>NW_027225521.1:0-600000 GCF_041296235.1 Equus asinus | reverse complement strand
AAACTTTACAGGCTAGAAGGGAGTGGCACGATATATTTAAAGTGCTGAAAGGAAAAACCTACAGCCAAGAATACTCTACCCAGCAAGTTTATCACTCAGAATGGAAGGAAAGATAGTTTCCCAGACAAGCAAAAACTAAAGGAGTTTATCACCAAGAAGCTAGCTTTACAAGAAATGCTAAAGGGACTTGCTTGAGTGGAAAAGATAAGACCACAAATAAGAATAAGAAAATTACTTTTTAAAAACCAATAAAATCACTGGTAAAGGCAAATATACAATAAATGTAGCAGCTGATATGAAGGTCAAAAGACAAAAGTATTAAAATTATCTCTTTCCATGATAAGAGGGTAATGGATACACATGCAGAAAAAAGAGGTTAGATATGATATCAAAAACAGAAAATGTGGGATGAGGGGAGTAAAAGAGTAGAGCTTTTAGGGCCAGCCCAGTGGTGCAGTGGTTAAGTTCACATGTTCTGCTTCAGCGGCCCGGGGTTTGCCAGTTCAGATCCCAAGTGTGGACCAATGCACCACTTGTCAAGCCATGTTGTGGCAGGCGTCCCACATATAAAGTAGAGGAAGATGGGCATGGATGTTAGCTCAGGGCCAGACTTCCTCAGAAAAAGAGAGGAGGATTGACGGCAGATGTTAGCTCAGGGCTAATCTTCCTCACAACCACACACAAAAGAGTAGAGCTTTCAGTAAGAGGTCAAACTAAAGAGACCAGCAACTCAATATTGACCATGATACATGTAGACTATAATATACGAACCTCGTGCTAATGTCAAACCAGAAACCTATAATACACGAATAATTAATAGAAAGGAACCCAAACATAATACTAAAGAAAGCCATCAAACTATAAGGGAAGAGAGCAAGAGAAGAAAGGAACTGAGAAGAATTACTAAAACACCCAGAAAAAAAAGCAACGAAATGGCAATAAGTACATTCTTATCAATAGCTACTTTAAATGTCAATGGACTAAATGCTCCAATCGAAAGGCATAGGGTGGCTGATTGGATAAAAAAAGTCAGTGGATACAGAGGAAATTATTAATAAATGCTATTTTGTATCAAGAAAGAAAAAGTACCAGCTCTAAAAGAGAACACGAACACCTTCCCCATTAGCTCTTTCAAGAACGCACTTAAGGTTAAAGCAGTGCCCATGCCCACAAGTCCCTTTAGCTCATTATCAGAACACTGCACACTATTTGTTGACCTTCACTGGAAGAATGGCTGCAGTGGACTTGCCGGGATGAGTTCTCTTACATATGAAGGGGGATCAGAATAAATAGTCTTAGTTGCAAAATGATATATTCTCCTGGTAAGAAAATAGATTCTTCATCATAGTAAGTGTGGTGGCCACAAGATCATACCAGCTACAGGGAGCAGAACTGACCAATGGCCCCAGCTGCTGCTCTGAAATCCATCACTTCTTTGTGCTGAGGCCACGCCTCCCACAAGCTCTTCCCAGCCCATTACTGAGCTCAGCAGGGATAGCTTGGCTGCCCTCTCCCTGAAAGTGAGCTGCAGGATTCCTCTATTGGTTGACTTTGGTTCAAGGTTGTCCCCTCTTGAAAAACTTTCCTTTCCTCAAGTCAGACCTCCATCAGAGTCTGACAGCCCTGCCAGCTTCTCTAACTTCCACCACAATTTCTCACTGAAATATTTCCCCGCCAAATGCTTGTCATCTCTTGGAGGATACAGATTAACGTTGTAAGCAAAACAAGAAAATACTCAGTTTCCAAAAAATTTTTGCATCTATAATAACATCTATTCCTTATAAATATCCAATACATTACACAAAAGGGAAATTGTAACCCCCACACTTTGGATGAGGAAACGAATTAAGTGATTTAGCCAAGGTCAATTACCTTATTTTTGTTCAGTAGCTTCTCCATTTCCTAGTCTTCCATGATCAGTGTTCAGAAAAGAACTTTGAGTCTGCTTTCCCTTTTGATTATTACTTCCCTACTATGGACAACAATAACACCTATAGTTTACTAAGCAGGCACTGTGTAAGCACTTTGCATATATTCAATTTTTCATTTAATCCTCACAACTCAGGGAGGTAGATACATCCCCCTTTATATATATGTGAGGAAATAGCTCCCAGGAATCAAGCGACCTGCTCAGGTCACTCACCTACTAAGCAGAAGGCCTAGGACCAGCCCCTGACTCTAAATCTAGTGCCATTAGCACTTATCATAACACATCAAATCTGTCAGCATTTTACTAAGCACACCTACATTCATTAGGAAGTGGGATGGGCACCCACCAGCAACTCCCCCTGCAGAGGTCTGGAGATGACAAGAGCCAGGGAAAGGAGGAGGTGGTGATAGGAGGTGACAAGGTACAGGCAAAGGTGAAGATGAGTAACCTTCTCCCAACTGCTCCATCTCAGGTTGCAGAAGAGTTCCTCATGGTCACCTGTACTCCAAGGGGTCTTATTTCAAAGAAAGTATGGGGGGAAGTAAGCTTTTATTTAAGAGGTTGCAGCAATTATTTTCGCAAATAATTCTCATAAAAATGTTAGGAGATGGGACCCAGCTTCCTCCCACCTGCCAGCCATGGAATAGGGAAGAAAGTATTAGACACTCAAGCTTCTCCATGGTCCAATCTTTAGCCTCCTCTCCAGCTTCATCTACCCTCATACTCTGTTTTACTTGATGCTTCAATACAGCAGCATCCTTACCGTGCTGTCACATATCACTGTACATTCAGTCATGTAGCTCACTGTCTAGTTCAACCTTCCTTCCCTTCCCTTGGCGAACTCTTACTCATTTCTCCACATTTCAGCTCAGCCACCATATACTTCAGGAAGTCTTGCTCAACAACCGAATTGAGAACTCCCAGAGGACACCTCCTCTGTGTTCCCCTATCCTACCCTCAGTGCTTACCTCGCCTCAACATTTCCCTTATTACGTGAGATTATCTCACACCAGAGATACAAGCAATATTATCTCCTTAAAACCTCACTCATACCACATCACTCTGGCCCATAAAGTGCTTCAAGAGGAATCCTATGGAAGGTAAGAGAACATATAGGCCCCATGCTCTGGCCTTTAAGGCCCTAAATGGCCTGGTCCCTGACCTTCTCTCCAAACTCCTCCTTTGTCCTTGCTTACTGTCATGCCACTGTCTGTTTTCAGATCCATCACCCTGCCAAACCCTCTCATGCCTTAAGACTTATTTCCTCAGCTCTTAGCACAGTTGTTCCTTTTTATTCTCCAGGGCTTTGTTTGAAAGTTGCCTTCTTACAGGCACCTTCCATCTCCACCTCTAGAACTGTCATCCTTTCCCATTGTTCCCTATTTCTTTTCTTCACTGCAACCACGGAATTTTATAATTAAGATATTTATTGACTTATTCATTTATTGTTTTCTTGTTATTTAATTCTCTAATTTAGTGGAAAACACACCCTCAACTCTTCATGCTCCTGGAAAGTGCAATCCAGACTTTTTAATCTGTATCCTTCCAGAGTGTTTGGTGCACTGTTACATCCTCAAATGTTCCAAGTAAATGAATGAGCAAGCAAAGTTCAGGAATGACACGAAGAGAGGGAATTACAAAATAGCAGAGATGTAAAGAAATTAAATATTAGTGTTAGTTTCCATAACAACTTGCATTGAGGGAACTCTGAGTGCTTTAAAAATATTAATTTGCACTCTGTTCACAGGAAGAACTCATTATCTCTAACTTACGAGCAAAGAAAGTCAGCCAAATGAAGCGACTTTTCCAAAAGGAATATAATGCATTAAATAGGGAGCTTGGTCTAAACTCTGAATAGCTTTATTTTATACCCTGTCTTGTTCCCAAAGGATTTTAGATGGCTTTGAAAGACACAGACAGTTACACAATTTAGAGTGTTCACAAAAACAAAACAAGCCAGTTGCTCAGGAGAAGCACGATTATTCCTGGTACAAGGTCTGAAAGAAACTTCTTTCTTGGGTCCACACAAAGGGCATCAAACCACATCCTCAATCACATCCTCCAGGCAAGGAAGCAGTGGGGCTCACGGGGTTGTTTGCGGCACTCCTCAGTGTGGGCCGATGGCGCGGGGCCAAGGCTCAGATCCACAGAGCAATTCTCCAAGGAACCAGATCAAGACAGCCCAGGTGTGCAATTCTCTGATGGCCTGTCTTAATCCAAAAAGAACATCTGGAGATTCTGGAGGAATCATTTAACAGCACACTCTTCATACGCTGGGCTCCGTGAATTTTAATTTTCACCCAAAAACTTCTAATAAGTACTACCTAACAGTGAAATTGAAAGTGACAAACATCTGGAACACGGTCAATGTTGTGTAACAATGAAGATTTCCATCTGATTTATCAGTCAGATGACCTGGGATAGGGTATATTAGCTAAGGTGTAGGTTAAGCTGTTCTAACAAAGAGACCCCAAAATACAGTGAACTAGATAAAACCACACTAACATTTTGGGCAAAAGCACTGGGAACTTCTGGTCCTGTTGCCTGTGTTAACTAGGCCAAGAGGCCCATGGTGGGTAAGGAGGTCCTGTGGACCCACTGAGTGGGGCCTCAGAGAAGGGGCTTAGGGGGTCACTTACCGGGCTTCTGCATTTCCTGTCTATAGTGTAGGAATTAGCTGTCTGCTGTGATGTTTCCTCCTTTTAATACTATGGCTGGGGCTGTTCTTCTATGAGGCATGACCAAAGTGTAGACTCCTCAGCCGGGAGTTCTCCACTGTGAGGGTTCCAGCAGCCCAACCAGATGGAGGGGATGGAGGAAAGGTGGCTTTGAAAATGCAAGTTCCACCTACCCGGGTCCCAGTATTTCCATTTTAGCCACTGAGATTTTATCAGCCAGGGAGATTTTGCTGGGTTTCAAGCTGCCTCAGGAGCCCTCAGGAGCCGGCCTCAGGCGCCATTAATTAAACCCGCTTTAGCCCGGCAGCATGGCTGCAGGGTCAGAGTGTGGAGGACGCCGGGAGGAAGGGGAGGGTCATGAAGGAGGAAGGGGAGGGCCGTGAAGGAGCGCAGAGCGTGGTGGGCGTGGGGAGGGGCGTGGGGAGGGGCGGGGGAGGGGCGTGAGGGGAGGGGCTTGAAGGAGCGCAGAGCGTGATGTGATATGCGTGGCGACTGGCATGATGGAGGAAACGGTGGATACACCGGTGCTTTCCTAAGCGCTATAAGCAGCAGTGACTGTGACTCCTTTCAGCCCTCAGGCCATGGAGCATCCGGTCTGCTGCTGCAATTTGCGCTTGCCCTGAATCTTTGGGGTGGGGCTTTCAGCCTGGGTGAGGCGTGAAGGGGGCGTTCCTGACGCCACAGGCGTCCAAGTCTTATGGCAGGCACCACTGTCACGCTCAGACTTCTCAGGCTTCGTCTCAGGTTCGCCTGCTGTCTCTATGGGGCGGCTGTGGACTCTTCAGGTGGGTCGGACTCACTTTGGGGGGGTCAGAGCTGGGGTGGGGTGAGCACAGCTCAGCAGGCAGGGGATGAGGGGCAGGGTGGGGGATGGGGTAGAGGGTTCTGTGGCCATTTGGGGTCTCCTGGAGTGACCATATACAATTGAGAGGCTTCTGTTACCTGTTATCAGATGCATAGGACTAAACTAAATGATAACAGATGCTTGGAGGTCCCAGAGAAAATTGACAATGGAAGCCTCACTGTAGGTGGGGCAGGCTAGGGCCATCCTTCTGTATAAAAGTATCAGGGAACGTTGGGTTGTGTTTCTGGACCATCTGTCCTTCTACCTTGTAGTGAACACAGGGAATGTGTACAGATAAGAGACAGAGGCTGCACCTGCCGATCCGTGTTCTCTAAATCTGTTCCATTCTGCAGAATGGTCAGCATGGCTTCATTCAACTAACATACTTCTTACTTATGTGTATTGAGTGTTTGATGCAAAAGAAGTGCTTTGCAAATTAGCTCATTGGATCCGTCAACATTTGTAAGAGGTTGTTAAACCATTTCACAAAGGAGAAAGGTAAGGTTCCTATAGGGGAAATGTTTACACATAATCACAGTTATATGTCACAGGCAATTGATATTGCCTGCTATGTGATGAGTCTGTGATTCACTTTAAATTGGTGAGGAGAATCTAGTTATGTGTTCTTAAGTTGACAACCAATAAACTGTAGTAAACGCGCCAGTCTGTAAATGAGATTTACCATATTTTGGGGAAATGTCCAGTTTATTTCACATTGCACATCATGTGATATTCCTTTATAATGAAGCTAGTATGTATTAAGGCTGTGTACAGACTGTATATACGTTTGCGGTTATGCAAGAATAACACATGCCAGATCAGCACAGGGAAGCATTTGGCTAGAACCCCAAAGGACTTGAGCTTTCTATACCTACAGCCTCATTTCCCCAACTCTATCATGTCAACTTTCTGCCCCTGGACTCTGGTAGAGATGTCCCTGTCTGAACCAGAATGTCCACAATGTTTTAGGAATCAGCAACCTTCATGGATATGGTTCTGGGTTTCACCCAGGAAGAATAGGCCTTGGTGGGCGCATCCTGGCAAAAGCTACACAGAGATGTGATGCTGGAGAACATCATTCGTCTTCTCTCTGTTGTTGAGTCTGTCAATAAGGATTTATTTACTCAACAAGTATCCAGAGAAGTTTCCACATATCATGCTCCCCTCAGCTCTCATTTTTATTCTTTCATAACACAACTACGAGTGGGTAATTCTGTTTATTGATTTAATGACATGTAGTTTGCCCCTTCACTAGAATATAGTCTTCTTGACCACAATTTTATGTCTTTGTTGCTGCTCTATTGCCAGCACCCAGAACAGTGCTGAAAACTCAATGGGGTTTTTTTTAATAACTAAAAAATAAGATTAAACAATTCCTAAGTAATTTTTCTGTTCTAAGCAGTAAGCCCAAAGTTTGAGGCCACAGTAGAGAAAAACACCAGGCAACATAAATTTAGGTTATTCTGGATTAACTAGAAACATTTAATTCCTCGTTTGTTGAAAACACTGGGAATCTTTACTCTGTGAGCTTGCTCGTGCACATCCACGAGTTCCTCAATGCTTTTGGCTTGGTGTCACGGTGTTCCTCCTGCTCTGCTCAAGGACTTCCAAGGTTTTCTTCAATGCTCACTTAGTTGTTCATGCGATCCTGTCCTTGACTTGAGGAATATGTATGGTTCTTAAAACACAGTTCAAAATTCCAGTGGCTTTTTCCCATGAACAGGGTGGCAGCTCTGCAAATAAGACACAATTTCCCATTGGAGCAAGGAGAGGAGTTGTGGAGGGAAGAAAGGGGATTCCCACAAGGCCTGAGGCTGGCTAAGCTCTAGGCATGTGTGTTCACTATGAGGAGAAGCCTAGTCAGTGAGGGATCAGGACCTTGGTAATGCCGACTACAGATTTCCTTAAGTCCATGGTCTTTTCAGGAAAGTATGGGAATCCAGTGGGGGAAAAATCCTCAATGTTGTCAATATTCCTAGCATTTATCAATGTCTTTTATTCATAGTTTATGTCCTCATTGGATTGAAAGTTTCATATTGTGAACTTTGCCCTCATCCCTTCCCCTTGATGATTTCTTCTCTCATAACCTTACCAAAATCTGTCTTAGTTTTCTCTTCAATCTTGAAAACATTTTGTAATTGACAGTGCCCTAAAACATGTTTCTAGACATTAGTGCATTGCTCCATTTCACATTCTTGCCCTGTGTAAGGGTCAATATTTGCCTTGCATGCCGTACAACACTTTGGTTCCCTAATGCCTCTTGAGAAATTTATTTTTTAATTGACTTTAGGCAGGAGAAGTAACCTTTAAAACCAAGAAATGGTACCTATACCAAATATCTGCAGGAAGGAGCCATCTAAGTGCACAGTGATGGTAAGTTTCTTGGGTTGAACCCTGGTCCCCTACATTAGAGGCCTGGGAATTGGATGATTACTAGTAAAGCACAATAACGGGACTATAATTTGAGATGGGAGTAAGTGCCATCCCAGCGGAAAGTTTTGCATAATTTTAATTTAGGAAGGATATTGACCTGAGCTCAGAGCTATAACCTGAGTTCTTATAAAAGGACAATTGTATAAACATGGCTCAAATATCTAGTCTATGAAACACAATGAAGTTACAAAATTAACCAACTGTACAGTTGAGGTGTTATAAAGAAGAAATCTCTGGGCTGGTCCAGTGGCACAACAGTTAAGTTCACACGTTCCACTTCAGTGGCCCAGGCTTCACGAGTTTGGATCCCCAGTGCAGACATGGGACCACTTGGCAGGCCATTCTATGGCAGACGTCCCACATACAAAATAGAGGAAGATGGACACAGATATTAGCTCAAGGCCAGTCTTCCTTAGCAAAAAGAGGATTGGCAGCAGATGTTAGCTCAGGGCTAATCTTCCTTAAAAAAAAAAAAAAAGAAGAAGAAATCTCAATGCATGCAAGAGAGTAACACACCGTGCATATGTAACTTACATGAGGAAGGTTTTTAACCAGGAACTATGACTGACTGATTAGCCTAGAATTCATACATAGAGAAAAGAACAAATGAACGTCTGTGGGCAGTCTTTTAAGTGCCTCTTAGCTCCTCCAATAAGCAGAAATCTCACATTGGGGAAGAACCCATTGAACAGAACTAGTGTGAGATGTTTTCACTCACAGGTTCACAGTGACTTAACATATGTGAAGTCACGTGGGCCCAGGAGGCCCACCTCTGTAAGCTGTTGGACCAACTGAGGCAGCAAAGCCATGAGGAAGCACTGAAGTTTCACCTGGAAAATACCCAAGATATTCTCCAGAACATGAAATACTGGTAGGCAGGCCAGATTCAAAAAGACAGAAGGGGATGGCCTGAAATCCATAATTAAGATCAGATGAAGCCTGCTTAGGAGCCCAGGGGTGTGCCCAGGAAGTTCAAGATGAAAATCTTGCCTCTAACTTTGGAGAATGTTGTGGACTTTGCTGCTCTGTTCTCAGCCAACTCAGAAGGTTCCAGGGAGGATTTTGATCAGAATAGCTTATGGAGGGAGGTTTCAAGGTCATGTAATTTAAACAAGTGCAGTCAAAGAGATGGCTGTAAGTGAGGAAAGCAGGGCTCCTGGAGTGGTGAGAGTCACTAGGACAGATGGGAGAGATGGGGGGCTGGGGAGGGTGTGGGTGCACCAATGATGCACTCCTCGGGTCCCCAAGATGCCAGATGTCTGGGAAGCAGCTGCCACCATGGCCTTTACCACTGCAGCCACCGCCAGTGCCGTTTCCCCAACCACCAAGAACACCACCACAGTAGGCTGGACAGGGAAGTAAGAAGTAGGTTCCAAATTCACCACTGTGGTCTCAAATCTGGACCTGGGAATGTTGTGATTGGGTCTGATAGGAGTCGTTGGGCAAGAGGAATTACCCTGAGGCAGGGGCATGAAGATCCCTGAACTCCTCTCCAAGTGTCATTTGTTGTATTTGAATCTGTTGAGCTGAGGTGGATTCCTGCCCCAGAGGTGACCAGAGTCAGCCCAATCCACATGCCACACCACAGGGGGCGCCAACCGACCCAATGCATTCCAGGAGGCTGTGGGACACCACCCCCGCTGCTGGTGCCCTTGCACTGGCTGCTGCCACGTTCATCATCCTCCCTCGGGAGCCCGGCCTGGGCTGGGGGGGGCCCAAATGTGGAAGGGCTGAGACACAGTTTGGGCACACTAGCTTCCTGGAAGCCTCCTGCTCCAACCAGGCTGATGACAACTGCCAGGGTACTTTCAGGTCTCAGGGCCCTTTTCCCCATGCTAGACCCCAGACAGAGACTCATCCCAGGAAGCTGGAATGGCTGGCCTCCTTCAGACAAAGCAGGCTCCTCCAGAGGATACACCTCTCCCTGTGCCCTGCCACAGTGCACCCAGAGAGATGGCCAGGGCAAGGCCTGTCTTGGACCTTAGTCATGGATTTCTCTCAAGAGTAGAGCTCTGGGCAGCAGGAGGGCATGGCTTTAGTGACTCCAGAGTGAAGGGAGGTGCCTGCCCCTGGAAGGGCAGGCCTGCCAATTTCCCCACTATTTCCGCAGGGGGCGTGGCATGCCTAATGTGGCCAAACTCCTTTGGCTAGCATTCCTGAGCCCTGTTGACTTGTCAAACATTTACTGCTCCCTGTGTTGAAAAGCTCCTTCCTGATGGGAGGCCTTGTTCTGTCAAACAATAAAGGAGGCACCGGATGACCAGCATGCAGGAGGGATAGCCTTGCCCTGCCCCCTGGCTCCTGATGGGCAAAGAGGGGCAGAAAGCTATTTTCAAAGGATGGGAGTGGGACCTGAGCAGAAGGGGAGACGGGGATGTGAGACACAGTTGTAGAAGTTGGGAATCCCAGTTCACCAGCAGCTGCACCCGGCCACCACCAGTGGGCTCCCCCACACTTTCAGTGCCACAAGGACCTGTCCCTCAGCAAGCCCAAGGGCCTTTCTGAGGCCAGTCACCTTTGCTGTGCATGCGTAGATAGAAAGAAGGGTTTTCCCTCCATGGAGTGGGGCTTCCAGAGTGCTAACAGTCAATAAGACCCATGGGATTTGTCAGTCAGTTGGGGAGGGGCGGGTGCACCCACCATCCTCTCTTCATTTCCCTGAGATCCTAGATCTGGTGAGAGTCACTTGAGATTTCCATGAAATTAGTGGAGTTCTCACTGTGTTGTAGGCGATCTTGTTGAGGTAATGGCTGGCCTCTGTGATATCAGGTCTCGGTGAGGTCAGAGGGGGGTCTCTATAATGTCACTAGAGGTCTCTTGGAGGTCATGGGAGTTCTTTGTGTGTTCAGGGAGTTCTCTGTGAAATCAGGAGACCTCAGTTTGAGGGAAGAGGGGTTCACTATGAGGTCAGTGGAGGTCTCTGGGTGGTCAGACAAGTCTCTGTGTGGGCATGGGATGTCTCTGTGTGGTCAAGGGGAGTGTCTAAAGTGTCAGGGGATGTCTCTGTTAGGTCAGCTGAGATCTCTGTCTGTCAGTGAGGACAGAAGGGGCCTCTATGACGTCAGAGGTGGTCTCTGTGAGGTCACGGTGTTACCAAAATCAAAGTGGTTTGAATGCTTGCGAGTTAAGTTGGCATGAGCACACTAAAGCTATTTGGGAACATAAACCTTCCCTCATTTGTTTGTCTTCCACCCCTTGACTATTGGGGACCACTGAGAACGCTGTGTAGTAGCTTCCCTCACTTCATCTGTAGTAAGTTCACAGAAGGTGTCAGTTCACACGAGGGCAGTGTGGAAATTAATGGTAACTAGAGAATCTCTCCTGATGGAGTGGCCATTTTTGCAGCTGCAGCTGCCACGTTATGTCCTTTGAAGGGCTTTACCATGGATCCCAGCTACTTTCTTGGAGACCTGTACCACTTCTAACAGTTTAAGCATCTCTGGCCCATGTTTAACGTCCATGATTCACTCTGGAGACCTCTGTGGCTGGAGGTCACTTCTGGGCAAGCATGGCTTAAAGACCCATTGGAATCAAGGAGAAGGGCAGCAGAGTTTAAGATATGACAGGATATTAAAGAAATATGAAGGGAATCTGGCATCATATCTTGATAATGAAGTATTCTATTTCGGGATAGCCAGAGGCCTCATCAGTCACTGGTAGACTAGAGAATTGATGTAGGAGTCCAAACCCTCATAGGTAGGTCCATAGCCAATTTTTTTGCTTTCTTGAATAACAAGCAGATGGCAGCTACTGCTCTGAAGCTTGGGGGCTAAACTTTAACCAGTGTGTCCATCTTGCCCCATTCAAAAGCGTCCGTTTATGATCGCGAGTTTATCAGAGAGGCTGATAGCCATGCATCCAATGTAAAGAATCCACAGAAGAAAGAACAGAGCCATTCCTTTAGACACATCGTATTCCTTCCTGGTCAAGAAGCTGAACATACTTAACTCACGTCTGACTCTATCCTCCTGGGGATAGAATCACACCCCGCAGGATTACCCTTCTCCCCGCCCCCATTTTCCATGCCAATTGCAAGTTCGGGTCGTGACCTGTGCTCCTGACAAAGTGGCCGCGAGACCGCAGGTTCCCACCACCCCCTCCTTGGGTTTGAGGGCTCTGATAGAGCGGCTCACACAACTCGGGAGAACCTCTCCCTTCTGAACAGCCACAGGGAAGAGGGGCATAGAGCAAAACATGTGTGGCAGGGAGGAGGAGCTCCCGGGGCCTCTCTGGGTGTGCCACTCTCCCCGAACCTCCACGTGTTCGCCAACGCAGCAGCTGTCTGAGCACCGTTCTTTCGCAGTCTGACGGAGACTCCATCGCCTGGGCATAGTCGATTGCGGTCATTGGCCGTTGGCTACTCAGCGCAACCTTCAACCCCTCTTGCCCCCCCCCCCGTCCCCAGGGGTGGGGACGGGGACGGGGACGGGGACGGGCCTGAAACTTCCAAGGCAAGAATCGAATCACACAGTTGGTTTCCCTGGCACCCAGCCCCCACGCTTAGGGCTTCTCCAACACTCACCTCGTTAACACCAGTTCAGGTGGCGTTGAAAGGGGCTTGTTAGGCATAACACCAGACAAACCACTTCGCCTTTCTGGCTCTGGACTCGTTTCAGGAACTGAGCCCTAAAGTAATTCTCCTAACCAAAGATGCGCCATGTGGCTCTCGTATGGGCAATCCCAGGACTTTTAGGCGCTCACTGCCAGAAACCAAGGGAAGACATTTACTGTTATAGCCCCAGGAGCGCACAGCATTGAGAGCACTAAGGTCTCGAGCAAAGCTAGATTCCCCTGTTCTGAAAACTTCCTGATTCCGGGAAAGCTTCCTCTTTCTGGCTTCTGGCTTCAAGGGGCATATGTTTCACCCGGGGCCAGCCACCTACCTGCTTCCGTTTTACCTTTCCTGGCGTGGCACCGGCTGCTCACTCCACCTGTCCTTGGGCCCATAGTTCCGAGTTAGCCCTGCTTGAATCATGTAGGGGAATCTCTCGCTTCTCAGGGGCTGCTGTATCCTGCAAGAGGGCCATCAGCTCACCTCCCCCACTTTTTGGTGCTTGGAGCTTGGTTTTCTCCTGTTCCCAGCCTGTGGAGGCCCCTAACTCACAGAGCTCGTCCCTCCCTAGAAGGGGGTGGGGAACGGGGCATTCTGGTACACACAGTGAGGAATCCTTCAGCAGTTTGGACCCTGTTTCACAGGTCCAGGGCTCCAGAAATCTTCTGGTCTCTCCCTTTCCTGAGACCTCCTTCAGTTCACACTTTCCTTCAGAAAGCTTTCCCTTGTGGGCATTCCACACCAAGAACACGGCTCCACTAGGGAGCAAAGATTCAGCCTGCTCTCCTCCTTCCTGCCGAGGTCACTGGGCCCTCCCGGAGCCAACAGGGGGAGGGGGCTGTCCTTCAGCCCCATCACGTCTCATCTGTGGTCAAGGGAAACTGCCACGGCTCGGTCTTCTTCGATCCCTTCCCTCCCTGGTGACGGTTCGGACAATCCTGCCACCAACGCCCTTCCTCTTGGCAGTCCGCACACCGATTAGCCCCCGACATTGCGGGTGGCCTCCTGGCCCCTCGGTGGGGGCTGGGGTTACTCACCCATGGCATATGTCCCCTCTCCCTCAGGTTACCTTGAGGAGACTGGCGGGCCACAGCGAGCAAGGCGGCCTGCCTTTTCATCTTCTTGTCTTCCTTTGCATCCTCAGCTTCAAGCCGGTTATGGAGCACCCTCCGTGCAGCCACTCGTAGCTGTGCAGGACTGGTAGCAGGATGGATCGCCAACTTTTGGAGTTTCCCACGGGTGTCTGGAGCACTTCTGAGATCTGAAATACGGATTCGGGATCACTGTACTGCCCCGGGCCTCCAGGTCCCAGTTTGTGTATCACCTGAGGCAGTCCTGCGGCCTCTGGAACAAAATGTGTGTGTGTGTGGCGGGGAGGGGGGGCGGGGAGGGGCGGTGTGGCTTTCCCCAGGGCCCCATTGGACCTGTCTGAATTTAGGCCATTTAATGGGTGGCCGGCTTACTCTTTTCATGGCTTTCAGAAGCAGACCCCGAAAATATCCTCCCTTTCCTCCATCCCCAGGATCATTGGGATTCCACCCTGCCTCGCTCTCTGGCACAGCCTGTCCACCATGCCTGTGGATGTCCGATCCTGGGTCATCTGCCTTACCCGCTTGTTCCCTGGCTTTGAATGGAACGGACGACTTTGCCTCAGGCATGCTAACCTTCTCCTCCAGAAGCCCACAATTCGTATGGGGCAAGAATTCATATGGAGTGAGTATAATAATATTGCTAATAAAGTTATTTTTATTATTAATAGCTAACAATTATATAGTGCTTCCTATATTCCAGGCAGTCTTCTAAGTGCACTCTAAATATTAACTCTTTGAATCCTTGCAAATCCCCCATGAGGTAGGTATTATTTCTTTCAAATGAGGAAACTGAGGCACCAGAGAGAGGCTAAAACCAATATGTAACTGATAAATGAATTCATCGATAAGGCTGAGTAAAATGCAGGCTCTCTGTCTTCGGAGTCTTGGCTCTTGATACTCTATACCTGTGCTCCTGCAAGTCCTATGAAACTCAGAAGCTTGTACGATGGTGGTGAGGCACAGAGGCTTTAAGCAAACTGCTGAGTTCCACAGCTGACTCCACCCTTGGCTTGGTACTGAAAACAGTCCTGGATTTGAGAAGCTCAGTATCTACTGCCCTCTCCTCTAGGACCCAGTAGAGGTGGGGGATACAGATGCAAATATGGGGAGGCTTTTAAGTTCTAGGGGCAGGTTGTATCCAAAGAAGCTCAGGGCCTGCAGGTAACTTCTCCTCTCCAGTTTAGCACCTCCCCTACCCCTTCAGCCCCCGTCCATGCAGAAAGGCAGCATGAGCCTGGAATCACACAGGCCTTGATGGAAATCCTGGCTCTGAAATGCACTGGCTTTGGGTAACAACTTAGGCTTCATGATCAAGAAGGTAAAATCAGAGGAAGATGGTGCTGTTGAATGAGCATCCCAGCAGCTGAGTTAAACGGTAACCAAAATGACTGCCTGACTCAGGGACATAAGGCTTTAATGCACACACACTTCACATGTCCCAGGCACAGGCTAGACATTCTACACGGCTCATCCCTTTTCATACTCCCAATAGCCCCAGGAGTTGTGTTGTTCTATACCCACGTCACAGGTGAATAAACTGAGGTTCAGAGACCTTAAGTAAGTTGTCCCAAAAGTTGGGCTGCTTTGAATCCTTGTTACCATTACGGGCTTAATTGTATCCTCCCAAAATTTATATGTTGAAGCCCTAACACTTAGCACCTCGGAAGGTGATTGTATTTGGAGACAAGGACTTTAATGTGGTGATTAAGTTACATGAGGCCATTAAGGTGGAGCCCTAATCCTGTCTGACTGGGGTTCTTGTAAGAGGAGGAAATTTGGAATCACAGGGAGACATCAGGAATGCGCTCACACAGAGGGAAGAACATGTTAGCACAGTGAGAAAGTGGCCATCCACAGGTCCCCTACTACCAGCACATAATCAGGAAGGGCAAAGAGGTTTTCTGGTGCCATTTTGTCCAGAGGCTTTATCTCATATTTGGTAACTCCTAGCAGCTCTGAAAAATAAATGTTATGAATGTGGAAATATCAATGGATCTGGGAATTTGTTGTTGCATTATTGTCATTTCTTGGAGGATCAGAAGATGTCATAAGCATAAGCCTGTCTCTCCTAAGAAGGCCTGGAAAGAAATTACAGAAAGTGTAGAAGGCAGGAGCTACTTCTACTATAGCTCATTTCCAGATTCGGGCTAATATCAGATCTTCATTGGATTATTAATGTTTCTTGAGAGTGTTGCTTCATCAAATTTCTCTTCCCTGCCTGGGCCTTCAGCAGCTGATACGGTCATCAGCTGTCTAGCTTGTGGCCCTGCATATCTATGCCTTACCTATTCATATGTCCAAAGTGACATGAAGCTCAGGAGGCCGTATTTTCTGATTTATGGTATGATTTTTGGAAAAGTTTTATGAGGTATAAACAAAGCAAACTAGTTAAAAATCTAACACTCATTTTTATTTGAAGAGAATAAAATCATATGCCATTAGAACTCCTCTGGAAAACCCAGGGCATATATCTCACAACTTGCTTGACTTTTTTTTTTTAAAGATTTTATTTTTTCCTTGTCTCCCCAAAGCCCCCCGGTACATATTCTTAGTTGTGGGTCCTTCCAGTTGTGGCATGTGGGATGCCGCCTCAATGTGGCTGGATGAGCGGCGCCATGTCCACGTCCAGGATCCAAACTGATGAACCACTGGGCCACTTGCAGCGGAGCATGCTAACTTAACCACTCAGCCACGGGGCTGGCCCCCTTGCTTGACTTTTGATAGGCAAGAAGGAGATAGAAATTCTTACCAGTGGCTATCTGGTTGCTAGAAACAGAAACTTCCTTTTGTTAACATAAGCAAAACAAATATCTTTAAAGGCTATGGAATGACATATAAAATTGAGGGAAAATAGAACTTCAGGAAGCACCAGAACCAAAGAATAATGAGAGATACAGAGACGGAGACAGAGAGTGGGGGGGAAGGGAAGAAGGGAGGGAAGGATGGGTGGAGAAAGTGATAGAGTTAATTAAACAAGGTGGCCACAGCATAGGCTAAGGGAGGGGATGGGAGATTGACAGTAGTCCGTGATCCCAGAGAAGAATGTATTTATATACAAATGGAGGAAGGATACTGGACAAGCAAGTATAAGTGATTTTCACTAACAAAGCATTCCTAAAGTACTCATAAGCATTACATGACTCCCTGATTGTCTCATGCACAAGTATTGCTCAGTGAAATTCCTGCTTGGGGACTTCACCAAATGTCATCTATTTACACTCAACACCCATTTCCATCCCCTTGTACATTCTTTCTTGTGTTTCAGTACTTCCCATATTTGAGAGGGCTAAAAAGAACGTTTCCAAAACTCCCTTGATGCCACGGTTCTAGAATTGATTTAAGTTCCATCAATGTAATGCAGTTGCATGAGATTTGAAAGGCAGAAGGGGTAGTGAAGGGCAGCAGGGACATTTCGTGTATTTATTTTCCTGCATTAGTAGCAACTCCAGGCCCTGGCAGGCATCAGTTTTTCCCGTGGCCAAAAGGCACTTTGCACTGCCTACTCACCAACCTCATGGTCAGGGGCATGGAGACATCAGCCAGAATTTCCTGCAGTTCCCCCAACCCTGGTCTACATCTGCTGAGGCCTGACCCTGAGCCTGAGTCTAGCAGCAGACACCAAACTCCATTCTACTAGCCCTTGAAATAATTCTGTGGACGTCTAATTTCCTATAGTAAAGCCCTTTCTAGTGGAGATACTTAAAGTAGTTTCTGTTTCCTGCATTCACCCTGAATGATACAAGTATCAAAAAGCTCCTTCAGTATCAATTTAATTTCCAGCTTTATTGCACATTCTTTCAGTGCAATGATATGGTTCACCCATCTTATGGCTCCTTTCCTTGCACAGATGACAGAGTTTTCTTGAGTAATTGAGCAGAGCTTCCTCTGACTTGCCTACAGGTGAGTTCAGTTATTTTGTTCCTTGAGACCACTCCCATTTCCCAGAACTATTGTGGACTATGCTGCTTAGCTTCAGTGGTTTCCTTGTTGTGTTTCATCTCATTACTCCCAGAAATGTACACTAGGAGTGATGATTGCCTTGATGGCTGTTCTTTTAGGCAAGTTGGATCATAAAAGGCATACTTCTCCAAATATTATTATATCATGAAGCATTCTCTGGTGATAGCCCTTTGATAGGTACACTTATAGAAGAAGTTAGAGTTGGTATTATGCATTAGAATTTCAGTCACATAGTCCCTTGGATCTAGGAATCCCAAAGCTAGGGACTTATGTTACTGATATCTCACAAAAAATCCTCTCAGATTTACATATAAGTTTAGTGCAGGAATTGTTTTTGGTAAGTGTTTTTTAAAACGAAAACAGCAAAACGATCCTTCAGGGACCATTTAATTGAATTACAGTATATTCAATTGATAAAAGTATTCAGCTGTAAAATAACATGGTTGGCCCAATACAGGAAGATTTCCAAGATGTAATATTGAGTGAAATGGTAAGGATGAATTGCGCAAAATATTTAGCATTTAGCAAGTTTTAAGTATGACAGGTGAGAAAATATGCATTGGTGTCAACTACACATGAACTGTTCACTAATTCCCCTTGGGATCAAAATACAAGGTTCTGAGAGTTTAGAGTGGCGGGGTGGTATATCATTTTGTGTTTCAGTGGAGAAAGAGAAACATTGCCAGGTATTTCAAACAGAGGGAATTTACAACAGGGGATTGTTGGTTGGCTTTGCCAGGATTGGACGACTGAGAATGAGGGTATTCATTTCCTAAGGCTGCTGTAGCAAATTACCACAAACTTGGAGACTTAAAATAATAAGCATGAATGAAAAAAGAGAATGAAATATACAAAAAGAAGTGTATATGAGACATATAGGAAATGCTGACAATACCCAGTACACATGTAATCAACGTTTCAGAAGGACAGGAGGAAGAGAATGGAGCTAAAGCAATATCTGAAACAATTATGGCTGAGAAATTTCCAAAAGTCATAGAAGACTTCAAGCCACAGATCCAAGAAATGCTATGAATTCTCATGAAGACAAATACAAAACATTTAGATCCCACCAAACATGGTATGGTCTAAGGTCTAAAGGGGTATTTCACAATAAGGAAGTGTGGGCCCAACTTTGCATCTCTTCATTGTGGGGCCTGTGAGTGAGGGAGAGGAAGAAGCAGCAATCATGGAGCAGGGCTATAGCGTGGCTGCTGATGGGGGATAATTAGGAGGGAATGAAGGTAGCCTCAGAGGCTCATTGATCCCCTCAAACATTGCTTGAAGACCTGTAACTCAAGATTTGGCAGAAAAATGGCTAAGAGTTTGCCTTCCCTTTTATCAAGGAAAAAAATACCTATAGTAAGTCTTACTTACAACTACTTATACAAAGGGACAGAAAACCCAACTCAGTGGGTATAGACAATGAAGATATTTTGTTTTATGTAAGTGCAAAGTCTGGCAGCAGCAAGCCTTACAGGTGTGGGTTTATCTAACCATTCAGGTGTCAAAATCAAGGATCTGCTTTCATTCTGGCTCTCTGTTCTGCTTTACTTGGTGTTGGCATAATCTCTAGGCTCTAGGTGGTAGTCCTCCAACTTCTCCAGGTGGGCACTCCTCTGCAATAGCAAAATAGCCATGGCAGCTATGTCATCATATCTGTACAGCTCCCTCTTTTGGTAGGTCCTTCTAGGAAGGAGAGAACCTTACTAGCTAAGAAATTATAGCAGATGTCTCCTCTCACCTCTGAGGCTCCGATTGAGTCTTATGCCCATCTTTGAACCAAGATCGTGATTGAGATACCACGTTAGTCTTCAACTAAGCAGAGACCAGGTTTAGAGTTGGAATTGGGGGTTAATACTACCAAACCACAGCACTGGCATGGGGGGAAGAGTGGTCTCCACAAAGAAAAATATAGTTTCTAACAGTAGAAGTGGGTAATCACCAGAGGAGGAACAAATGCTGGAAGCCAAAACAAACAAACAAACAAAAAATCAACTCAAATCACATGGCATGACACTTGACCCACTTCTCTTCCCTTTCCCTCCTGGGTTAGCTCGGCTCTCTTCTCAGCTGTTGCTTGAATGCACCAAACACCCCGCCCTTGAGGCCTTTGCTCTCCCCAGAGCTTTATCCTGGTATGCTCTTTCCTCAGACATTTGCTTGGCTTTCTCCCTTGTTTTTCTATTCACGGCTCTATTTAAATGTCGCCTCAGAGAGGCCTCTGGTGAATTCCCTATCAAAAATAGCAACTGCATTTCTATCTACCCCCATAATTGGCTTTGGTTGTGTTTATAGCATTTATCACTATTTGACATTATTTTATGTCTCTCTTTGCCCTCACCACTGGAACACACTCTCCCTGAGAATATTCCCTCGTGCTCATTGTTGTATCATGGTGCCTAAAACAGTGCCCAGCATGTAGTAAGCATTAAACAAATGTTTGTTGAATGAATGAATGAGTTAGAATCCAAGACCTAACCCCACTTCTGTAATCTTAAGCAGGGAACTGAAGCCTTTACTGCCTCTGTTACCTTATCTGTCAAATGGAGATGCTTTCTACCACAGAGCATTATTCTTCAAGTAAGAAAATGTGTGGGAAATCTCTGGCATGTACAGATCTTTGATATATATTATTCTCACACACACACACACACATATATATATATTCTCACAAAGCTTCATTCAGTGGACCCAATGAGGCCAAAATCCTTTATTTAAATCAGTTGTTATCGACCCTGGTGTCACTTTAGGATTACCGAGGGAATTCTTCACAAGTGCTGAGCTTGGTTCTCACCCTGAGTCTCTTATTTAATTGGCCTGGTGTGATGCCCAATCATTGGCAATTTTTAAAGCTCCCCAGCGGGGTCTAATATGCAGCCAGTGCTCAAGACCACTAGTTTCTAGTCATTGGTGGGCTGATGGCAGGGCTGGATGTGTAACCATCAGACTCATGGAAGCATTGTAAAACCTGGCCCTTCCAACACCTGGAAATCTCTAGAAGCCAGCTTGGCTTATTTTCTCCAGTACAAACCTTCAACTGGCAGACTACACAGATGATCCTTCCCACTGTGTTAGAAAGAAAAAACACCAGCTCTGCCTCAGATTTCTCAAATGATTTTTACATGTGCAAACCATGACCCATTTCCACGCTTGTAGATGTTAGGGGGGAGAAAGAGAAGCTTAAAGGAGACCAGGGAGACTAGTGTGTATTTTCTCCTAAAGAAACTTTTAAAAGTGCAGAGGAACTGGCCTGGGACAGGGTCTAGGATCTAGATCTTATACTAACAGGGATGATGCATGTGAACAGTGCCCAGGACAATTCCTGGCCCATCGTAATTAGTGTTCAATTAAGCAAACTAGACTTGCCTAAGGTGTTATGATAATAACGACACAAGGACAAACAATGAATCCTTTTTCTAAGCATCTTCCCTGTGTTAAGTATTTTAGGTAGGTAATTTTTTATCTCTACAACATTACGGTAAATCACTGGTTTTCTCTCCTTTCACAACTGGCAAAATTAGGATCTGAAAGCTTGCAGCTGGGAGAGGGAAGACTCAAGATTAGCATTCAGGGCTGACACCAAAGTTCATCTTCCTGCCTGTATACTCTATACTGTTTCTAGAATCCCCTTAACTCTCAAACTCTATGACTCGGAGCAAGTTGGACCTTTTTCACCTGCAGTAAACAGAAGGCTTTTCCTTCACTTAAAATAATGTAAGTAGTGATAAATGCTAGGAATACAACCGAAGCCAATTGTGGGGGTACTGGGTTAGAGATGCTGTTCAAACCTCATCCCATTCAGACCCTCTGACTATTGATAGGAGAGGGAAAGTGGAAGAGAGAGGTTTTGCCTGATCTTTGAGGCATACACCTGTGTGGAGAGAGGGGGCAGAAATGCCTGGTTTTCTGTTAAGAGGTAGGGCCATGGGAGGAAGCTGCTGCCCACTCCTCAAACTGTGCAAGTCCTCCTGATTCAGGGCAGTTCTACAGGCTCTTGTCTCTGCTTATCTGGAACTCTCTGCTCCTTGTGAACACCCACCATCACCTTTGCCTGGAAATTCCTATTCACCCTTTGGATCCACAGTTTAAGCGTCACTTCCTCCAAGAAGCCTCCTCTGGTTCTCCACCACTCCCACCCCTACAGTAAAACAAAATATTTTCACATCTTCTTTTGTTGTGTTTATGGTAGTTTGTAATTACATAATAATTTTGAGTAATTGTTTAGCGCCTACCTCCCCTTTGTCAGCTCCATCAGGGCAGGAACCAGATCTTTCTGATCTACCTCCATATCCCCATCGCCTAACACAGTGCCAAACACATAGAAGGGCCTCAACATTTTATTTGCCTGGCTGTAAGTGTTACAATGAAGAGACCAAATTTAACCCTTCCATTTTTTCTTTCTTTCTCAGGAAACAGAGGAAAGGGAACCTCTGCCACTCCACTTCAGCCTGACACTCCTGAGATGCCTCAAGGCACAACTAAACAAATGGTATGCACCTGGGTATGTGGAGCTTGAGGAAGAGCTTCACTTATCTTTCACCTTCTATTCTCTGATGCTGGGTAGGGTCCTCCTTTCTGGTTTTTTTTTTTTTCTGGTGTTGTTCATTTATTTTTTTAATGATTGGCCCTGAGCTAATATCTGTTGACAATTTTTTGTTCTTCTTCTCCCAAAATTCCCCTAGCACATGGTTTTATATTCTAGTTGTAGGTCCTTCTGCTTCTGCTATGTGGATGCTGCTTCAGCATGGCTTGATGACATCCATTCCCAGGATCTGAACTGGTGAAGCCCTGGGCTGCTGAAGCAGAGCATGTGAACTTAACAATTCGGCCACGGGGCTAACCCCCCCTTCTTGGTTTTTGGTTTCCACCCACCGCCGTGATGTCAGACTCTCTTTGACTTTGAGAGTCTCCTCTGGCAGAGAAGGGAGGTAGAAACCTCTTCAAGTGTGGGGTGGTTCCTGCCTTAGCTGATATCGCTGCAGAAACCTCTCTCCACAACCTGGTCATGGGCTTGGCACCTGCCGCAAGAAATTGGACCTGTAGCATGTGCAACGTTTCTGAAGCCTGTGACCAATCCTCCCACTGCCATCAAAATAAAGGGTGGTTCTGAGACCTATTTCAACATTTTTTTTTAAAGATTTTATTTTTTTCCTTTTTCTCCCCAAAGCCCCCCGGTACATAGTTGTATATTTTACTCGTGAGTCCTTCTAGATGTGGCATGTGGGATGCTGCCTCAGCAAGGTTTGTTGAGCAGTGCCATGTCTGCACCCAGGATTCAAACCAACGAAACACTGGGCCACCTGCAGCGGAGCGCACGAACTTAACCACTTGGCCACAGGGCCAGCCCCCTATTTCAACATCTTAAATTCAGCTTCCAGAGACTGAGGGCGACCTTTTCCCCAGACACCACATTTTAAAATGTAGTGGGCTCTTTGATTTTGCAAACAAAATCTGGTAAGCAGTTAAATTACATTTTAATATTCCCAGCACTTAGCCAGGAAAAGATGCACACAGAATTGAAAAGCATCCTGAGTTTTTCTGTCATTTTTATTTAAATGCCCAGATTAGACCATAATTCATCTCAAAATGGCAGGAGGCCTCTTCATGCACTTCACACTTCAAAATGTCTTAGAAAATCATGTCAATTTTGGCAAGCCTCTTGCCATGCCAGAAACAACAGCAAATGCTTTTCTCCTTGAGTACCATCTATTGTGAATCAGATTATAAAAAAAATACACCTTGCTCTTTTATTTTGACTCTGTTTTGAGGATTTTATGGCATCTCTGCAGTAATTGATTTGTGTCACATTCCTGCATAAGTAGCATTCATTGTCCCACTTTTTAGAAGGGGGAATTGAAGCAGAGGTGTGGTAAAGCAACTTTCTTATGATCCTGGAGAAACTCACTCATTCATTCACTTGTTCTTTCAGTAACCATGTCTTGAGAACCAGCTATGCCCTGGTCACTAACCAGACCTTGAGGATACATAAGTGACTATCTCACAGGCCAGTCTCCAGATCTCTGGTAGAAGAGAGAGTCATTCTAATAAATGATTACAACATTCCACAATAAGTGCTGAGGTGGATAAAGGGGCCACAAAGAATCGCCCCTCAGCCAGCTTGTCTGTAAGAGAAGGCTTCCCACAAGAAGTGAAATATGAGTCAAATCTTGAAGGATGAGTAGGACCCCAACCATCCAAGGCCTGAGTGGCAAGAAGTGCTTTTACAGCAGAGGGAGCAGCATGCACAAGGCACAAAACAGCTTCGTGTTTTCTGGTTTTAGGTGGTTGGAGAAAAAGATGTATATGTGGGATTGAAAGAAGATAGACAAGAACGAGAACGAGAACAGTCTTACATGCCAATCACGGGACGTGGACTTCCTCCTGACACAGTGGGACGAAAACAGTATAGAGTGTGTTAGTTAGTACTCACTCACTTACTTAGTTCAGCCTAATTCAGGTTCATACAAATTCCCCCTTTCCCTGTCTTTAGTGGTCAAAGAGAGTGTTGATCTATCTGAAGAAATATAAAATTATTAAAATCACTTTTTCAGATCCAAGGACCTCTTTGAACTGTCTAAAGTCATCCTGCATGCAAATGTGCATTTGCCTGGGTAGATTATCTAAAGCCTTCGTTGGATTTCTCAAGTGATCTAAAGCTCTAAAAAGTATAAGAATCACTACTCTGTTTATTTTATGAAAACTTTCAGCCCTTCCCAAAGTTGATTTTATCCAAGTAGAATTCTTTTATATTAATCTCTTAAAATTTACTGGTTGCTTGTTATCCATGTGGGTACCATATCATGTACCATTCTATTATTTCAAACAAAACAATTCTTCACATTTCCCAGCAGCAGGTTAATCCATGTTTGTTAACCAACTAAAACTGGACTTCTAATCTCAATTACTATTCTTTAGACCTATGGGATTTTCATACTTTCTATGTGAGAAGTTTGAGACAGAGGTACTATATTGGAGAAATACAGGTATTTGAATGTTGGGGGAAGCACAGATGATTTTCAAAAGTTAGAGTCATAATTCTATGGTGAGTTAGTTAAGATTATTTGGATTGAAATTAAGAGAAGAAACTCTACTAAATTTATTGGAAGGAGCGAGAAGCGTATTATGCTACCTAAGGTTAGAAAGGTAACAAGTAACAGTGAAGTAAAATCCGGGAACTTGAGCTTCATCATGACTTCCTGTATCTTTTCCCTTCTCTCTGCTGTTAGCTTCATACTCTCTCTCTCTGTCCGTCTCTATCTTTCTGGACAGATCAGCCTTTTCTCATTTCCAGTACACAGTGTGTAAAACCTGTGAGAGTTCCCACCTCTCACACAGAATGATCTCTGTTTGTATATCCCTCTGTCTTCATCTCTCACAAATCGTTCCAAAATCACTGAACAATGAGTGCATTGGTCCCTTTGCATTAGATACCCAGTCCTGCACTGTACACTTAGATATGGCTGTTCTCTCCCTAACCATATGGCTCGGCAGGAGGGAAAATTCCTGGAAAAGTGAAGTTGTGAAGATCAAACAATGGATGCCACTCTGTACATGGTAGGTGACAGAATGCCTGTCATGGCTGCCGGGACTAGGTTGTCCATTATTCTAAAAACATCTCTATTTTGCAGTAGACATGAGATTAGGATACCAAACTGAGCTAGACATAACCTCTACATCTCCTTATAGTTCTGTGTCTACCATTCACTGCCTGATCTCAGTAAGTCACTTCCACTCTCTGGGCCTCGTCTCCCTTAGTTAAATCAACAGGACAGACAGAACTAGAAGTTCTTTATGGTCCATTACAAGGAGCCCATGAGCCTAAGACAATGTCACTATTCTTCCAGTCATTCTTTGTGAAGAACCTCAGGCTCATTGTCCAGAGGTTTTTCCGTGGAGAAGTTATAAGCAATTCCTGAAGACCCTCCTCCATGAATCCCACTAGTATAGAACATCAAGAAAAGTCTCAACCAGTTAAAAAAAAACCTTTTCTTTGTGCAAATCAGAAATGCAAACTGATTAAAGTCATGATTTCACCCTTCTCTTAAAAAAATAGAAAGCGTTCAACACAGTAATTTACATCCTGGAAGGCTTCACAGATGTAGTCCTATAGCACTCAGGACTTGAAACCCATCCTCCAAGCTTTACAAAGCCAGACATTACAGTAAATCTCGCTAGCTGTATGGCCTCATCTTTGGCCAAGAGACTGGAGAAGATCTAGGTGGTGAATGTGTTGCCAGTGAGATAGTTGTGTTGTTTTGGTAGAAAACTCTAGAAGAGGATCTGCAGCCAGAAAACCCTACTGCTGAGACTTCAGCCCCCAAAGATCCCCCAAGCTCTTTGAAAATCAGGCCAGTCTCACAGCCTTTCCTGAACCCAGTGATGAAGAACGAGTCTGAAGAATCGGAGACATGGATCAAAAGGTTCAGGAAGCTAGAAGATGCCCTATACTTCTGTGATCTGAATAATGCAGGTGAAGTGCGAAGCTTAAAGCTAATATACTTCTGTTTGTGTTTTAGTCTGAAAGTGGAGATCTCATTTTCTTTCACTTGTTAACAAATACAATTTGTATATAACCCACGTGCCTGGCACTGTGCTGGGCGCAGTCAGGGAATACAAAGATGGATCAGATGTGTAACCTCCACCAGGTTGCTTAAAGTTTCTCTGTGTCTCTGGAGGAATCTACTTCCCCACCCGGGTCTAACCCACAGTCCAATCTTGCAATTCCCTTGATTGACATTTTCAGCATGCTTGCTAACAGACTGAACTCCAAACTTCTTAGCAAAGCAAAACCTGATCCTTGTCTACCTGACCAGTGTCTTCTCCTTCAGTTGCTATTCTCTCAGCATACCCTATCCTGTCAGAGTCAGCAACGTGCCTTCCTCAAATGTGATTTCTCCTGTGGCCATGCCCTCCATCTGAGCTGTCTGCCTCTCCTTTACCTACCTCACCCCCTCCCAACTCCCCGTCTTGTCCAACTGGCTAATTAATACCTAAACATATTTTACGTTGGAACTCCACTCCACTCCTCTGAGACTCCACAGACAGATCTAGGCCAACCTTTATCTGACCACTTAGAGTTCATTAACATCCAGTATCATATTTAATATATTGTATTTTGTCAATCGAGGGCTTGTTACTATCTCACCAGTAGACTATATTCCCTTTTTATCCCCAGCATCTTGTGCAATTCTGTTCAACACTTTTTTTGAGGCAATAAGTAAATAAATAAATGTACATAAATAACTAAATCCAAGATGGGAGGTGATAAATGCCATTAGGGTGTGCTACGTGGGCATTCAGAGAAAGGAGGATCCTTCCCATAAGGTGATCAGGAAGTCTCTGGTAATATGGGACTGATCATTAGAGATCAAGCGCAGTTTGTATACAAAGGGATGAAATAGAGCGCCCTCTCTGGCAAAGGTGCAGGTTAGCCAAGCAAAGTGTTATGTATGAAGCTCAAGGCAAGGAGTTTGCTTTGTATAAAATGTAAGGACTATTAAGAAGAATATCAAACGATAGAAGATGGGACCAGATCCAGGAGGATCTTAGATGCCAGACCTGGAGATGAAGATTTCATTCAAAGATAGTGAGTAGTAGTGAGGGTTTCTAAGCAGGGGAGCGGTATGATCAAGTTGTACTCCAGAAAGTTGGTGTTTCTGTGCAGAATGAAGGAGAAATTGAAAGCAGGAAAAGGAGGAAGGAGGCTATCGGAGTGTCCAACTGAGAGAGAATGTAATCCAGAACCAGGTCAGAGGCCTGCAGAAGGGAGGAGCACATACAAAAGCACATGGGCTGAAATTGTTGTACTTAATCACACGCTGTGTTTTGTGAAGACTTAGTGTCCCCTATGTGGCTCTGGAAACACGAAACTTGTAGAAACAGAGATAAGAGTGGTGGTTTTCAGGGGACTGGGAGAGATGTTTAAAGGGTACAAACTTTCAGTTTTCAGATGAATAAGTTCTGAGGATCTAGTGTACAGCATGGTGAGGCTAGTTAATGTAGGGGAGGAAGACACTTCCTCTTCCCAAATGTGGGTTCGTCTGGCCGGAGAACGAATTAAGTTCACCTGAGACAGAATAGCAAGAGAAAATTAAACAAAGATTTATGAGGAGCCATGGCCCGGGGCCTGTCTTCCCGAAGGAAGAAAGGGCACCGAAGAAGTGGGGTGCACAGAGTGGTTATATATCCCCAAACAGGGTGTTTCACGTATGATTGAAATGTCCCTTTTACAACAGTCACGAGCCTGCTCTGTCAGCACAGCGCTTGATGGAGGCAGATATTTCTGCTGTCTCAGTGAATGCCGTGGGGTGGCAGGTGTGTTGTCTCCGGCTGGGGGATCACAGATGAGCGCAGCAATCAGTTCCTTGCCTACAGAGAGGGAGGCACCTTTACAGATAGAGATTTACCTTACAGATGTAAATGTGTCCTAACAAAGGGCAAGTTCCACTCCTCAGAGCCTCCTTCCCTGTCCCACTTTATCAAAAGCAATCAGCCTCAAATAATCCTGATGCCAAAGAGACATATCTGGGGGTGGCCAATTTCAGGTCCCTACAGTCTCGCCTTTGAAACTAAAAGTTTCACAATCCAGAAGCTGAGTGGTAGATTGTTTCATCTCACTGAACACATTTCTTAGTCCTGGTAATAGATCAGTCCAGTTAAATTCATTTTAGAAGGTGGCGACGCAGGTGGGCTCCCAAAGTTAGGCCTTTATTTTGGAAGCAAGCAATCAGGTGTTTAAGAAGTATTTCTATGGAAATAAAAAGAAAAACAAGGTTAATGGTTGGAGCAAATTATAAACTAGTTCCTGAGTCCAGGAGGCAGCCAGTCAAGAAGACTTCTGGATGTCAGAGTGAAGCATCTTTAGCAGCTTGAAATGTCTCTGATGATGTCGTCAGGCATTCAGATATCTTTCTGAGTGGCTTACAGCTTACACAGCAGCAGACAGGAATCTCTCAAGTTTTTATCAAGTCGTTCAGCTTTAGTTTGCAAGGCTTCAGGAAAAAGAGCAGGTTCAAATCTCAATGATTCCAAATGAAAATGAGGAAAAGATTGAAAACATTAGTTTGGAGATTTGTAAGCAGATATTTCAGCAGAAGAATTCAGGATCCAGTCCAGTTCACAGGTGGAAAAAAACCCTCAAAGACAGTTAACAAAACTAGGATCTAACATCCACAAATGTGTCTTATAGCTTTTCACTGAAACATAGTTCTTCTCTCTAAAATCACCCTCATTTTTACCAAAGATAGCCAAATTAAGACTAATTCGTTTGCAAAATAAGTTTAGTTTCAAGAAACTTGGCCCAATTATTTACATAAGTGCAGCACGAATAGCAGTTGATCACATAGGCTCTTAAATCTGCTTTGCTGAAGTTTTTTCTGAGGAATCTCAGATTGAACTTCAAAGACCTCTCGAGGCCAGGAAAGCCACGCCAAGGACTTGCTGTCAGATTTTGCCTGCAGTACCTACAGATTTGGGTGGACTCCTCTCTTCTTGAGGTCCCCCAAAATATTCCAAGTTTCCTTACATCTGCCAGATAAGCAAGCTTCCTTACTTACCGGGTAAGAGTGCCAGAATCTCTGTAAACAAGATACCAGGCCCATATTTCCAAGTGGCTTTATTTCCAGAAAGTCAACCCTCTTCCTCAAAGGCAGTATTGTCATATCCGAGTCTGTATGTTTCTCTCAAATATGACATTCCAGTCAAAGCCTTGGTAATACAACCAATGTCCTGTTATAAGGAGAACAGATTCTTATTGAACTTATGCAAATACCTGTATTGCCATGAAATAACCATACTCACAAAGGGTTTCCCAAATCTGGAGGGATCAGGTAGGGAGAAAAAGATAAATGTTTCAGTTTTGCTCACAAAGGTATAATTTCACCAAATTGGTAAGTCATAGTTAGCATAAGAGAAAAAGAGAGAAAGATCTCCTTGAATCTGAGAAAACAAAGCAACACATCAAAAGCAATATTCCAAACAAAAGTCGTAAAAAAATTATAATCATCTTCAGTTCATTCAGTCCTATACATCATTTCTTGATCTTAATCTTCTGTTAGCAGTTTTATGGGGTCTTCAGTTTCTCCACTAGATTTCTGTACTTTCTTACCCAGTTCAGTTCTATGATCTGAAAGTTTGTCAGAAACCTGTATTCCAGAGTATGTGTCAGAGTCCTTTTTATGAATCCCTCTGAAGATGAGACATATTTGTAAAAGCAAAAGGCATCAGAGTAAAACAACTGACTGTAAATAACAAAAGACTTAAAAATGACAATTGACAGAGAAACTTGGTTATTTCTGTGATATACACCTTAAAATAATATTTAGAATTATGGCTGATAGCCAGGACAGATCAGAATTTAGGAATGTTATGTAATTTTCAAAACACTTATGTCAATAACATTTACCCACATAATACTAGCTAAGAAAGATTGTCATCACTTATATGACAATGCTTCCAATGTAATTTAACAGACCAATAAGCCTAATTAGTTTAGAATCTTCCACCTTACAGGAAGAGAGAGCAAATTTCTCTGTGAAGTCCCCGTAGCCCTCTGAAAATCCCCAGAGAAATCCTCTTCCTTCATCCAGGTCAAAAGAAAGCCTTTATTCAGGACTTGAATATTTTTGAGGAAGAAGCTTGTCAAACATATCCAAGGTTTTAAAACATTTGTGAAACAATGCTCAGGTATCAACAGCAAAAAAAAATAAATAAATAAATAAACCTTAATAGAGAGACCTCTGTCTTTTTGCATAGGAGATTATCTTAACCAAACATAGATCTTCTTCTGGAAACTTACTCAGAAGGAAAAACCTTTTATAATTCCTTTATCAAGAGCAGACTAAGAGTTTAAGAAAATTATCCTTTTTAGAGAGAAAGTCAAATTCTAATTCTTGTACAAGTTTACTTTTTCATATTAAAACCCATTTACCTAATTAGATTCATTTCAATCTTAACCAACTTGACCAGGTACAAAACCCTTTTCAGAATTTCTATAACTTTGTTTTATATTCAGAATTTGTCCCATGCTTGCTTTCTTACTTTCTAGTACTTTAGGACAAATTTATCTTTCTTAATCCAACAAAATATTTCCATTCTTTATACCGTCTTTACTAAAAACACACATTTTACTTTCCTTGAATACAGAGCATTTTCCTTATTAATTTCCAGTAGCTTTAATTACATGTGTTAATTAGACTTTTAACCCTTACAGACCATAGTAAAAAGCTAAAAACTAAGCAATTAAGAATTGTCTTTTATACCAGCATTCTAAACACTTCATAATTTCTAGAAACATGCCACTTCACAATAAAACACAAGGCATACTTTCTAATAGACCCAAATGTTTTTAGCCTCTTTGCAATAAGAAGCCAAAAGTAGATAAACTTACATTTAATAATTAATGTCTAATATCTTATTTGGAAATGATCTAGTTACTCAACGAATTTTATCATTTAAATTAACCTAGCAAAACGTCAAAATTTCGTTACCAAAGATTTTGGAAGTTATTTTAAATACACATACCATAAACTACAATTATTGCTAAAAAAAAGTTATCTATAAACTCTTATTTCATTTATATCTAAACCATTTGTTCCCAACAATTATGTTTAGATTACCCACAAAAACTTTGAGACATTAGACAAACGGCTATCATTTAAAGTTATTATGCTGACAAATTTCTAACAGAAAACATGAATTTTTTGACTAGTGAACCCAGGCTGCATGTTTGCATCACATCCAAATACTGACAGCTCTTTAGGACACGCCTTTTCAATCAAACCAACAAACTTAAACTTTCATTAACCAAAGATTAATCCATATCATCTTAATTTAAAAGACATTGGGTTAATTTCCATTGTATTTAGAATTTATGTAAGCGCTGACTTTAATCCAATTAAACAGAGCTCTTAGTTTAGGCCATATCACCCGGGGTAAAAATATCACACACACATAGACACACACAGACACAGTGCTTCCACAGCCATTGTTTTAAAAATCACTCCATGAATCTGGTACAATACAAAACTCCCTAGTTATGAATCCGAATTTTGTTCTGAGCCTTTTTACTAATATTTCTGGAGAAGACACTCAAGACGCTAGATTGTTTTCCTCAGCAAGGGCACACTTATGACCTTTCCCCTCTTTTTATTTTTTCCTTCATTCTTAGGATTAGTGATGGTCTAGATAGTAGTTCCTGGAGAGGGGAGATGATAATCCTTTTGAGATAAAGGAACTGGGTGGAATCTGAACTGCCTCTAGAGCTGTATGTCCAGTCTTGCAAGGATTTTCCAAGGACAGTTGGAAGTTACTGGGCTTAACTTAATGACATTCTAGATTGACCTGCCTGTCCAACTACAGGCAGTCACAAAGGGACAGAGAAACTCCTCAAGTTTTCTCCAAGCTGGAGTTTCTGGGGCATAAGCCATCCAACTGAAAGCGTTTCCAACTTTAAAATGCACCCAGGGGGTAAGTCTCTTAGGATGTTTGAGGCATTCCTCATGGTGGTAAAGCTGGTGTCCAATTGACAAGGCCAGAGAAAGGGTGCAAAGGCGCCTGACTGCAGGCATCAACATAGTTATAAGATCTAGTCAAATCCCACTTAGCCCAGGGCACTTAGTCCCTGAGCCAGCACAGGTGAGCCAGGCAGGGAAGCAGGAGGCAAAGGCCTGGAGAACAATGGAAAAGAGATCAGGCCTCACCCTCATGGCCTCTTCCCCAAGGGTTATCGAGATAGAGGTCACACAGCAGTTCCCATGCTGGGGCACACAGCACCATCAGGACAGTTGACAGAATAAACCACAGGTCTCCTATTGTCATAACCAATTCAGTAGGCACCTAAAATGCTTAACAAGTCAATCGCCAAGAGAGGGCACCCCACGTGGTTGCCGGGGTGATCAGGCCCAGAAACCAGAGTGGGGGCTCCCAGAGGTGGAGCCTTTCACACTTTAAAGATTTCTTTGTTTCTCAATTGCAAAGCTCAAAAGGAGCCCAAAAATGGTCACTGTCACTTTAAGAGAGAGGAAAGAAATGGGTCCATTACCTTGAAAATCTCCCGAACCTAGGGCAGCATCCTACTTGTTCTGCCTGTGGGGTTCCTATAGCAAGGGACGATGGGGCGCATCCCTCTGCATTGCATCCCTTGTACACCTTCCCTATTATGCCTGGCAGTCATTAAGTGCCAGGTGAGTTGTCCCCAGGATCAAAGAACAGAGAAAAACAGTGAAGAATTTTTCCTCCGGTCTGGGGGACATTCTACCCAATTGCGTCCTGGAGCCGTTCTCCCAAGAAGGGGTTCCCATACTCAACCAAAGGTTAGAGTTTGGTACTTGCCTTGAACCGGAGTCCCGATTGGGACTTGCAGTTCAGAGAGAGATCAGGTGCCAGAGGAAGGGATCCCAATCCAGCCTTAGGAAAAGAAACCTTCCACGGGAGTCTTGGAGATTGGCGGCCGTCCTAATGACTTAAGTGGCCGACCCGTGCCCATGTAAAATTTGTCTATTACAGATAGAGTCAGGAAGGAATGGATTAATTCATTGTCCATCACCCTCAGGCTTAAGGTACTGATTCTCTTCAGGCTGAATGCCACAATTTGCCCCATAGAGTAGCCATGGGCAAGCAAACATGGATTCATACAGCTATCCCAGAAAGTTCCCGATGGAGCAGTGAATTTAGATCCATCCTTGAAAAAGAGAAAGGCACAAGGAAAACTAGAACTTCAGCTCCCAAGCTGGTGAAGCAAGCTGGCTCAGCAGCCAAGGAGTCAAAAGAAAGACTTCCTAGGCTCAAGGCCTGGAAGTAGCACTCCTCTATTCAAATAGCGTGGGGACAGGGCCTATGGGCAGTGAAGAGCTGCAGCATGACAGCAGGACCCATGGCCAGGACTTAACAGGTCTTAGTCTTATAATATTGCATAAGGAAGCATTCCCAGAAAGACGTTTTAAAACATACTCAAGCAAAGTTGGTATAACCTCTCCATAAAAAGATAATCAGCTCAAGCATTCCAACCTTTATAATCTTAACACATAGACCTTTATATTTCACCAGTTCAATTATAACCTGAGTCAGGGTTTAAAACCTAGTTGCCATTTTCTTGTGTTTCCTTTTCAATTTGGCTTTTTTTTTTACAGATACCAATTAAGAATTATGATGAGAGCTCTCACAATTTTTTTCCCCAATTTAGAAGTTTTCCGAATTTAAATGATCCATCGTCTGGCTGATTTGACGAGTAGGATCTTAGCGACTCAACCAAAGCTTAACCAAGGACAAAGAGGCGCCCCCAAAAGAGATCCAGAAAGTTCACTCCCAAAAATAGCCTAAGAAAGTAAAGGCAAACAACAAATGTTGAGACGACAAAGGCCCCTTATGAAAGCAGTTGGGACCTCTTATGACAAACTTCCCTGAGAGCTTACACAGCCAGACAAAGAGAGCCAAGCTCTCAAGATAAACTTTCCCAGAGCCCCAGTCTATGTGACTGGCTGCCAAGATGCGTGCCGGTACATGCATCCTCCAATGGCAGAGACCAGAAAGGTCACAAAGCCAAGCTCTCAAGACATAGAACAAGACAAAAAACCCAGACAACAGTCTTATAGAGATGCCTGTGTTGTATGACAAACAAAAAGACAGAGACAAGGAAAAGTCTATCTCTGGGAGGAAAAGGATCTACAACCAGTGAGTGCTCAAATCCTAGAGTCGCTGAATCCGAGAAGCTAGCCCCACCAACATTTTCTCCTGTTAATCTAAATTTAGAAGAGCAAAAACCTCACCACTCTTGCTTCCTTTGGACTCTGCAGGCAGAGATCTGGGAGACTGATGTGGTAAGAACTCTTACCTCTTGCCGGCTCTCATCAGGGGTCCGGGATCTCTCAGCTGCAGCAGTCCAGGTGCAAGCAGTGTCCAGCCAGGGAAATTTCAGCCTGCTGACTATGCCAAAACTGTAGGGGAGGAGGACATCACCTCTCCACAAATGGGGGTTCGTCTGGCTGGAGAACGAATTAAATTCACATGAGACAGAATAGCAAGAGAAAATTAAACAAAGCTTTATGAGGAACCATGGCCTGGGGCCTTTATTCCCGAAGGAAGAAAGGGCACCCAAGTAGTGGGGTGCCAGAGTGGTTATATACCCCCAAACGGGGTGTTTCACATGTGATTGAAATGTCCCTCCCACAATAGTCACAAGATTGTCCTGTCCGCACAGTGCTTGATGGACACAGCAGGTAGTGGTCTGCTGTCTCAGAGGGCGTAGCTGGAGGCAAGTCGGTTGTCTGGAGCTGGGCGGTCACAGGTGAGCTCAGCAATCAGTTCCTAGCCTAAGGAAAGATGCTTAATCATTAAGAAATGCCAGCGTTGGGAGGGGGAGGGAAGTTAGTTACAGGAGGTTACCAGACTAGCACAATAAAATGAAGATTTTAAGTCTTTGTCTGTGGTATTGATTAAGAGTTTTTAGAGAGAAGGTCATCTCCTTTCTTCTTCCTGGTACAGAAAGGGAGGCACCTTTACAGATAGAGATTTACCTTACAGATGTAAATGTGTCCTAACAAAGGGCAAGTTCCACTCCTCAGAGCCTCCTTCCCTGTCCCACTTTATCAAAAGCAATCAGCCTCAAATAATCCTGATGCCAAAGAGACATATCTTGGGGTGGCCAATTCCAGGTCCCCACAATAACAAAAGAAAATCAAAAGAGACGTGGGAAATCAAGCTTCTGAAAAGGCCTGAATCAGTTCCCGAATTTGCAGCCTTTCCTCCAGACTCCCGTTGGCTTCGTGCTGTGATTGCAATTGCTTAACAAAGGGGGTATCCCAAGCCAGATTGCTAAGGCGAAAAGAAAGAAAGAAAGAGAGAAAGGAAAAAAAAACTGGGAAAACAAGTTTTTTCACCATGGTCTGCTATGACAACACCAAAATCAAATCTAAGGAAAATCTTTGTTCTATATGTCTGTCTGTCTGTATCTATATATGTTACAAATGTGTGATACTTTACCTCCAGATGGTACAATTTCTAAAGAGCTCTATTCCATTGACTTAAAGTAAGGGCTTACAAAAAAGTTTCTCTAAGAAGTTTTAACCCAAATGTCTTTCAAGTTAACATGACATAGATTAATCCTTGCTTAATGAAAGTTTAAGTTGTTGGTTTGATTGAAAAGGCATGCCCTCAAGAGTTGTAGGTATTTGCATATGATGCAGGCATGCAAGCCTGTGTTTACTAGTCAAATAAGTGCATGTTGTCTGTTAGAAATTCGTCAGGAAAATAACAGCTATAAATGATCAGTTTTGTCTGATGTCTCATGAGGTTTCCATAGGTAATCTGAACATAATTGTTGGAAACAAATGATTTAAATAGATAAAAGTGGATACAATAACTGTTTTATGGTCTGTATACTTGGGAAAAAAAACAGCTTTGAAATTCTTTTTGGTAACAATCTTGAGTTTTGCCAAGTTAAGTTAAATGATAAAAAATCTGAGTATCTGGGTCATTTTCTGATTGGATAGAACACTGAAACATTATTGCTAAACGTATCTAAGTTTATCTACTTTTGCCTTCTTATTGCAGAGAGGCTAAAAGTCTTTGGGTCTTTTACTGTAAAGTGTGGGGTGTTTCAAGAAATTATGAAAAGTGTTTAGAATGCTGATATAAAAGACAATTCATAATTGCTTACCATTTTCGTGTTTCCTACGGTTTGTTAAAGGTGAAAGAGTTCTAATATATGTGATTAAAGCTGCTAGAAATTAATAAGAAAAACAGTTCTGTACTTAAGGAAAGTAAGGTGTAAATTTTTAGTAAAGAGTGTATGAAGAATGGAATATTTTTGTTTGATGGGTTAAGAAAAGATAAACTGGTCCTAAAGTACTAGGTGGAAAAAAAAAACGAAAGACTTTGGGACAAATTCTGAAGGCAAAAAGAAAGTTGCACAAAGTCTGTGAAGGAGAAATTCTGAAAGGAGTTTTATGCCTGGTGAAGTTGGCTAAGATTGAAATGAATCTAATTAAGTAAATGGGTTTTAATATGAAAAAGTAAAGTGGTACAGAAGTTAAAATTTGGTTGTCTCTCAAAGGATAATTGTCTTGAACTTTTGGTCTGCTCTTGATAAAGAGGTTATAAAAGGTGTTCCTTTGAGTAAGTCTACCTAAAAGACAAATCCGTTTTGTTAGTATAATGACTGAGGTCATGCTTAAGACTTTTGATTGTTTCTGTTGTTGCTTTAAATGGATACCTGAGCATTGTCTGACAGTGACCGTTGTTTGAACAAGTGTTTTCAAATCTTTTGATATTTTTGACAAGCTTCTCCCTAAAGAATATTCAAGTCCCGAATGAAGGCTGTCTTTTAACCTGGTAGAAGGGGGAGGATTTCTCTGGGGATTTTCAGACGGCCCCTGGGACTTCAGAGAGACATTTGCTCTTCCTTCCTGTAAGGTGGAAGATTCTAAACTAATTAGGATTCCTTGGTAGGTTAATTTACATTGGAAGCATTATCAGATAAGCGATGATAATCTTTCCTAAGTGGTATTTGTGGGTAAATATTACTGATATAAGTGTTTTGAAAATTAGCTGACATTCCTAAAATTCTGATCTGTCCTGGCTATCAGCCATAATTCTATTATTTTAAGGTGTTGTATATCAGAGATAATAAGTTTCTCTGTCAATTGTCATTTTTAAGTCTTTTGTTGTCTACAGTCGGTTGTTTTACTCTGATGCTTTTTGCTTTTGCAAATACTTCTCATCTTCAGAGACATTCATGGAAAAAACTCTGACACTTACTCTGGATTACAGTTTTCTGATAAACTTTCAGATCACATAACTGGACTGGGTAAGAAATTACAGAAATCTACTGGAGAAACGGATAACCTCATAGATCTTCCTAACAGGAGCTTAAGCTCAGTAATCAATTATACAGGACTGTGTGAACTGATGAGGATGACTATAACTTTTTATGACTTTTATTTGAAATATTGTGTATTCTTTTGATGTTTTGTTTTGTTTTGTTTACTCAGATTTAAGGAAATCTTTTCTATTTTGCTAACTATGACTTACAGCAATTTAGTGATAGTATGCCTTTAAGAGCAAAACTGAAACATTTATCTTTTTCTCCCTACCTGATCCCTCCAGAATTGGGAAACCCTTTGTGAGTATGGTTATTTCATGGCAATACAGGTATTTGCATAAGTTCAATAAGAATCTGTTCTCCTTATAACAGGACATTGGTTGTATTACCAAGGCTTTGACTGGAATGTCATATTTGAGAGAAACATACAGACTCGGATATGACAATACTGCCTTTGAGGAAGAGGGTTGACTTTCTGGAAATAAAGCCACTTGGAAATATGGGCCTGGTATCTTGTTTACAGAGATTCTGGCACTCTTACCCGGTAAGTAAGGAAGCTTGCTTATCTGGCAGATGTAAGGAAACTTGGAATATTTTGGGGGACCTCAAGAAGAGAGGAGTCCACCCAAATCTGTAGGTACTGCAGGCAAAATCTGACAGCAAGTCCTTGGCGTGGCTTTCCTGGCCTCGAGAGGTCTTTGAAGTTCAATCTGAGATTCCTCAGAAAAAACTTCAGCAAAGCAGATTTAAGAGCCTATGTGATCAACTGCTATTCGTGCTGCACTTATGTAAATAATTGGGCCAAGTTTCTTGAAACTAAACTTATTTTGCAAACGAATTAGTCTTAATTTGGCTATCTTTGGTAAAAATGAGGGTGATTTTAGAGAGAAGAACTATGTTTCAGTGAAAAGCTATAAGACACATTTGTGGATGTTAGATCCTAGTTTTGTTAACTGTCTTTGAGGGTTTTTTTCCACCTGTGAACTGGACTGGATCCTGAATTCTTCTGCTGAAATATCTGCTTACAAATCTCCAAACTAATGTTTTCAATCTTTTCCTCATTTTCATTTGGAATCATTGAGATTTGAACCTGCTCTTTTTCCTGAAGCCTTGCAAACTAAAGCTGAACGACTTGATAAAAACTTGAGAGATTCCTGTCTGCTGCTGTGTAAGCTGTAAGCCACTCAGAAAGATATCTGAATGCCTGACGACATCATCAGAGACATTTCAAGCTGCTAAAGATGCTTCACTCTGACATCCAGAAGTCTTCTTGACTGGCTGCCTCCTGGACTCAGGAACTAGTTTATAATTTGCTCCAACCATTAACCTTGTTTTTCTTATTTCCATAGAAATACTTCTTAAACACCTGATTGCTTGCTTCCAAAATAAAGGCCTAACTTTGGGAGCCCACCTGCGTCGCCACCTTCTAAAATGAATTTAACTGGACTGATCTATTACCAGGACTAAGAAATGTGTTCAGTGAGATGAAACAATCTACCACTCAGCTTCTGGATTGTGAAACTTTTAGTTTCAAAGGCGAGACTGTAGGGACCTGAAATTGGCCACCCCCAGATATGTCTCTTTGGCATCAGGATTATTTGAGGCTGATTGCTTTTGATAAAGTGGGACAGGGAAGGAGGCTCTGAGGAGTGGAACTTGCCCTTTGTTAGGACACATTTACATCTGTAAGGTAAATCTCTATCTGTAAAGGTGCCTCCCTCTCTGTAGGCAAGGAACTGATTGCTGCGCTCATCTGTGATCCCCCAGCCGGAGACAACACACCTGCCACCCCACGGCATTCACTGAGACAGCAGAAATATCTGCCTCCATCAAGCGCTGTGCTGACAGAGCAGGCTCGTGACTGTTGTAAAAGGGACATTTCAATCATACGTGAAACACCCTGTTTGGGGATATATAACCACTCTGTGCACCCCACTTCTTCGGTGCCCTTTCTTCCTTCGGGAAGACAGGCCCCGGGCCATGGCTCCTCATAAATCTTTGTTTAATTTTCTCTTGCTATTCTGTCTCAGGTGAACTTAATTCGTTCTCCGGCCAGACGAACCCACATTTGGGAAGAGGAAGTGTCTTCCTCCCCTACATTAACTAGCCTCACCATGCTGTACACTAGATCCTCAGAACTTATTCATCTGAAAACTGAAAGTTTGTACCCTTTAAACATCTCTCCCAGTCCCCTGAAAACCACCACTCTTATCTCTGTTTCTACAAGTTTCGTGTTTCCAGAGCCACATAGGGGACACTAAGTCTTCACAAAACACAGCGTGTGATTAAGTACAACAATTTCAGCCCATGTGCTTTTGTATGTGCTCCTCCCTTCTGCAGGCCTCTGACCTGGTTCTGGATTACATTCTCTCTCAGTTGGACACTCCGATAGCCTCCTTCCTCCTTTTCCTGCTTTCAATTTCTCCTTCATTCTGCACAGAAACACCAACTTTCTGGAGTACAACTTGATCATACCGCTCCCCTGCTTAGAAACCCTCACTACTACTCACTATCTTTGAATGAAATCTTCATCTCCAGGTCTGGCATCTAAGATCCTCCTGGATCTGGTCCCATCTTCTATCGTTTGATATTCTTCTTAATAGTCCTTACATTTTATACAAAGCAAACTCCTTGCCTTGAGCTTCATACATAACACTTTGCTTGGCTAACCTGCACCTTTGCCAGAGAGGGCGCTCTATTTCATCCCTTTGTATACAAACTGCGCTTGATCTCTAATGATCAGTCCCATATTACCAGAGACTTCCTGATCACCTTATGGGAAGGATCCTCCTTTCTCTGAATGCCCACGTAGCACACCCTAATGGCATTTATCACCTCCCATCTTGGATTTAGTTATTTATGTACATTTATTTATTTACTTATTGCCTCAAAAAAAGTGTTGAACAGAATTGCACAAGATGCTGGGGATAAAAAGGGAATATAGTCTACTGGTGAGATAGTAACAAGCCCTCGATTGACAAAATACAATATATTAAATATGATACTGGATGTTAATGAACTCTAAGTGGTCAGATAAAGGTTGGCCTAGATCTGTCTGTGGAGTCTCAGAGGAGTGGAGTGGAGTTCCAACGTAAAATATGTTTAGGTATTAATTAGCCAGTTGGACAAGACGGGGAGTTGGGAGGGGGTGAGGTAGGTAAAGGAGAGGCAGACAGCTCAGATGGAGGGCATGGCCACAGGAGAAATCACATTTGAGGAAGGCACGTTGCTGACTCTGACAGGATAGGGTATGCTGAGAGAATAGCAACTGAAGGAGAAGACACTGGTCAGGTAGACAAGGATCAGGTTTTGCTTTGCTAAGAAGTTTGGAGTTCAGTCTGTTAGCAAGCATGCTGAAAATGTCAATCAAGGGAATTGCAAGATTGGACTGTGGGTTAGACCCGGGTGGGGAAGTAGATTCCTCCAGAGACACAGAGAAACTTTAAGCAACCTGGTGGAGGTTACACATCTGATCCATCTTTGTATTCCCTGACTGCGCCCAGCACAGTGCCAGGCACGTGGGTTATATACAAATTGTATTTGTTAACAAGTGAAAGAAAATGAGATCTCCACTTTCAGACTAAAACACAAACAGAAGTATATTAGCTTTAAGCTTCGCACTTCACCTGCATTATTCAGATCACAGAAGTATAGGGCATCTTCTAGCTTCCTGAACCTTTTGATCCATGTCTCCGATTCTTCAGACTCGTTCTTCATCACTGGGTTCAGGAAAGGCTGTGAGACTGGCCTGATTTTCAAAGAGCTTGGGGGATCTTTGGGGGCTGAAGTCTCAGCAGTAGGGTTTTCTGGCTGCAGATCCTCTTCTAGAGTTTTCTACCAAAACAACACAACTATCTCACTGGCAACACATTCACCACCTAGATCTTCTCCAGTCTCTTGGCCAAAGATGAGGCCATACAGCTAGCGAGATTTACTGTAATGTCTGGCTTTGTAAAGCTTGGAGGATGGGTTTCAAGTCCTGAGTGCTATAGGACTACATCTGTGAAGCCTTCCAGGATGTAAATTACTGTGTTGAACGCTTTCTATTTTTTTAAGAGAAGGGTGAAATCATGACTTTAATCAGTTTGCATTTCTGATTTGCACAAAGAAAAGGTTTTTTTTTAACTGGTTGAGACTTTTCTTGATGTTCTATACTAGTGGGATTCATGGAGGAGGGTCTTCAGGAATTGCTTATAACTTCTCCACGGAAAAACCTCTGGACAATGAGCCTGAGGTTCTTCACAAAGAATGACTGGAAGAATAGTGACATTGTCTTAGGCTCATGGGCTCCTTGTAATGGACCATAAAGAACTTCTAGTTCTGTCTGTCCTGTTGATTTAACTAAGGGAGACGAGGCCCAGAGAGTGGAAGTGACTTACTGAGATCAGGCAGTGAATGGTAGACACAGAACTATAAGGAGATGTAGAGGTTATGTCTAGCTCAGTTTGGTATCCTAATCTCATGTCTACTGCAAAATAGAGATGTTTTTAGAATAATGGACAACCTAGTCCCGGCAGCCATGACAGGCATTCTGTCACCTACCATGTACAGAGTGGCATCCATTGTTTGATCTTCACAACTTCACTTTTCCAGGAATTTTCCCTCCTGCCGAGCCATATGGTTAGGGAGAGAACAGCCATATCTAAGTGTACAGTGCAGGACTGGGTATCTAATGCAAAGGGACCAATGCACTCATTGTTCAGTGATTTTGGAACGATTTGTGAGAGATGAAGACAGAGGGATATACAAACAGAGATCATTCTGTGTGAGAGGTGGGAACTCTCACAGGTTTTACACACTGTGTACTGGAAATGAGAAAAGGCTGATCTGTCCAGAAAGATAGAGACGGACAGAGAGAGAGAGTATGAAGCTAACAGCAGAGAGAAGGGAAAAGATACAGGAAGTCATGATGAAGCTCAAGTTCCCGGATTTTACTTCACTGTTACTTGTTACCTTTCTAACCTTAGGTAGCATAATACGCTTCTCGCTCCTTCCAATAAATTTAGTAGAGTTTCTTCTCTTAATTTCAATCCAAATAATCTTAACTAACTCACCATAGAATTATGACTCTAACTTTTGAAAATCATCTGTGCTTCCCCCAACATTCAAATACCTGTATTTCTCCAATATAGTACCTCTGTCTCAAACTTCTCACATAGAAAGTATGAAAATCCCATAGGTCTAAAGAATAGTAATTGAGATTAGAAGTCCAGTTTTAGTTGGTTAACAAACATGGATTAACCTGCTGCTGGGAAATGTGAAGAATTGTTTTGTTTGAAATAATAGAATGGTACATGATATGGTACCCACATGGATAACAAGCAACCAGTAAATTTTAAGAGATTAATATAAAAGAATTCTACTTGGATAAAATCAACTTTGGGAAGGGCTGAAAGTTTTCATAAAATAAACAGAGTAGTGATTCTTATACTTTTTAGAGCTTTAGATCACTTGAGAAATCCAACGAAGGCTTTAGATAATCTACCCAGGCAAATGCACATTTGCATGCAGGATGACTTTAGACAGTTCAAAGAGGTCCTTGGATCTGAAAAAGTGATTTTAATAATTTTATATTTCTTCAGATAGATCAACACTCTCTTTGACCACTAAAGACAGGGAAAGGGGGAATTTGTATGAACCTGAATTAGGCTGAACTAAGTAAGTGAGTGAGTACTAACTAACACACTCTATACTGTTTTCGTCCCACTGTGTCAGGAGGAAGTCCACGTCCCGTGATTGGCATGTAAGACTGTTCTCGTTCTCGTTCTTGTCTATCTTCTTTCAATCCCACATATACATCTTTTTCTCCAACCACCTAAAACCAGAAAACACGAAGCTGTTTTGTGCCTTGTGCATGCTGCTCCCTCTGCTGTAAAAGCCCTTCTTGCCACTCAGGCCTTGGATGGTTGGGGTCCTACTCATCCTTCAAGATTTGACTCATATTTCACTTCTTGTGGGAAGCCTTCTCTTACAGACAAGCTGGCTGAGGGGCGATTCTTTGTGGCCCCTTTATCCACCTCAGCACTTATTGTGGAATGTTGTAATCATTTATTAGAATGACTCTCTCTTCTACCAGAGATCTGGAGACTGGCCTGTGAGATAGTCACTTATGTATCCTCAAGGTCTGGTTAGTGACCAGGGCATAGCTGGTTCTCAAGACATGGTTACTGAAAGAACAAGTGAATGAATGAGTGAGTTTCTCCAGGATCATAAGAAAGTTGCTTTCTTATGATCCTGCTACCCTGTTGTTTCTGAAATCGTTTCACACTCCCACTTCTTTCTCTGAGTGCATGTGTCACAGTCCCTCTACCGTCTATTTCTTCATGTGTTACACTACCAGTGGCATCTCTGACTTTGTCACACTCCACATGGTGTGTCTGACTTTGTGTGTAACCCTCCACATGGGTTTTCTTACTTTGTAACACACCACATGTCTGTTTTCGTTTGTTACACTCCTCCTCGTGTCTATGATTTCATGTGTAACACCCCAATATTCCTTTCTGATTTCGTGTGTGATACTGCACCTGTTGTCTCTGGTTTCATGTTTCACACTTCCCAAAGTGTCTATGACTTCTTCCGTCACTCACACCCTGGTGTCTCTGACTTCCTGTGTAACTCTGCCCCTGGCATTTCTGACTTTGTGTGTCACACTCACCCTGGCACATCAGACTTCATGTATAACAATTCCTGTGGTGTTTCTGGGTTAGTGTGTAACACTCCTCCTGGCACCTCTGAATTCATCTGTAACAGTCAATTTGGCATCTCTGACATCGTGTGTCACAATGCCTCTGGCATCTGTGACTTTGTGTGTTACACTCCCTGTGGCATCTCTGATATCCTGCTTTACTCTACCCATGGTCTTTCTGAATTCATGCGTAACACTCCTCCTGGCATCTCCAACTTTGTGTGTAACACACAACTGTGGCATCTCAGACTTTGTGCATAAAACTCCCCCAGGCATCACTGACTTTGTATGTTACACTCCCCTGGCATCTCTGAATTCCTGTGTCATAGTACCCCTGACTTCTCTGATTTCATGTGTAACACTCCCCATAGTGTTTGTGACATCATTTGTCACACTCTCCCTGGCATCACACAGACTTCATTTGTAACAATCTACATGGTGTCTCTGAGTTCTCATGTAACACTCCCCTGACATCTATGACTTCATATGTAATACTTCACCTGGCTTCACTGACTTCATGTGTCACAATCTTTCTGGCTTCTCTGACTTGATGTGTCACAACTCCTCTGGCGTCTCTGATTTTGGGTGTGACACTCCCCATATTATCTATGACTTTGCGGGTAATACTGTATGTGGTGTCTCACATTTTGTGTAACACACCCCCGTGGCATCTCTGAATTTGTGAGTAATACTCCCAATGGTGTGTGAATTCATGTGTAACAACTCCCCTGGCATCAGTGAATTTGTAACACTCCCTACTGCATCACTGTCTTAGAGCATTACAATCCCTGGTGTCTTTGACATTTCACATAACATTCTCCTGTGGTGTGTCTGAATGCATGGATCACACACCCCATGTCTTATCGGCCTTTGTGTGTCATAATCCCAGTGACATCTTTGACTTCGTCTGTCAAACACACACTGGTGTCTCTTGACTTCATTTGTAACAGTCCATGTGGTGTCTCTGACATCCTGTTTAACTCTCCCCCTGGTGTCTCTGACTTTGTGTGTAACACTCCAAGTGACATCTCTGACTTAGATTACAACACTCCCCCTGGTGTCTCTGATGTCGTGTGAAACACTCCATGTGGCATTTCTGACCTCCTGTGTAACACACATCCTGATCCTGCTTTCCATTACTTCATGCATAGTACTCCTACTGATGTCTCTAAATTCATGTATCACACTCTCACTTGCGTCTCAGAATTCTTGTGTAACACTACCCTTGGCATCTCAGAGTTTGTGTGTCACATTCCACCTTGCATCTCAGACTTCATTTGTAACACTCCATGTGCTGTCTCTGACTTCATGGGTAACACTCCCCCTGGAATCTCTGGAATCTCATGACATCATGTATAAAACTTCCCCTGCTGTCTCTAAGTGTCTAACACTACAAGTTACGTCTCTGACTTAGTGTATCATGCTCCCCCTGGTGTCCCTGACTTGTGTGACACTTCATGAGGCGTATCTGACTTCCTGTGTAACACTCACACTGGTGTCTTTGATTTTGAGTTTAACACTTCACGTGGCATCTCTGAATTCATGTGTAACACACTCCCCCTTCTATCTCTGACTTGGTGCATCATGGTGCCCATGTGGTCTAAAACTTCATTGTGTAACAGTCCCACTGGCATCTCTGACTTTGTGTCTATTTCTCCACCTGGCATCATTGAATTTGTGTGTAACATTCCCCATGGCTTCTCTGAATTTGAGGGCCACACTCGACCCGTTGTCTCTTACTTCGTGTGTCATACTCTCCATGGTGTTTCTGATTTCATGTGCAACACTCTCGGTGGCATCTCTGACCTCGTGTACCACACTCCCAATTGCGTCTCTGATTTCATGTGTCACTCTCCCCCTGGTGTCTTTGACTTAATGTGTAACACCCACCATTGCACCTCTGATTTCACATGCCACAATGCACCTGGGATCTCTAACTTTGTCTGTCACATTCCTACTTGCATCTCTGTGTTTGTGTGTACCTCTCCCTGTGTTGCTGCTGACTTCTTGTGTCGTGCTTCCCCTAGTGTCTCTGACTTTGTGTGTCACACTTTCCCTGGCGTGTCTAACTTGATGTGTCACACTCCCCTTGGTATCTCTGACTTCCTGCATAACACTCCAACTGGTGTCTCTGAGTTTGTGCATAACACTCCCACTGGCTTCTCTTACTACAGGTGTAACACTCTCTCATGTTGTCTCTGATTTCCTGTGTAACATTGCCCCCGGCATCTCTGATTCATGTGTAGCACTCCCACTGACATCTCTGAATTCATGTGTCACATTCCCCTTTGCATCTTGGACTTCGTGTGCAACACTCTATGTTGTCTCTCTGCCTTTGTGTGTCAGATGCTACATGCATCTCAGACTGTGTGTGTGACACTCACCATGGCATCTCTGATTTTGTTCATAACACTTCCCCTGGTGCCTATGACTTCCTGTGAAACACCACACGTGACCTGACTACCTGCATAACACTCCCCATGGCATCTCTGACATCATGTGTTACAACCACATGACGTCTCTGCCTTCGTGTGTAACACTCCCCTTTGCATTCCTGACTTCATGTGAAATGCTCCCTGTGGCATCTCTGACTTCATGTGTCAAACCACATATGTCGTCTCTGACTTCTGGTGTCACCAGTGTTCACTGTGTCATCTTGCGATACAATACCCCCGTTGTCTCTGACACCATGTGTAACACACACCCTGTTATCTCCAACATAACGTGTGATGCTCCAACTGTCATCCTGATTTCATTTATAACACTACCCCTGGCATCTCTGATTTCATGTGTTACACTCCCCCTGGAGTCTCAGACTCCGTGTGTAACATTCCATGTGCTGTCTCTCACTTTGTGTGTAACCCTCCTTCAAGTGTCTCTGACATAGTGTGTAACCCTCCCCATCACTTCTCTGACGTTGTGTGTCTCACTCCGCTTCTTCTCTCTGACTTAGTGTATCACAACCAACCAGTTGCTTCTGACTTCTTGTGTAACACAGCCCTGTGGTGTCTCTGATTTCATGTGTCACACTCCCCTTTCATCACTAACTTCGTGTGTCACACACCCCTTGGCATCATGACTTTGTGTATAGCAATCCCCATGCAGTGTCTGACATCGTGTGTCACACTCCTCCGGGCTTCACTGACTTCATGTATCACACTCCCTCGGGTGTCTGTGACTTCATGTGTTACACACTCTGGCATCTCTGCCTTCGTGTATCACACTCCCCCAGGCGTCACTGATTTCATGTCTCACACTGCCCCTCACGTCTCTGACATCATGCATCTCATTCTCCCTGGTGTCTTTAACTTCGTTTGTAACTCTCAGACTGTCACCTCTGATTCCATGTGTAACATTCCAGGTGGCCTCTCTGGCATCCTGTGTAACACTCCGTCTGGCATCTCTGATGTTGTGTGAAACATTCCCTGTGGTGTCTGACTTCAAGGGTCACACTTGACATGTCATTATTGACTCTGTGTGTCACACACTGCTGTTGTCTCCAACTTAGTATGTAACATTCACTGTTGCATCTCTGATTTTGTGTGTCACAGCCCCCTGGGGTTTCTGACTTCATGCGTTACACTTCACCTGTTGTCTCTGACTTCCTGTGTCACACTCCATGTGGCATTTCTTCCTTTGTGTATTACACTGCCCTGTGTCATCTTGGACTTTGTGTGTAACGCTCCACCTGATATCTCTGACTTCGTGTGTTACACTTCATGGGGCACCTCAGACTTTGGTACACACCCCCGGGTGTCTCTGATTCATGTGTAACACTCCACAAGACCTTTCTACCTTTGAGTGTAACACTCATCCTTGGAGTTTTGGACAACTTATGTAACACTCACACTGTCATCTCTGATATCGTGTGTCAAACTTCCGCAGATGTTTCTCACGTTGAGTGTAAGACTCCATGATGTGTCTGACTTTGTGTGTCACAATCCACCTGGCATCTCTAGCTTCCTGTTTCACCCTACCCCTAACGTCTCTGACTTTGCATGTAGCACTCACTGTGGCACATCTCATTTTGTGTGTCACAATCTGCCTGGCATCTTTAACTTCAGGTGTCACACTTCCTTTGTCAACTCTGACTTTGGTACACTTCCTGTGGCAGCTCTACTTCGTTTGTCACATTTCCTCTGGTGTCTCTGACTTTGTGTGCCACACTCCTGGAGGCATCTCTGATGCTGTATGTAACACACTACCCCTTGTGTCTCTGAATTCATGCATCACACTGCCCCAGACATCTATACCTTTGTGTCCAACACTCCCAGTGGAGTCTCTGACTTTGTGTATAACACTCTACCAGGGGTGTCTGGATTTGTGTGTAACATTCCCCATGGTGTCTCTAACTTCAAGGTTCACACTTGACCTATCATCTCTTACTTCGTGTGTCACACTACACTTGGTGTCTCTGAATTCATGCGCAACACACTTGTTGGTGTATCTGTCTTCATGTGGCACATTCCCGATGGCGTCTCTAACTTCCTGTGTTACACTCCACATTGCGTTTCTGCCGTCATGTGTAAAACTCCCCCAGGCCCCATGTAACACTCCCCCATGTTGTCCGGGACTCTGTATGTAACACTCCATGTGGCATCTCTGACTTTGTCACACACCCCATTTGGTCTCTGACTTCGTGTGTCACCCTCTCCCTGGTGTCTTTGAGTTTGTGTGCAACACTTGCCCTGGTTTCTCTGACTTCATGCGTTACACTCCACCTGGTGAATTTGACTTCATGCGTAACACGCCCCATGGCATCCCTGAAATCATAAAACTCCCCCTGTATCTCTGACTTCGTGTGTAACACTCCCACTGGCATGTCTGACTTCTTGTGTCACATTCCCCCTGGCCTCTTGGACTTCGTGTGTAACACTCTACAATGTGTCTCTGCCTTCATGTGTCATACACTTCCTGGCATTTTGAACTGCATGTGTAACACCATGGCATCTCTGATTTTCTTTATAACACTCCCCCTGGTGTCTGACTTCCTGTAACACCACACACGGCGTCTCTGACTTGGTGGGTAACACTTGCCCTGGCATCTCTGACTTCGTGTTTAACACTCCACCTGTAGTCTCTGAATTCCAGTGTAATTCTCCCTATGGTGTGTCAGACTGCATGTGTCACACTTCCCCTCCCATCTATAACTTCTTGTGTTACACTCCTACATGTGTTTTCACTTCAGGTGTAACATTCCAGGTGGCATCTGTGACGTCCCATGTCATACTCGATCTTTCAACTGTCACTTCCAGTGTCACACTCACTGTGGGGTCTCTGAATGCCTGATTAACAGTCCCCCTGTGTGTTTGACTTCGTGCCTAACACTGCCCTGTGGCATCTCTGACTTTGTCTGTAATAGTGCCCCTGGCATCACAGAATTTTTGTGTAGCACACTATATGGCTTTTCTGACTTCAGGTATAAGATTCCCTCAGGTGTCTCTGACTTCGTGTGTAAAACTACACGTGCTATTTCTTCCTTTGTGTGTAAAACTTTCCCGTGGCACCTGTGACTTCATGTATAAAACTCCCCAGGTATCTCTGACTAGTTTTGTAATACTCCCACTGACGTCTCTGGATTCATGTCTCACAGTCCCACTGCCATCTCTGACTTCATGTGTAACATTCCCTGTGGCATCTCTGACTTTGCGTGTAACGATTGCCCTGGTGACTGTGTTTTCACGTGTAACACTTCCCATGCCATCTTGATTTCATGTCTAACATGTCCCCTGGCCTCTCTGACTTTGTGTGAAATACTCCCCCTGGTGTCTCTGACTTTGTGTCACACTCCTCCAGTGTTCTCTGCTCTTGTGTGTCACAGTACACCTGATGTCTCTGATTTCGTGTGTAACACTCCCCATGCTGTGTCTGCTTTCGTGTGTAACACTCCCTGTGGCATTTCTGACTTTGTCTGTAACAGTCGCCCTGGTGTCTCTGACTTCATGTGTAACACTTCCTGTGATGTCTCTGACTTCTTGTCTAACTCTTCCCTTTGCCTCTCTGACTTCTTGTATAACATTCCAGGCGGCATCTCTGACTTCTTGTGTCACACACCCCTGGCATCTCAGACTTTGTGTCCCAATACCCACCATGTCGAGGACTTCATATGTGACATTCCATGTAGCATCTCTGACTTGTGTAACACTACCCCTGGTTTCTGCGACATTGTGTGTAACAGCCCATGTGGCGTCTTTAAATTTGTGAGTAATACTCAGAGGAGTGTCTGTGTATTCACGCATAACGTTTCCTCTGGCATCAGTGACTTCATATGTAACACTCCCCATGGCGTCTCCTACTTCGTGTTTCACAATTCCCCTGGCATCTCTGAAATCAAGTGTAACACTCATCATATACTCTTGTACTTCATGTGTAACTCTACCCATGGTGTCTCTGAGTTCATGTGTAATACAACATATTGTTTCTCTGACTTCCTGTGTAACACTCCACATTCCATCTGTGACTTCTTCTGTGACACTCCCCATGGTGTCTGTGCCTTTGTGTTTCCCAGTCACCCTGGTGTCTCTGACTTCGTGTGTAACAATCACCTTGGTCTTTCTGACTTTGTGTGTAACACTCTTTCTGGTGTGTTTCACCTTGTGCATAATACTCCAATGTGGTGTCTTTCCTCCTGTGACTAACACTCTACCTGGTGTCAGTGAGTTAGTGTATCACACTCCCCCTGTGGACTTTGTTTTTTACTCTACCACTCATTTCTTTGACTTCATTTGTAATGATCCCCCTGGCATCTCTTAGTTCGTGTGTCACACTGCCCCTCGTGTCTCTGAGTCTGTGGGTAATATTCCCCATGACGTCTCTGACTTCATGTGTCACACACAAACTGTCACCTCTGAGTTCGTGTGCAACACTCCCCTTGGTGTCTCTGACTTCCTGTGCCCCACACACCCTGGCTTCTCTTTCTTCTAGTCTAACACTCCATTTGGTCTTTCTAACTTCCTGCATAACACTACCCCTAGCATCTCGGACTCTGTGTGTATCACTCCACCTGGTATCTCTGAATTCATGTGTAACACACCCCCACTCAGTTCTGACTTAGTGTGTAACACTCCCCCTGGAGTCTTTGACTTCATGAGTAACACTTCCTGTGTCACCTCTGATTTTGTGTCCCAGTCCCAGTGGCATCTCTGACTTGTTGTGTAACACTTCCCTTAGTGTCTCTGACTTTGTAACACTCCATGTTACATTTGTGACTTCCTGTGGGATACTCCCACTGGTGTCTCTCACTTAATGTGTAACACTCCACATGGCGTTTCTGCTTTCATCTGTAACACTCTGCCATGGAATCCTAGACATCACGTGTCACACATCACCTTGTACCTCTGACTTGGTGAGTCACTTTCCAGCTGGTGTCCCTGACTTTGTGTGTCACACTACCACTGGCTTCTCTAACTTCGTGTATAAAGCAACAGGTGGCATCTTTGACATCATGCGTCTCTCCACGAGGCATCTCAAACTTCATGTTTAACATTCCACATGGCATCTCTGACCTCATGTGTCACAATCCACCTGGCATCTCTAATTTCATGATTCACAGTACCCCTCACATCTCTGACTTTATGTGTAACACTCACCATTGCATCTCTGACTACATGTGTCACTCTCCCCATGGTGTTTCTGACTTCATGTATCACACTTCGCATGGCATGTCTTACTTCCTGTGTAAAACACTCCCTTGTGTCTCTGACTTCCAGTGTAACACTACCCCTGTCATCTCTGTATTGTGTGTCACACCTCACCTAGCATCTCTGACTTTGTATATCACACTCTCCCTGGTGTTTATGACTTACTGTGCAACACACCTGGTGGCTTCTCTGACTTCATGTGTCACACTTCCCCTTGTGTTTCTGAGTTTGTGTGATACGCTACCCCTGTCATCTATAACTTCGTGTGTAACACTCCCCCTGACATCTCTGAATTTGTGTGTAACATTCCCTACGGTGTCTGTGACTTTGAGGGTCACATTCAACCTGTTGTCTCTGACTTCCTGTGTCACACTATCCCTGATGTTTCTGACTTTGTATGCAACGCTCCCAATTGTACCTCTGAGTTCCTCTGCCACACTACCAATGGCGTCTCTGACTTAGTGTGTAATAATATCTGTGGGATCTCTGATTTCATGTGTCACAATACACCTGGCTTTTCTAACTTTGTGTGTCCCACTCCCCATGGCATCTCTGACCTCTTGTGTAACACTGCCCCTGGTGTCTGTGACATCGTGTGTAACTCTCCATGTGGCATCTCTTACTTTGTGTATGACACAACCCATAGCCTCTCTGACTTCACGTTAAAAACTCCACATGGTGTTTCTACCTTTGTGTGTAAACATTCCCTGTGGCTTCTCAGACATCCTGTGTCACACTCCATGTGGCATCTCTCACTTCATTTCTCACACTCCCCATGACATCTTGGACTTCACATGCAACAACCCTTGTGGCATCTCTGACTTCATGTGTAACACTCTCCTGGCATCTCAGAATTCATTTCTCACACTCCCTCTGTTGTTACTGACTTGGTGTTTAACAGTCCCTGGCTTCTCTGACTTCATGTGTCACACCCCCTGTGGCATCTCTGGCTTCCTGCATAACACTCCCCCTGGCTTCTCAGAATTCATGCATAACAACCCAGTGACATCTCTGAATTCGTGTGTCATACTCCCCGAGACCTCTCTGATTTCATGTGTAGCACTCATACTGGCATCTCTGATGTCTTGTGTCACAATACCTCTGGCCTCTCTTACTTCGTGTGTAGCACTCTATGCTGTGTCTCTGCCTTCATGTGTCACATGCTGCCTGGCATCTCAAACTGTGTGTGTAACACACACCATCACATCTCTGATTTCATTTGTAACACTCCCCTTTGTGTCTATGACTTCCTGTGTAGTGCCACACGTGGCATCTATGACTGGGTGTGTAACACTTCCCCTGGCATCTCTGACTTCCTTTTTAAAAGTCCACCTGTAGTCTCTGACTTCGTGTGTCACACTCCCAATTTGTTCTATGAGTTCGAGAGTAAAACGTCACGTGGAGTCTCTGACATCGTGTGTAACACACCCAAGTGGCCTGTCTGGATTCCTGAGTAATATACACAAAGGTGTCTCTGAATACGTGTGTAGCTCTATCCCCTTGCATCAGTGATTTGTGTGTAACCCTCCCCGTGGCATGTCTGTCTTGTTTCACAGTCCCCCTGGCCTCTCTGACTTCATGTTTAATGCTCACCATGGCGTCTCTGACCTGTGTAATATTCCACATGGTGTCTTACTTTGATAGGTCACACTCGGCCTGTCATTTCTTACTTCTTTTGTCACACACAGCCTGGTATCTCCAACGTAGAGAGCAACATTCACCACGGTGTCTCTGACTTCATATAGAAAAATCCCCCTGGCATCTCTGACTTCATCTGTCACAATCCACCTGGCACTTCTGACTTTGTGTGTAACACACTTTTTGGCAATTCTGACACCATGAGTCACACTTTTCTCATGTCTCTGACTTCATGTGTCACATATCCCTTGGCATTTCTGAATTCATGTGTAATAACACTCATTCGTATCTCTGACTGCCTGTGTAACACTAGCCCTGGGTATTCGGTTTTGTGTGACACTCCTCCTGGCATCTCAGGCTTCCTGTTTAATATTCCCTGTGGTGTCACCAACTTCGTGTGTAACCCTAGCCCTGTTTCCTCTGACTTCGTGTGTAACACACCCAGTGATGTCTCTGATTTATATGTCACACTCCCCCTTGTTTCTCTGAGTTCATGCATCACACTCCTCCTTTCATCTCTGACTTCATGTGTAACACTGCAACTTGAGTCTCTGATTTTGTGTTTCAAATTCGGCGGGTATCTCTGATTTCATGTGTCACACTCCCCCTTGTGTCACAGACTTTGTAACAGACCACATTGCGTGTCTGACTCCATTTGTAAAACTAACCCTGGTGTCTCTGACTTAGTGTGTAAAACTCCAAGTGGCATCTCTGACTTCGTGTGTATCACTGTCGCTAGTGTCTCTGACTTCACGTTTCACACTCCACTTGGTGTCTCTGATTTCATGTGTCACACTCTCCTGAGACATTTCAGACTTGATGTATAACACTCCAGGGCCATTTCTGACTTCATGTGTAACACTCCCCCTGGTGTCTCTGACTTTTTGCATCACACTGCCCTGGCTTCACAAACATCGTGTGTAATACTCCCACTGGCATTTGTGACTTTGTGTGTCACAGTCCCCCTGAAGACTGACATCATGTGTAACCCTCCCTTTGCTCCTCTGACTTTGTTTGCCAGTCTCCACCTGGCACCACGAACTTTGTGTGTAACCCTCCATGTGGTGTCTTTGACTTCATGTGTAACACTCACCATGGCATCTCAGACATCATGTCAGAATCTGCTTCCTGTCTCTAATTTCCTGTTTCTCACTACCCCTAGCATCTCTGACATTGTATGTAACACACGGTGATGCCTCTGATTTCGGGTGTCATACTTCCCATGACGTTGTTGACTTCCTGTGTCACACTCCCCGTGGCGTCTCTGACCTTGTGTGTAACACTCCCCCTGTCATCTCTGACATCATCTGTACAATCACTTTGGTGTCTCTGACTTCATATTTAACAACCAATATGGTGTCTCTGACTTTGTTTGTAACTCTCCTACATGGCATTTCTGAATTCGTGTATCAGATTCCCCATGTCGTCTTTGACTTTTTGTGTAATACTCTCCCTGTCGTCTCTGACATCATCTGTATAATCCCTTTGGCATCTCTGACTTCGTGTGTAATGATCCCAGTGGGATCTCTGCGTTCGAGTGTCATGCTCGACCAATCATTTCTGACTTCGTGTATCACACTGACCCTGGCATCGTAGATTTCATGTGTAACACACCATGTGGCATTTCTGACTCCATGTGTAACACTCCCCCTGCTGTCTCTTACTTTGTGTGTAACACTGCATGTAGCATTTCTTCCACCATGTGTAACACTCCCTTGTGGTGTCTTGGACTTCTTTTGGAACACTCCATGTGGCATTTTTGACTTAATGTCCAACACTCCCCCTAGCGTGTCTTACTTCGTAACACTCAACATCACCTTTCTGCCTTTGTAAAATTCCCCCATTTAGTCTCGGACTTCTTGTGTAAACTCACACTGGTGTCTCTGATTTCTTATGTCACAATACCTCTGGCGACCCTGACTTTGAGTGTAAAACTCACTGTTGCATCTCTGATATCGTGTGTCATAGTCCACCTGGCATTTCTAACTTCATGTGTCACACTCCCTCTGGCATCTCCTACTTTGTGTGTAACACTCCCCATTGTGCCTCTGATTTCATGTGTCACACTCCCTGTGACATCTCATGTTGTGTGTAATACTCCACCTGTTGTCTGAGACTTCTGGTGTAACACTCCCTCTGGCATCTCTGACTTTGCGTGTCAGACTCCTCATGTCATCTGTCTTCCTGGGTAACACTGCATTAGGCATCTCAGACTTCGTGTGTAACACATCCCCATGGCTTCACTGATTTTGTAATACTCCCACTGGTGTCTGTGTATTTGTGCACATCAGTTCCCTTGGCATCAGTGACTTCGTGTGTAACACTCCAAAAGCAGTTCTTACTTTGTGTTTCACAGTGCCCCTGACATTTTTTACTTCCTGTGTCACACTCCTCATGGCCTCTCTGACTTCGTGTGTAATGCTCTCCATGGCATCTCTGGCACCATGTGTAACACACCCCCTGGTGTCACTGATGTCATGTGTAACAATCAACATGCCATCTCTGACTTTGTGTGTCACATTTCCTATGGCATCTCTACCGTCGTGTTTCACAGTCACCCTGGCATCTCTACTTCATGTATTACATTCCCCCTGGGCCCTCTGACTTGGTGTGTAACACTCCCCATGTTATGTCTCACCTCGTGTATAATACTCTACGGTGGCATCTCTCACTTCATGAGTAACACTCCTCCTGGCATAGCTGCCTTCATGAGTCAAACCCCACTTGTCATCTCTGACTTGGTGTGTCATATTAAGCCAGGAGTCACTGACTTCATGTATCACTTTCCCCCTGGTGTTTCTGACTTCGTGTGTAATACACCCCGTGGCATCTCTGACTTCTTGTGTAATACTCTCCTTTGTGACTCTGAGTTCATGCATCACACTCCCTCTGTCGTCTATAACTCCTTGTGTAACACTCCCACTGTTGTCTCTGACTCCATGTATAACACTACCACTCGTGTCTCTGATGTTGTGTGTAAGATTCCCCATGATGTCTGACTCAATGGTCATACTCAACCTGTCATCTCAGACTTGTTGTGTAACACTGCACATGGAGTCTCTGACTTCATGTGTAACACACCCCTGATGTCTCTGACTTTGAGTGTAACACTCCACATGGCCTCTCAGTCTTGGTGTGGCACATATCTCCTGGTGTCTGTGACTTCATTTGTAACAGTCATCGTGGCCTTTCTGCCTTCGAGTGTAACAGTCCCCGTGGAGTCTCAGACTTCTTGCCTAACACTCACACTGACATCTCAGATTTCCTGTGTAACATTCCCCCTGACATCTCAGATATCCTGTGTAAGACTCCCCGGGTGATCTCTGACTTTGGGTGTAACATACCAGGTGGTTTTTCTGAGTTTGTGTGTCACACAACACTTTGTGTCTCTGAGATCGTGTGTCACATTTCCCATGTGATTTTTGACTTTGTGGCACACTGCACCTTGGGTCTATCACTTCGTGTGTCAGACTTCATTTGGCATCTCTGACTTTGTGTGTGACACTACCCCTGGTGTCACGGACTTTTTATGTAAAATACCAATGACATTTCTGACTCTGTGTATAGCACTCCCCCTGGTGTCTCTGATCTTTATGTGTAACACTCCATGTGATGTCTCTACTTTGGGGGTAACACATGCCCTGGTGTCTCTGTCTTCGAGTATAACTCTCCAAGTGGCATTTCTTCCTTCATGTGTATTAATCCCTTGTGGTGCCTCAGACTTCATGTGAAACACTCCACATGCCATCTATGACTTCATGTGTAACACTCTCCTTGGTGTCTCTGACTTAGTGTGTAACAATCTACATAGCATCTTGGACTTCATGTGGTACGCACTCTCTCATGTCTCAGACTTCATGTGTAACATGCAACATGGTCTTTCTGCCTTCCAATGTAACACTCCCTCATGGAGTCTGGGACTTCTTGTGTAACACTCACACTGGCGTCTCTAATTTCCTGTTTCACTATCTGCCTGGCATCTCTGACTTTGTGTGTCACACTCCACTTGGCATTTCTTACTTTGTGTGTAAAGCTCCACATGGTCTCTCTCACTTCGTGTGTAAATTTCCCCTGTTCACTCTGACTTTGTGCATAAGAATCCCTCTGGTGTATCTGACTTCATGTGTAGTGCTCCCTGTGGCGTCTCTGACTTTGAGTGTCTCACTCTACCAGTCATCTCTGACTTCGTGTGTCACACGCTCCTTGGCGTCTCTGACATCCTGCATAACACTGTCCCTGGTATCTCTGACTTTGTGCATAACAATCCCCTGTGGTGTCTCTGACTTTGGGTGCAAGACTCCCCCAGGGATCACTGACATCATATTTAACACTCCCCCAGGCCTCTCTGACATAGTGTCTCACAGTCCCACTGGTGTCTTTGACTTCGTGTGTTGCACTCTCCCTGTCGCCTATGACTTTGTGTGTACCACTCCCCCTGGTATCTGATGTCTCAGGTAACGCTCCACCTTGTGTCCCTGACTCCTTGTGTAATACTCCAGGCTGCATCTTTGACTTCATTTGTAACACTCACTGTGCTGACTCTAATTTCTCCTGTCACATGCCACATGGTGATTCTGACTTCATGTCTAACACTACACCTTGTCTCTTAACTTCGTGCCTAACACTCCCACTAGTGTCTTTCTGTTCATTTCTCACACTTCCTATGGTGTCTCTGACTCTGTGTGTGACACTCACCCTCCTTCTCTCTGTTTGTGTGTAACACTCCCCCTAGTGTTTATGTCTTCGTGTGTGTAACAAATCCTCATGGTGTCTCTAACTTCGTGTTGGAGAGTCCTTTTGTTGTCTCTGACTTTATGGGTAACACTTTCTGTGGCACCTCTAACTTCATGTGTCACACTTCCCCTGATGTCTTTGACTCTGTATATTACAATGCCCTTGGCATCTCTGACTTCATTTGACACATTCTTCCTTGTTTATCTGAGTATGTGTGTCACATTGCCCCTTCTATCTCTAACTTCGAGTGTCACACTACCAACATCATCTTGGACTTTGTGTATAACACTGTCAATCGTGCCTCTGATTTTGTGTGTCACACTTCACTTTGTGTATCTGACTTCTTGTGTCACACTGCAGGTGGCATCTCTGACTTCATCAGTGACATACACACTGGTGTCTCTACCCGTGGCATTTCTGACTTCTTGTGTCACATGCTTCTGAGCATCTTAGACTTCGTGTGTAACACTCCCCCTTCCATCTCTGACTTCATGTGTAACCCCCAAAGTGGCGTCTCTGAATTAGTGTGTAATTCTGCTATGGGGCATCTCTGAATTCATGTTTCATGACATGGTGTGTTACACTCCACATGGCATCTCTGATTTTGTGTGTAACCCTCCCCCAGCATCTGATTTTGTCTGTCACACTCCATGTCATCTATAATTTCATGATTAAAATTGCATGTGGTGTCTCTGACTTGGTGTGTAGCACACCCATGTGATATCTCTGAATTCGTGAGTAATATTCCTCCTGGTGTCTGTGAATTTGTGCATAACACTTCACCTGGCATCATTAACTTCCTGTGCAACACACCCACGGCACTATACTTCATGTTTCAGAGTCCTCCTGTCATCTCTGCCTTCATGTGTAACACAGCCCCTAAAGACTCTGACTTCATGTGTAGCAATCGCACATGGTATCTCTGACTTCAGGCACAAGTCTCCCCAGCCATCACTGACTTAATGTGTAGCACTCCCCCTGGTGTCTCTGACTTCTTGTGTCACAGTCCCACCGGTGACTCTGAATTCATGTGCCACACTCGCCCTGTCGTCTCTGACTTCCAATGTAACACTTCCCTGTCATCAGTGACTTTGTGTGTCACACTCTCCTTGGCATCTCTGACTTCGTGTGTCACACACTCCCTGGTATCTCTGACATCTTGTGCAACATTACCCCTTGTGTTTCTGACTTCGCTTGTCACCCTTGCTCTGGTGTCTAAGACTTCGTGTGTAACACTCCCGCTGGTGTCTTTTACTTCATTTGTAACACTCCATCTGGAGAATTTGTGTCTGACACCCACTGTGGTATCTTTGTCTTCTTTTGTCACACTCCACCTGGCATCTCTAAATTCATGTATCACACCCCCCTGATATGTTTGGCTTCATGTCTAACACACCTGGTGGAGTCTCTGACTTCCTGTGTTACACACCCCATAGTGTACCTGAGTTTGTGCGTCACACTCCCTTTGCCGTCTATAACTTCAGGTGTCAAACTGCCCCGGCTTCTGGCTTCTCTGACTTCATCTGTCACACTACACGTGGTGTCTCTGACTTCCTGTGTAACACTCCCCTGGCACCTCTTACTTTTCGTGTAGCACTCTGCCTGCCATCTGTGATGTCCTGTATCACCCTCCCTGTGGCATCTTTGAATTCATGTGTAACACTCACCTTGTCATCTCTGACCTTGTGAGTAACACTTACAATTGTGTCTCTGACTTTATGTGTAAAACACCCTGTGGCATCTCTGACTTCATTTGTAACACTCCCCCTGGCATCTCTGACTTCGTTTTGCACACTCCCCCCTGACTTCTCTGGCTTAGTGTGTATCAGTCTCCCTGTTGTTCTGACTTTGTGTGATACTCTCCCCCTAGTGTCTCTGACTTTGTGCATCAAACTCTCCCTGGTGTCCCTAAATTCATTTTTAACACTCACACTGGCATCTCTGAGTTCCTGTGAAACTCTCCACATGGCCTCTCTGACTTCGTGTGTCACATGTCCCCTGTCATCATTGACTCATGTCTCACTGTCCCCCTGATATCTTTGATTTCATGTGTCACACTTCCCCTGGTGTCTATGACTTCATTTCTAACACTCGCCCTGGTGACTCAGAAATCATGTCTAACAGTTACTGTGGTGTATCTGACTTCATGTGTCACATTCAGCCTGGCATCACTAACTGCATGTATTACCTTCCCTCTGGTGTTTATGACCTCGGGTGTAACAAACCCGATGGTGTCTCTGACTTCTTTTGTAACACTCCCCCTTTTGACTCTGAGTTCATGCATTTCACTCCCTCTGCCACTATACCTTCATGTGTAACACTCCCACTGGCTTCTCTGATTTCATGTATAACACTCCCCCTGGCATCTATGACCTTGTGTGTAACATTCCCTGTGTGTCTGAATTCAAGGTTCACACTCAATGTGTCATCTTGCACTTTGTGAGTAACACTACCCCTGGTGTCTCTGACTTCATGTGTAACACTCCACATGGCCCTTCAGACTTCGTGTAGTACACACCCTCATTCTCCCTGACTTCATTTGTAACAATCTTCTAGGCCTTTTTGCCTTTGAGTGTAACAGTACCCCATGGAGTCTCGGACATCTTGTGTAACACACTGACATCTCAGATTTCATGAGTAACACTCGCTGGGCCAGCTCTGACATCATGGATAACACACTCAGTGGCATCACTTGCTTCATGTGTCATGGAACTCCTTGTGTCTCTGTGATCTTGCATCACATTCCCCATGTAGTCTCTGGCATCATTTGGCACACTGCACCTTGCATCTCTGACTACGTGTGTCAAATCTCCCCTGGCATCATGGACATTGTGTGTAACACATCATGTGGCATTTTTGACTCCTTGTGTCACACTCCCTCTGTTGTCTCTGATTTCGTGTGTAAAACTCAACATGGCATTTCTTCCTTGGTAATTATCACTCCCCCATGGCATCTTGCACTTCGTGTGAAACACTCCATGTGCCTTCTATTACTTCTTGTGTAACATTCTCTTTGGTGTCTCTGACTCTGTGTGTACCAATCCATGTGGTGTGTCAGAATTCATGTGGTACACACCCCTTGGTGTCTCGGATTTCACGTGTAATACAGAACGTGGCCTTTCTGCCTTCAAATGTAACACTGCTATGTGGAGTGTGGGTCTACTTTTGTAACACTCACACTGGCATCTCTGATTTCATGTTTCAGTATCTTCCTGTCATCTCTAACTTTGTGTGTCCACACTGCCTCTGACGTCTCAGACTTTGTGTGTAACACTCCCTGTGGCACTTGTGACTTCGTCTGTCATACTTACCCTGTCATCTCTGACTTTGTATGTCACACTGCTTGTGGTGTCTCTGATTTCATCTGGCACAAAAACACTATCTGAGACTTAGTGTTTAACACTACCCCTGGTGAATCTGACTTCGTGTGTCAAACTCCTCGGGGTGTCTCTGATTCTGTCTGGCACAAAAACCCTTGTGTCTCACACTTACTGTTTAATACTCCCCCCGGCGAATCTGACTTTGTGTGTCACACTCTTCCTGGCATTTCAGACTTCATATGTAACAATCCACTTGGTGTCTCTGAGTTTGTGTGTAACACTTCCCCTGGCATCTCTGACTTTGTAATACTCTGAGTTGCATCCCTGATTTCATGTGTAGCACTCCACATAGTGTCTCTGACTTCGTGTATCACATTCTTCCTGCTCTCCATGACTTCAATTTATCACAGTCCCCATTACCTCTCGGAATTCTTGTGTAACTCCCCCTGTCCCCTCGGACTTCTTGCATAACAATCTCCCTGTTGTATCTGACTTCATGTGTAACACTCCCTATGGCGTATCTGACTTTGTGTGTCACACTCAACCAGTTGTCTCTGACTTTGTATGTAACAACCTCATTGGCATCTCTGACATCATGCATAACACACTCCCTGGCATCTCTGACTTCGTGCCTAACAATCCACCATGGTGTCTCTGAATTTGGGCACAAGACTCCCCCAGGCTTTACTGACTTCATGTGTGACATTCCCTCTGGTGACTCTGACGTTGTTTGTCACAGTGCCACTGGCGTCTCTGAGGTCATGTGTCACACTTCAGACCCCTGTGGTCTATGTCTTCACGTTAATGCTTTCACTGGCGTCAGTGACTAAGGATGTAACACGCCCCCTTGTGCCTCTTCATGTTTCACACTGCCTGTGTTGTGTCTTGAGATGGTGTGTAATATTCCCCATGGCGTCTCTCACTTCCTGTTTCACAGTCCTGGTTTCATCTCTGACTTTGTGTGTCACCTCCTGTGGCATCACTGACTTTACCCATAAACCTCTGCCTAGTGCCTTTGACTTCTTACAAAACGCTCCTCTATGGCTTCTCTGATTTCGTGTTCACACACCCCATATCATCTCTGACTTTGGGTGTCACTCTCTCCCTGGTGTCTTTGACTTCGTGTGTAACACTCCACCTGCTGTCTTTAACTTCATGTGTAACACTCCCCCTGGTGTCTTTAACTTTGTTCATAACACTCTGCCTGGTATGTTTGACTTTGTAACACTCCCCCTTGTGTCTCTAACTTCATGTTTTAACACTCCACCTGTAGTCTCTGATGTCATCTGTGACCCTCCCCCGATGTCTCTGAATTCACGTGTAACAATCCACATGGTGTCTCTGACTTCCCTTGCATCTCTGTCTTGGTCTATACCTCTACCCCTGGTGTCTCTGACTTCGAGTGTAGCACTCTGCATGGTGTCTGTGTCGTCCTGTATCACACTCCCCTTGGTGTTGAGTTCGTGTGTAACACTCCCCTGGCAACTCTGACTTCTTCTGTAACACTCCACGTGGAATCTCTGACTTCATGTGTCACAATCCCTCTGGCATATCTGACTTCATTTGTCACAGTAACCCTGGTGTCTGTGACTTCATGTGTCACACTCTCCCTGTCATCATGACTTCATGTGTAATAATCCTCATGCTGTCTGTCTTCTCATGTCACACGCTGCCTCTCATCCCTGACTTCATATATCACACTGCTTCTGGCATCTCTGACTTTGTAACACTGAACATGGCATCTTTGACTTTGTGTGTCACATTTCCTCTAGTGTCTCTGAGTTTATGGGTCACAATTCCACTGCTGTCTATAACTTCATAAGTAGCACTCCCACTGGCATCTGTGACAGTGTATAACTTTCACCTTGGCCTCTCTGACTTCATGTATAACATTCCTGGTGGCATCTATGACGTCTTGTGTCACGCTCCCTGTGGCATCTCAGATGTCATGCAAATCACTCCCCTTGGCATCCCTGACTTCATGTGTAACACATCCTCGTGATGTCTCTGACTTCATTGTTACACTACCCCAAGCATCACTGACTTCGTGTGTAACACTCACACTGGCATCTCTGGCTTCGTGTTTCATAGTCTCATGGCATCTCTCACATCATGTGGTAAACTACATGTGCCCTCTCTAACTTCATTTGTAGCACACGTCCTGGAGTCTCTGGTTCCACGTGTTACCCTTCCCCAGGTGTCTCTGACTTTGTGTGTAACATTCCACTGCCATCTCTGAGTTCATGTGTAACACCCAACTTGGTGTCTCTGAATTCGTGTGTAACTCTCTTAGGTGGCATCTATAAATTCCTCTATCACAATCCTCCTTTTGTCTCTGATTTCATGTGTAACTCTCCAACTGGCATCTCTGTGTTCATGTATCACACTCCCAATGGCATCTCTGATTTTGCTTTTCACAGTCTCCCTAGTGTCTCTAACATTACGTGTACCACTCCATGTGGCTTCCCCGACTTCATGTGTAACACTTCCCCTGTTGTCTCTGTCTTCATTCGTAACACACTACTTGGCATCTCTGATTTTGTGTGTAAGCAACCGCTGCTGTCTTTGACTTCATGTGTAACACAAAACATGATGTCTCTGACCTCGTGTGTAACTCTCCTATATGGTGTTTCTGAATTGTATCACGCTTCCTATGTCATCTCTCAATTTGTGTAACACTCCCCTTGTCTTCTCTGAGTTTGTGCATCACACACCCACTGGTGTCTGACTTCATGTGTCAAAATCCCTATGGCATCAAGGACATCTGGTGTAACAGTTCCACTTGTGTCTCTGACTTTGAGTGTAACACTCTACCTGGCATTTCTGCTTTCATGTGTCACACTCCCCCATGTCATCTTAGATTTCATGTGTATCACACCCTCGTGGTGTCTCTGACTTCATTTGTCACATACCCCATGTTATCTCTAAATTCCTGTGTCCCTCTTTCCCTGGTGTCTTTGAATTCTTGTGTAAAATGACCCCTGCTGTCTCTTCATCTTGTTTCACACTAACCTTTGCCTCTTTCTTCATGTGTCACACTCCCCATGACATTTATGACTTTTTCACACACACTATGGTGTCTCTGACTTCCTGTGCAACACTACCCCTTGTTTCTGACTTCCTGTGTCACACTTTCACTGGTGTCTCAGACATTGTGCATGTGCATAGCACACCCCTTTGCATCTCTGACAAACTGTGACACACTCCACATTGCATCTCTGACTTTGTGTGTCACACCCAACCTGGTGTATCTGCCTTCGTGTGCAACATTCTACATGGTGTCTTGGTATTTGTGTGTCACATTCCCCCTAGCATCCCTGACTTCCTGTATCACACTCCCCCTGGCATGTATGACTTCAAGTGTAACTCACCCCATGGAGTCTAAGACTTCGTGCATCAACCTCCCATTTGTATCTCTGAGTATGTGCATCACACTCCTCCTGCCATCTATAACTTCATGTGTAACAGTCACAATGCCGTCTCTGGCTTCCTGTATAACACTCCTACTGGCATCTGTGACCTCGTGTTTCACACTTTCCCTGTCGTCTCTGTCTTGGTGACTAGTACTCCCCCTGGTATCATTGTTTTCATGCATAAAACACCCCCGTGGCCTCTGTAGCTTTGTGTATCACAATCCCCATATCTTCTCTAAATTTGTGTGTCACTAAAACCCTCAACACTCCCCCTCTCGTCTCTTACTTCATAATTCACAATGCCCCTGCCGCCTCTGATTTTGTGTGTCATACTATACCTGGTGTCTCTGACTCTCCGTGTAACACACCGCCTGACGTCTCTGATGTCTTTCGTAATACTTCTCCTAAGGTCCGTGACATCATGTGTAACATTCCATGTGGTGTCTCAGTCTTTGTGTGATACACTCACTGTGTTGTCTTTGACTTCATGTGTTACACTCCACGTGGAATTTTTGCCTTCGAGTCTAACACTCTTGTGTGTCCTCTCGGACTTCTTGTATGACAATCACCTTGACAGTTCTGATTTCATCTGTCAAATTCCCCCTGGCATCTCTGACTTTGAGTGTAACACTCCACATTTCATCTCTTGCTTTGCGTTTCATGCTCCCACTTACATCATGAATTTCTTATATCACACTAGCCCTGTGTTCTGAAATCCTGTGAAACCGTCTACATGGTGTATCTGACTTCGTGATTAACACTTACCCTGTTATCTCTGACTTCTTGTGTCGCATGTCACCCTCATCTCTGACTTCGTGTCACAAAATTCTGTCATCTCTGACTTCATGTGTCACTCTACCCCTAGTTTCTTTGACTTCATTTGTGACACTTCACCTGGCAACTCTGACTTCGTGTGTAACTCTCACCTTTGACCTCTCTAAATTGATGTCACACTCCCCCTGCCATCTCTGACTCCATGTGTAACAAACCCCCTGGTGTAACTCACATCATGTGTAACAGTTCATGTGCCATTTCTGACTTTTTGTGTCACACGTCCCATGGCGTCTCTGTCTTCGTGTTTCGCAGACACCCTGGAGTCTCTGGCTTTGTGCATAACACTCCCTCTTGTCTCTCTGACTTCATGTGTAACAGTCCCCCTGGCGTGTTTCACTTTGTGTGTAATACTCCACCATTGCATCTCTCAATTTGTGAATAACAATCCCCCTTGTGTTGGTAACTTCGTCACTCTACCTGTGGCCTCTGACTTCATAAGTCACACACCACCTCTTGTCTCTGACTTCATTTGCCACTTTACCTGTGATTTCTTTGACTTTGTAACACTGCCCCTGGCATCTCTGACTTCATTTGTCACACTGCCCCGTGGCTTCTCTGGCTTAGTGTGTAAAAGTCTCCCTGTTTTCTCTGATTTCTTGTGACACCCTCCCCATGGTATCTCTGACATCATGCACCAAACACCTCCTTGTGTCTCTGAATTCGTTTGTAATGTTCCTTCTGGCATAACTCAGTTAGTGTGAAAACCTCCAAGTAGCCTCTCTGACTTCGTGTGTATAACTCCCCATGGCATCTCTGGCTTCCTCCGTAACACTCCCTTGGTTTCTCTGACTTCTTGAGTAATAATCCCACTGACTTCTGTGACTTCCTGTGTTTCACTCCCCTGTGGCATCTCTGATGTCACGTGTAACCCTCCCCCAGGTATTACTGGCTTCATGTGTAACACATGCCCTGGCATCTCTGACATCATGTGCCACAGTTCCCCTGGAGTCCTGACATCATGTTTAACACTCCATGTGGCCTCTCTGACTTCATATATCACACTCTCCCTGCCATCTTTACTTTCATGTGTAACATTCACCCTATCGTATATGATTACATGTGTAACACTCCTCCTGGCATCTCTGACATTTTGTGTAACACTCCAAGTGGCATTTCTCTCTTCGTGTGTAATACCCCCATCTGGTGTCTCTGTCTTCATGTGTAATACTCCCCTTGGCGTCTCTAGCTTCATGAGTAACACTGCTGCTGCCATCTCTGTGTTCATGTGTAACACTCAACGTGTCGTCTCTGATTTAGTGTGTGACTCACACCCATGGCATCCTTGACTTTGTGAATCACAATCCCTGTGGCATCTCTGACATTGTGCATCACACTCCCCTTTTGTATCTGAATTCATGTATAACTCTCTCGCTTGTGTCTCTAACTTTGTGTGTAATACTCTCCCTATCATCTCTAACTACTTGTGTAACATTCCCTCAGTCGTCTCAGACTTTGTGCATGACACTCCCCCCAGTGTCTGTAAATTGATTTGTAAATAACCGCATGGGGTCACTGAGTTCATATGTAAAACTCCTCCTGGCATCTTTGACTTCGTGCAGAACACTCCACTCTGTTGTCTCTCACTGTGTGTGTAACACACCCTGTGGCACATCTGACTTCGTGTAAAACATTCCCTCTGGTGTCTGTGACTTCATGTGTAACACTTCCCCTGTCATCTCTGACTCTGTGTCACAGTCTCCCTGGTGTCTCTGACTTCGTGTGCAATACTCCATGAGGCCTTTCTGACTTCATATAACATTCCCACTGGGTCTCTGAGTGCTTGTGTAACACTCCCTCTCATGTCTCTTACTTCATGTCATACTGTCATGGTGTCAGAGATTTCATGTGCCTCACTCTCCCTTTTGTTCTCAATTAGTGTGTGACATTCTACATGGCATCTCTGACTTTGTGAGTAACACTTCCCCTCATGTCTCTGACTTCTTTTGTCCCAATCAACTTGTCATCTCTGACTTCATGTGTCACACTCTACCTGGTGTTTCTGACTCTGTGTGTAACAGTACTGATGGCACCTTTGACTTTGAGTGTGACACTCACCCTCATCTCTCTGATTCCCTGGGTAACACTTCCCCATGGTGTCTCTGAAATAGTGTGTCAAACTCTGCTTGAGGTCTCTGACTTCATGTATCACACACCCTCTGGCATATCTGATGTCTTCTTATAACACACCTGGTAGCATATCTGAATTCGTGTGTAGCACTCCCCCTAGTGTTTCTGAGGTCATTTGTCAAACCCTCTGCTGTCTATAACTTCATGTGTAGCTCTCCCACTGGCATTTCTGACTTCATGTATAACACATCTCTGACATTGTGTTAACATTCCCCATGGCATCTGACTTCGTGGGTCACACTTGACCTGGCATTGCTGAATTTGTGTATCATACACCCCCTGGCATCTCCGACTTTGTGTTTCACAATCCTCCTTTTGCGTCTGACTTTGTGTGTTAACATTCCCCCTTTGCACCTGGGTCTTCTTCTGTAACACCCCACATGGCATCTCTGACTTCGTGTATAACACCCCTGGTATCTCTGACTTCATGTGTAACACTTCATGTGGCCTCTCTAATTTCATCTGTACCATACACCCTGGTGTCTCTGACTTCACGTGTAATACTCCATGTGGCATTCCTATCATTGTGTGGAAAACTACAAAGTGGAGTCTGAGATTTCCTGTGTAACAATCTCACTGGTGTCTCTGCCTTCATGTGTAACATTCCACATGGCATCCCTGACTTCATGTGTAACACTCTCCCTGTTGTCTCTGACTTTGTGTGTAACACTCCATGTAGCTTCAGTGATGTCGAGTGTAACCCTCCCCCTGCCTTCTCTGCCTTCATGTGTAACACACCTCTATGTCATTTTGGACATCTTGCATCACACTCCACGTGGCTTCTCTAACTCAGTCTGGTACACTTCCCCTGGTATCTCTGAATTCATGTGTAACAGAGCATGGTGGTTGTGCCTTTGATTCTAACACTCCCTTGTGGCACATCAGACTTCTTGTGTAACACTCACCACGATGGTTCTGATTTCATGTGTCATACTCCCTCTGGCATCTCTGACTTCAAGTGTAACACTCACCATTGTGTTTCTGACTTCATGTGTCACAATATGGCTGGCCTGTATAACTTCATGTGTGACAGTCCCTCTGGCATCTCTGATTTTGGGTATAACACTCCACCTGGCACATCTGACTTTGTGTCTCAGACTTCTCCCGGCATCTCTGACTTCGTCACACTCCCTGTGGCATCTGAGTTCTTAGGTCATAAACACACTGGTGTCTCTGACTTCCTGTATACCAGTACCCCTGGCATATCTGACTTCATTTGTCACACACGCTGGTGTCTCAGACATCGTCTGTCACAATCCACCTGAAGTCTCAGTTCACGTGTAACACTCCACTTGGAATCTGACTTTTTCTCTAACACTTCCCCCTGGCATCTCTGACTTCATGTGTCACACTCCACCTGGCGTCCCTCACTTCATGTATCACACTCCCCATTGCATCTCTGACTTCTTGGGTAACACTCTCCCTGTTGTCTCTGACTCCATGTGGAACACTGCCACTTGCATAACAGACCTCATGTCTAACACATCCCCAGATGTCTCTGAGTTCCTGCATAATATAACCACTGTGGTCTCAGACTTTGTGTTTAACACTCCCACTGGTCTCTCTGACGTCCTGTGGGACACTCCCCCTGGTTTTGCTTACTTCATACTTGATGCTAACACGTGGCATATCTGACTTCATGTGTAAAAGTCCCCATGTCGTCTATGACTTTGTGTGTAACACACCACATGGTGTCTCTTACTTTGTGCGTAAGTGCCCATTATCTCTCTGACTTCATGCATAACAATCCCTCTGGCACCTCTGATGTCATTTGTAACTCTCCCTGTCGCATCTCTGACTTTGTGTGCCACATTTGACACATCATCTCTGAGTGCATGTGTCACTCACTCTTTGGTGTCTCTGTGTGACACTCACCCTGGCATCTCTGACTTTGCATGTAATAACCTCCATGGTGTCTCTGATGTTGGGTGAAAGATCCTCCAGGGTCTCACTGACTTCTTGTGTAACACTGCCCCTGGCCTCTCTGACTCTTTGTGTCACAGTGCCACTGGCATCTCTGAATTAGTGTGCTCTGACTCATCTTTGTGCTCTGACTTGGTCTGTAACATTCCCTCTGGCATCAGTGACTCCATGTGTCACACTCCCTCTCATGTCTCTGACTTCATGCATAACACACCACCTGTCATCTATGACTTCGTGTGTAACACTTCCCCATGGCATCTGTGAATTCCTGTGTCACACTCCCTGTGGTGTCTCTGATGTTGTGTGTTACATTCCCTCTCTCATCTCTGACTTTTTGTGTAACTCTCCCACTCACGTCTCTGACATCTTGTGTCACACATCCCATTTCATCTATGACTTCGTGGGTAACACTGCACGTGGTGTCTCTGAATTTGTGAGTAATACTCCTCTTGGTATCTGTGAATTCGTGCATAACATTTCCCTTGGTGTCAGTGACACCAAGTATATAGCACTGCCTCTGACATCTATTATTTCATATTTTACACAATGCCTGATGTGGCAAGACCTTGTGTAATATTGCCTGTGGCATCTCTGACATTGTGTGTCACAGTCCAGTTGCATCTCAGACTTAATGTGTCACACTCCCTGTGGTGTCACTGTCTTTGTGTGTAACACTTCTCCAGTATTTTGACTTCTTATGTAACACTCACCCATGGCATCTCTGACTTTCTGTGTTATAACACCCCATACCATCTCTGAATTTGTGTGTCACTCTTTCCCTGTTGTCTTTGTCTACATGTGTAAAACTTCCCCTGGCGTCCCTGACTTCATGTCACAGTCCCCTTCTTGTCTCTGACTTTGTGTGTGTCACTCAAAATGGTGTCTGTGACTTCGTGTTTCACACTTCCCCTGTATTCTCTGACTTTTTGTGTCACACCCTGCCATGTCATCTCTGAATTCGTGTATCAATCTCACCCCAGTCTCTTTTAATTCTTATGTAACACCCCACCTGATATCTTTAACTTCATGTGTAACACTTCCCCTCGTGTCTTTGGCTTTGTCAGATTCCCCCTGGCATCTCTGACTTTGTGTTTAACACTCCACCTGTAGGTTCAGACTTCGTGTGTCACACTCCTTACCCTGTCTCTGACTTCATGCATCACACTCACCCTATCTTCTATAACTTCGTGTGCAACAATCCCCCAAACATCTCTGACATTGCCTAACATTCCCCAGTGAATTTCTGACTTCCTGTGTCACACCTGACCTTTAGTCTTTGACTTCGTATGTAACATTCCACAATGCATCTCTGGCTTCCTATGTAACAATCCCTCTAGTGTTTATGACTTCATTTGTAACACTTCTCCAGGCATCGCTTACTTCATGTGTACCACTGAAATTTGTTTCTCTGACTTTGCGTATAACAATACACAAAGAATCTCTGATGTCAAGTGTCATACTCACCCTAGTATCTCTGACATCAGCCATATCAATCCCCTGGATGTCTCTGACATTGTGTGTAACAGTCTCCCTGGCATCTCTGACTTTGTGTCTAACACTCCATGTGGCATGACTGACTTCATGTATCACACTCTCCCTGGTGTCTATGGCATTATATATAACACTACACCTGGCTTCTCTGACTTTGTGGGTAACACTCACTATGGATCCTCAGACATCATGTGTCACACTCCCTCTGCAATCTATAACTTTTTGTGTAATAAACATGAAGTCAGTGATGCCACAGGATGTTTGACACACGGATTTAGAGGCACATGGGGAGTGTTACACACAAAGTCAGAGACACCAAGGGAAGTGTGACATACAAATTTAGAGATGCTAGACAGATTGTGATATACAAAGTCAGAGATGCCACAGTGAATGTTACAAAGTGGGAGACATCAGGTTGAGTGTTACATATGATGTCAGAGAGGCCATCGGGAGTGAGAGACTCCATGTCAGAGAAACACAGGGAAGTGTTATTCATGAAGTCAGACACTCCAGGGGGAATGTGACACTTGAAGTCAGAGATGCCATGTGGAGTGTTATACACGAAGCCCAAGATGCCAATATGAGCGTTACATATGAAGTTATAGACAGCAGGGTGAGTGTGTTGTTTGACATCAGAAACACAAGTGGTAGTGTGACACATGATGTCAGAACCTACAGGTGGGGTGTTAAACATGAAGTCAGAGATAACTGTAGGAGTGTTTCACACAAAGTCAGAGATGACATGTGGACTGTGATACACGAATTCAGAGACATCATCTAGGAGAGTTATGCACGAAGTCAGAGACACCATGTTGGGTGTAATACATGAAATCAGAGATGGCAGAGGAGTGTTGCACATGAAGTCAGAGAAACCAAGGGATGTGTGGCAAACAAATTCAGAGATGAAATGGTGAGTGTTACATACAAAGTCAGAGAAGACATTGTGAGTGTCATACACGAAGTCCAAAATGCCAGGGGGAGTGTGACACATGAAAGCAGAGATGCCATGGGAACTGCTATATACAAAGTCTGAGATGCCAGGGGGAGTGTCAAATACAAAATCAGAGATGACGGGGGATTGTTCCACAAAACTTCAGAGACACCAGTGGGAGAATGACACGCAAAGTCACAGACGACAGGGGGAGTGTGACACACTAATTTACAGATGCCAAGGAGGAGTGTTATCCACGAAGTCAAAGACACCAGGAGTAGTGTTACACAGTATGTCAATGATGACAGGGGTATTTTATCACACGATGAGACAGACAATATTGGGAGTTAGATGCACAAAGTTAGAGACATTTGGGGCATGACAGATGAAGTCTGAGGTGCCATGGGGAGTCTTACACATGAAGCCAGAAACACAAGTTGGAGTGTTACACACAATGTCAGATACTAAATGTGGAGTGTTATTCATGAAGTCACAGACTACATGGGGTATGTTACCCATGGATCAGAGACACCAGGGTGAGTGCTACACACAGTCAGAGACTCCGTGAGGAATGTTACACTCTAAGTAAGGATGTCACAGGGGAGTGTTACACTCATATTCAGAAATATCACATTGCTTCTTAGACAGGAAGTCAAAGATGCCATGGTGAGTGTTACACCCACAGTCCCAGATGCGAGGCAGCGTGTGGCAGACAAAGGCAGACACAACGTAGAATGTGAAACATGAAGTCAGAATTGCCAGGGGGATTGTGATACACGATGTCAGGGAGCCCTTGTGGATGGTGAAACAGGAAGTCAGAGACATAATGGGGAGTGTCACACACGAAGTCAGAGATGCCAGAGGGAGTGTGACACACAAAGTCAGAGATGCTCTGGGGATTGTGACACATGATGTCAAAGGGGCTAGGGGAAGGTGACATATGAAGTCAGAGATGCCATGTGTAGTGTTACACATGAAGTCAAAGATGACAGGGAGAGTGTTACGAAGTCACAGACAGAAGTGGGAGAGTGACACACGATGTCAGTGATGACAGGTATTGTATTGCACAATGACACAAAAAACATTGGGAGTGTGACACACGAGGTCAGAGACAACATCTGGGACATGACACATGAAGTGAGAGATGCCACGGGGAGTCTCACAGTCAAAATCAGAGATTCCATGAGGGCGTGTTACACATGAAGGCAGAAAGGTGACTTGGTTTGTTACACATGAAGTCAGAGATGTGACGTGGTGTTTTACAAATGTCACACATGACAGGTGGAGTGTTACAGATGAAGTCACAGACGACAGAGGGAGTGTTACAAATGAATCAGAGACACCTGGGCAAGTTTTACACTCAGTGTCAAAGAAGACACTGAGGGGTGTTACACACAAATGCAGAAAGGTTACTTGGTTTGTTACACACAAAGTCAGAGGCGCCAGGGGGGTTGTTACACACCGAGTCACAGACACCAGATGTGGTACTACACAGAAAGTCATAGACACTGGGGGAGTGTTACAAATTAAATCAGAAATGCCTCAGTGATTACTACACACACAGTTTGAGATGCCAGGCAACATATAACACATGAAGGCAGAGATACAAGTGGAGTGTTACACACGAAGTCCAAGACACCAGGCACAGTGAGACACATAAAGTCAGAGACACCAGGGTGAGTCTGATGCAGGAAGTCAGAGACACCAGGGTGGTGTTACACAGGGTGTCAGCGACACCACAGGGAGTGTTGCACAGGAAATCAGAGATGACAGGTGCAGTGTTACACACAATGTTAGAGACACCACAGGGAGCATGACACATGAAGTTAGGGACACCATGTGGAAGTGTTACACACACAATCAGAGCTGACAGCAGGAGTGTTACACACACAATCAGAGACACCAGGTACATTGTGGCACACAAAATCAGAGATGACAGGGGGTTTCTGATGCACCAAGTCATAGATGTGAGTGAGTATGTTACACATGAAATTGAAGAGACCAGTGGGGTTAGTGATACATGAATTCAGAGATGACGGGGAGTGTGACACACAAAGTTATAGAGGCACCAGATGTGTGTCATGCATGAAAACAACAATATCATGGGGAGTGTTACAGACCAAGTCAGAGACAACATGGAGAATATGAAACACAAAAGTCACAGATACCAGGGGGTGTGTGATACACAAAATCACAGATGCCAGTGGGAGTGTTATGTATGGAGGCAGAGATACCATTGGGAGTGTTACACGTGAAGTTCTAGACAGCAGGGGAGTGTGATGCACATACTCAGAGACACAAACGGGGGTATGACCCACATAATCGTAGACGCCACTGGTTGAGTTAACACACAAAGTTATTGATGACAGCGGTATCATGATACAGGAGGTCAGGGATGACAGACAGAGTGTGGCATTATTTCAGAGATGCCAAGGGGAGGGTTGCACACGATGTCAGATACACCAGGTTGAGTGACACAAGATGTCACTGATTCCATCTGGAGTGTGACACATGAAGTCAGAGATGCCAGGGGTAGTGTGATATATAAGTCAGAGCCGACAGGTGGACTTTTACACATGACATCAGAGATGCCAGGGGGAGGGTTACAAACAAACTCAGAGACACAAAGTAGATTGTTACAAACGAAGCCTGAGATGCCAGGGGGTGTGTGACACAGGAAGTCTGAAACAACTGAGGTAATGTTACAAGGAACTCAGAAACACTGGGGATAGTTACACACAGGAAGTCAGAGACAAAAAGGTATGTGTGACAGATTAAGTCAGAGATGTCATGGTCAGTGTCACACACGAAGTCGGAGACACCAGTGCCAGGGTCCAGCCTCAGCAGAGTCCAGGTTCCCGCAGGAGAGACGGCATCAGCGAAAGTGTAAGTGCTAGATGTGAGACTCGAAGCAGTTGTAAGCAAGTCAATTTATTTCGGGGACAGGGTACACTTATATAGAAAAAATAACACGAGGTGGTCTAACTATTGTCATCATGGGAACAATAGGTGAGGGGCAGTGCGTGACTAAAGGTAATAATCAAAGGTGGTTATCTACTTACCAGATGTGCAGCATACATATCGATTGTTTAGGAAGAGGTTACATAGTTTCAGGGTCTTCAAAAAGTTAGGAGGGCAGCGAGCATATAATTAACGGACTATAGACCCCCACCTCCTTGGGGGCTGCTGTTTGTTCTTTGAGATATGTTTATTGTTAGTTCTGCCTGTTTTTACAAGGCTTCCAGGACAGAGGGAAGACGTTAATCAGTAATAGGCTTTAGAAAGGAGGACAAAGGACTCTGCTTAAAGAATTATGTTCCCTGGAGAAGTGCCTTGCACGATTCTCCTTCCATTGCCAGACCTTGTCACAATGCAATGGCAGCTAGATTGGGGGAATGCTTCCCACACACCAGAAGTGTGACACAGGAAGTCAGAGGTGCCCTGGTGAGTGATACTCGAAAAGTCAGAGATTCAAGGGGAAGTGTGACACATAATGTCAGAGACCCCACAGTGAGTGTTACATTCAAAGTCAGAGATGCCATGTAGAAGTATTACACATGAAGCCAGAGATGGCAGAGGAAGTGTTATGCACAAAGTCAAAGATGACAGGGAGAGCATGGCACAAAAGTCAGAGACCCAGTGTGTAGTGTGCTACACGAAGTCAGAGACAACAGGAGGAATGTGATGTGTAAACTAAGAGTCAAACTGGGGAGTGTGACACACGAAGTTGGCACTGGGTGTGTTGCACACTATGTCAGAAACAACAGGATTCATGTGATACAGGAAGCCAGAGATGCCAGATGGAGTGTTATGCAGGAAGTCAGAGACGCCACATGGAATGTTACAGATGATGTCAGAGACACACGAGGGAGTGTTACACATGAAGTCAGGGATGCCTGTGGGAGAGTTACATATGAAGTTATATACGGCCAGGTGAATGTGATGCACGAAATCAAAGACATGAAGGGGAGTATAACACAGGAAGTCAGAGACTAGAGGTAGAGAGTTAAACACAAGCTCAGAGTCACCAAGGGGAGAGTTACAAATGAAGTCAAAGACACCAGGGGAAGTGTGACACACAAATTCACAAACACCAGAGAAAGAATGACACATGAATTCAGAGATGACATGGAGTGTGTGACACATGAATCAGAAATGACAAGGGGAGTGTTACAAAGTCAAAGAAACCAGGAGTAGAGTAAGAAATGAAGTCAGAGACGACAGCAGGTGGATGACATACCAAGTCAGAGACCCCTAGGGAGGTCTGACACATGCAGTTTGAGATGCCATGAGGAGAGTTACACACAGTCAAAGAGGCCACGGGGCATGTTACAGATGATGTAACTGACATGACACGAAATGTTAAGCATGAATTCAGAGACAAAGTGGGGAGTATTGCACATGAATTCAGAGACACCACTGGGGATGTTACACATGGAGTCAGAGACACCACATGCAGTGTTACCCATGAAGTCATACATGACATGGGGAGTGTGACACAGGAAGTCAGAAGCCAGAGGGAGAGTTACACAAGAAGTCAGAGATGATAAGTGGAGTGTTAAACACAAGGTGAGAGACATAAGAGGGAGTGTGACACTTGAAGTCAGAGACACCACAGAGAAGTGTTATACACAGAGTCAGAGAGAGGAGGGGGACTGTTACACATCAAGTCAGAGATGCCATTGGGAGTGTTACATGCATAGTCAGAGAAACGAGTTAGATTGTCACACACAAAATTAGAGAAGACGGGGGAAGTTTACACACGACATCAAAGACACCAAGGGGTTAGTGACACACAAAGTCAGAGAAACCACATGGAGTGTGACACAGGAAGTCAGAGACAACAGGGGAAGTGTTACATATGGAGCTAGTGAACACCATGGGGATTGTTATACAGGAAGGCAGAGAGGGCACGTGGAGTGTTACACATGATGTCATAGACTCCAGGGGGACTGTGACAAATGAAGTCATTGATGCCTGGGGGAGTATTATGCATGAATTCAGGGATGCCAAGGGGGAGTGTTACACATGAAGTCAGAGACGTCAGAAGGAGTGTTATGCATGAAGTCACAGACACCAGGGGGCGTGTTACACAGGAAGTCAGAAACTCTAAGGGGATTGTGACACGAAGTCAAAAAGGACATGGGGAGTGTGATGCATGAATTCAGAGATGCCATGTAGGAGACTTACGAAGTCAGAGACTCCACTTTGAGAGATACACATGAAGTCAGACACTGCAGGCCAAGTGTTACACAAAGTCAGAGATGCAAAGTGTAGTGTTACACATGAAGTCAGAGATGCCAGGCTGATTGTGACTCAGACAGTCAGAGACACTACGGTGAGTGTTAAAATTGAAGCCAAAGATGTCAGGGATAGTGTGATACATAAAACCAGAGAGGCCAGTGAGAGTCTTACAAAAGAAGTCTGAGAGTCCATGGGAGAGTGTTACACTCAAAGGAAGAAATTCCAGGTTGGGTGTTACACAAGAAGTCAGAGACACCAGGGGGTGTGTACCACATGAAGTCTGAGATGCCATGCGGAGTGTTACACATGAAGTCAGAGACACCAGGGGGAGTGTTAGACACGGAGTCAGAAACACCACATGCTGTGGTACACATGAAGTACAAATTACTGGGGAAGTGTGACAAATGAAGCCAGAGACCCAAGATGCAGTGTGACACACAATGTCAGAGACAACAGGGTGAGTGTGAAACACGAAGTTACAGATGCCATGGGGAGTGGGACACACAAAATCAAAGACCACAAGTAAAATGTGAAAGACTAAGTCAGAGATGCCTATGGGTGTATTACACAAGAAGTCAGAGAGGGCACATGGAGTGTTACACATAATCTCAGAGCCTCCAGGGGGACTGTGACACACGAAGTCTGAGACACCACGGGGAGTGTTAAACACCAAGTCAGTGACGTCTGGGCTAGTGTTACACACCAAGTCAGTGAAGCCATGGAGATTGCACGATGTCAGAGACACCAGGATGAGTGTGACACATGAAGTCAGAGACATGACAGTGAGTGTGTCACAAGACGTCTGAGACTACATGTGGTGTGTTAAACACAAAGTCAGAGACACCAAGGGGAGTCCTACAAACAAAATCAAAGACACCAGGGGAGTATTACACACAAAGGTAAAGACACCAGGGGGAGGGTTGCACAAGAATTCAAAGAAACCCTGGAGAGAGTGACACACTAATTCAGCGACGATATTGGATGAGTGACATATGAAGTCAGAGAAGCAACATGAGTGTTACACTCGAAGTCAGGGACGCAAGGGGAAGTGTGACACATGATGTCAGAGATGTCATATTGAGCATTACACTCAGATTCAGAGACACTGGCAAGAGTCTGACATAGGAAATGAGAGAATTCAGTGAGTGTTATACAAGAATTATGAGACACTGCAGGGGGAGTGTTACCCTCAAAAGAAGAAAGACCATGTGGAGCATTACAGATGAAGTCAGAGACACCAGGGGTTGTGTACCAAAAGAAGTCTGAGATGCCAGGGACAGTGTGACACTCAAGGTCAGAGGTTCCACTTAGAGTGTTACACACCAAATCAGAGACACCAGATGGAATTTGACACACAAAGACAGATGACATGAAGACTGTTATGCATGATGTCAGAGACTACAAGCAGACTGTGAAACAAAAAGTCACAGATGCCACAGGAATGTGACACACCCAATCAAGACCAGAGGTGAAGTGTGAAACGTAAATTCAGAGACACTATGGGGATTGTGACACAAATAGAGTTGCCAGGGGCAGTGTCACACACGAATACAGGTACACAAATATGACTGTTACACCTGAAGTCAGAAATGCAAGGAGGTGTTTGAGACACTAAATCAGAGCTGCCAGGGTGAGTGTTACACAAGAAGTCTGAGAGGCAATGAGGCAGTATTACACTCAAAGGCCAAAACGCCACATAGATTGTTACACATGAAATGAGAGACTCCAGAGGGACAATGACACATGAAGTCATGGTTGCCACCTGGAGTGTTACACACGATGTCACAGACACCAAGGAAAGTGTTACACCCAAACTCTGAGATGGCATAGGCTGTGTTACACACAATGTCTGTGACATCATGGGGAGTGTGACACATGAAGTCAGAAACACGAGAGACAATGTTACACAGGAAGTCAGAGACATCAGGGAGTGTATCGCACATGATGTCAGAGATGCCAGAGGGAGTATGACACATGAAATCAGAGACACCAGAGGAAGTGTGACATATGAAGTCAGAGGTGCTGGGATGGTGTTATACACGAAGCCTTAGATGCCCTTGTGAGTGTGACACACGAAGTTATAGATGGCAGGGGAAGTGTGATGAGCATACTCAGAGAAACAAAGGAGAGTGTGACACACGAAGTCAGAGATGTCATGGGGTGTGTTACACATGAAGTCAGACACACCAGAGGTATTGTGATACAGGAAGTCAAGGATACCAGGTGAAGTGTTGCACACGAACTCAGATGCCAGGAAGAGTGTTTCACACGATGTCAGAGATGCAAGTGGGAGTGTGAAACACGAGGTCACAAATTCCAGGAGCAGTGAGTCACTTGAAGTCACAAATGCCAGGGGGAGTGTGACACATGAAGTGACAGACTCCAGGGCGGTGGTGACATGAAATCCAAGACACCAGTTGGAGATGTACAGACAACATCAGAGATGCAAGTGGGAGTGTTTAACACAAACTCAGAAACACAAGTTGGATAGTTACAAATGATGGCTGAGATGCCAGGGGGTGATTGACACACGAAGACAGAAACATCAGGGGTAGTGTTACACAGGAAGTCAGAGACAACATGGAGTGTTTGACGCATGAAGTCAGCGATGCCAATGGGGAGTGTTATGCACACAGTCAAGGACACCAGGGTGAACATTACACAGGAAGACCAAGATGCAAGGGGGATTTTCACACACAAAGTCAGAGACTCCAGATGGAGTGCTACACACAAATTCAGAGAAGCCAGGGGAATGTGACACACAATGTCACAGATGACAAGGGGAAAGTTATGCATGAAGTCAGAGACGACTTTGGGAGTGTGATACACGAGTTCATAGAAGTGATGGGAATTACACGGGAAGAAAGAGATGGCAGGGGAGTGTTAGATGAAGTCAGAGACGCATAGTGGATTGTTAATTACCAAGTCAGAGATGTCAGGGTAAGTGTTACATATGGAGCTAGAGACAAAATGGGAAGTGTTACACAGGAAGTCAGAAAAGACAGGTCACGTGTGACACACGATGTCAGAGAATTCACAGGTAGTGTGACACATGAAACCAGAGACACCAGTGTATGTGTTACAGAAGAAGTCCGAGATGGCACATGGTATGTTACACATGATGTCAAAGACTACAGGGGGACTGTGACACATGAAGCCTGAGACACCAGGGGAAGTGTTGCACACTAAGTCAGTGATGCTAAAGGGCAGAATTAGACATTTTAGAGATGCCAGGTAGGTAACACATGAAGTCAGAGACACTAGGGTGAGTGAGATGCAGGAACTTAGAGACATGATGGGGAATGTAAAACACGAAGTCAGAGACTACAGGTGGAGTGTTAAACACAAAGGCACAGACGCCAAGGGGAGTCTTACAAATGCAGTCAAAGACACCGGGGGGTATTCCACACAAACTTAATGACAGCACGGGGGAGTGATACACATGAAGTCAAAGACACCCAGGGGAGGATGACACAGGGCTTGTGACACAGGATTCAGAGATGCCATGGGGTATTGTAGTGCAAGATGTCTGTCACACCATGGGGTTTGTGACAATAGAAGTCAGAGATGACATGGGGAGTGTGACACACAAGCTCAGAGACACAATGGGGAGTGAAACATATAAGGTCAGAGATGCCACCAGGTGTGTTACACACGAGGTCAGAGACGACAAGGATACTGTGATATACGAAGTAAGGGATGCCAGGTGGAGTGTGACACAAGAAGTCAGAGGGCATGGGGATTGTTATACAAGAAGTCATGGTGCCAGGGGGAGTGTTACACGTGGAGGCAGAGACACCAGTTATAGTGTTACACAGGAAGTCAGACAATGCACATGGAGTGTTATACACCATGTCAGAGTCTCCAGGGCGACTGTGACACACGAAGTCAGAATTGCCACTGCGAGTGTTACACCAAAAATTGGAGACATCAGGGGGAAAGTGACACAAGTCAGAAATCCCAGGGCTAGTGTTACACAGGAAGTCAGGGAAACCAGGGAGTGTATCAAACACAAAATCAGAGATGCCATGGGAAGTGTGACACACAAAGTCAGAGATGCCAGGGGAAGGCTGACTCAAGAAGTCAGATGTGTCATGGGGATTGTGACACACGAAGTCAGAAATACCACGGTGAGTGTTTCATTCAAAATCAGAGACTTCAGGAGGTAGTGTGACACAAGAAATCAGAGACTCCAGTCTGTGTGTTACATAAGAAGTCCGAGAATGGACTGGAGAGTGTTACACTGGATGGCAGAAATACCACATTGAGTGTTACATGTGAAGTCAGAGACACAAGGGGGACAGTGACAAACCAAGTCTGAGATGTCACATGGAGGGTTTTACATGAATTCCGAGATGCCAGGCAGAATGAGACACACAAAGTCAGATGAGCCACGTGGAGTATTACACAGGCAGTACGAGATGGCATGGGAAAGTGTCACACATGTATGCAGAAATGCCATGTGGAGTGTTCTACATGTAGTCAGAGGTGCCAGGGGAATCAGTACACAGGAAGTCACAGACAAGATGTGGAGTGTAACACATGAATCAAAGACCCCAGGGGGAGTGTTAAACACGAAGTCAGACATGCAATAGTGAGTGTTACCCTCTAAGTCAGAGACTCTAGGGGTTGTGTGACACATGAAATCAGAGACCCCAGTTTTAGTGCTTCACAAGATGTCTGAGACTCCATGGTTAAGTGTTACACTCAAAAGGAGAAAGGCCATGTTGAGTGATACAAATGAAGTCAAAGACACCAGGAGATGTGTACAAAACAAACTCAGAGGGGCCACGTGGAGTGTTACACATGAAGTCAGAGACAGCAAGGTTAGTGTTACACACTAAGTCAGAAACTCCACATGGTGTGTTACACACAAAGTCCGGAGGCCAGTAGGATTGTGACACGCAAAGTCAGAGACACCAGGCATAGTTTGACACAGAAGCCAGAGAGCCAAGGTGTAGTGTGCCACAAGAAGTCAGAGGCAACATGGGGAGTATGACTCATGAACTCAGGGACACAATGGGGAGTGTGAAACATGAAATCAGAAATGCCACTGAGAGCATGACATGCGAAGTCAGAGATGACAAGGGTAGTATGATACACAAAGTCAGGGACGCCAGGCAGAGTGTGACTCATGAAGACGGATGCCAGAGGGAGTGTTACACACAAATTTGAGATGCCAGTGGGTTCAAGGCACAAGTCATAAGCACAAGTGGTAGTGTTACATAGGATTTCAGAGACACCAGGTAGCATGTTACACATGAAGTCAAAGACACCAAGAGGAGTGTGACACACAAAGTCACAGATGCCAGTAGTAGTGTGAAACACGAAGTCAGAAACACCAGGGGGAGTGTAACACATGAAGACAGTGAGGGAGTGTTATGCATGAGTCAAAGACACCACAGGTGTGTGTTACACACAATGTCAGAGACTCCAGGTGCAGTGTTATGCATAACGTCAGAAAGTCAGAGACACGATGGGGACTGTTAAAGACGATGTCAGAGACAATAGGTCATGTGTGACACTTGAAGTTAGAGATGCCATGGGGAATGCAACACATGAAGTCATAGATGCCATTGGGAGTGTCACACACTAAGTTGTAGATGATGGGGGAGTGTGACACTCGTTTTCAGAGAAACAATGGAAAGTGTGACACACGAAGTCATAGATGACGGGGATTTTTACACACAGATTCAGAGATACCAGTGGGAGAGTGACAGATGAAATCAGAGACAACAGGGGGAGTTTGACACATGAAGTCAGAGAATCCAGGGGGAGAGTTACACATGAATTCATATACAAAATGGTGAGTGTTACCCTCAATGTCAGAGACACCACAGGGATTGTGACACATAATGTCAGAGATTCCATGGTGGTGCGTTACATATGAAGTCAGAGATGCCACTTTGGTTGCTCCAAATGAAGTCAGAGATGTCAGGGGGAGTGTTACACACGAAGACAGAGATGCCACATGGAGTGTTACACATGAAATCCTAGACAATGGTTGAAGGGTTACACACAGAACCAAAGGTGCCAGTGGGAGTGTTACACACGAAGTCAGAGAGGCCAAAAGGAGTGTTACACACAACATTCTAGACATCAGGGGGATTGTGACAAAAGATCTCGGAGACATCAGGGGGATTGTATCAGAAAAAGTCACTGATGTCTGGGGGAATGTTGCACACGAAATCAAAGACTCCAAGGAGGTAGGGTACAAATGAAATCAAAGAAGCCAGGGGGATTGTTATTCAAGATGTCAGAAAGACCTGGGGTAGTGTTATGCAGGAAGTCAGAGATGCCATGGGAACTGTGACACACAATGTCTTAGACACCAAAGGGAGTGCTACACATGGAGCCAGTGAAGCCAGGGGAGTGTTAAGCATGAAATCAGTGTGGGAATGTGGAGTGTTACACACGACAACAGAGACTCTAGGGGGACTGAAAGGAAGTCAGAGTCACCAGTGGGAGAGTTACACACGAGGTCATTGATACCTGTGAGAGTGTTACACACCAATTCAGAGCTGCCATGATGGTGTGTTACACATGAAGTTAGAGACACCAGAGGGAGTGTTACTCAGGAACTCAGAGACTCCAGGTGAGTGTGGCACACAAAGTCAGAAAGGACATGGGAAGTATGATACACGAATTCAGAGGCACCATGTAGGAGAGCTACACATCAAGTCAGAGACGCCACACTGGCTGTTACACAAGAATTCAGACATGGGAGTGGAGGTGTTACATGACATCAGAGATGCCAAGTGGAATGTGACAAAAGAAGTCAGAGACCCAGGGGGAGTGTTACACACAGAGCCATGGATGCCAGGCAAAGTGTGACACATGAAGTCAGAGAGGGCACGTGGAGTGTCACACACAACATCAGAGTCTCTAGGAAAACCGTGAAAAACAAAGTCAGAGATGTCGGGGGGGGTGTTACAGACGAATTCAGAGTTGCCATGTGGGAGTGTTACCCATGAAGTAAGGGACACCAGGGTGTGTGAGAGACAAAATCAGAGATGCCACAAGCAGTGTGAGTGACACATGATTTCAGAGGCACCATGGTGAGGGTGACACTCTATTTCAGAGGCAAGAATTGGATTTTTACGCAGAAGTCAGATATGATGGGGGAGTGTGAAACAGGAAGTCACAGATGCCATTTAGAGTGTGACACACAAAGTCAAGACCAGAGGTGATGTGTAAAACATGATGTCGGAGACACAATGGAGATTGTCACAAGAAGTCAGTCACCAGGGGGAGTGCTGCACGTAAAGCCAGAGATGCAAGGGTGAGTGATACACTTGAAGTCAGAGACGCTGGGAGGAGTTTGACACACAAAATCAGAGATGCCATTGGGAGTGTTATACAAGAAGTCCAAAACACCATAGGGGAGTGTTACATTCAAAGTCAGAGAATCCACGGGACCTGTGAGATGATGTCAGAGAAGCCACATGGAGTGCTGAACAAGATGAAACAGACACCAGGGGGACTTTTACACCCGAACTCTGAGACTTCACAGAGAGTGTGACACATGAAGTCTGACATGTCCTGGGGTGTGTGACCCACGAAGTCAGAAATACCAGCGTAGTGTTACACACGAATTCAAAGGCATCATGGAGTATGTTACACATGAAGTCAGAGACGCCAATGGGAGTGTGACACATGAAGTCAGAGATGCTAGGGGAAGTGAGACACTGAAGTCAGAGATGCCAGGGGAAGTGTGACACACAAAGAACACTAGGGGAAATGTGACTCATGAACTCAGGGACACCACAGGGAGTGTTGCATGCAATGTTAAAGACACTAGTTGGAATGTGACACAAGAAGAGAAAGACACCAGACATTCTAACACACGAGGTCAGAGGTACCATGGTTAGTGTTACACAGTAACTTGGAGTTGCCAGGGGGAGTGTGACACATGAAATCTGAGACCAGGGGGAGTGTAATGCATGGAATCAAAGACAAAAGAATGAGTGTTATGCACGAAGTCAGAGAAGCCACCAGGCAGGTGACACATGAAGTCAAAGATGACAGCTGGTGTCTGACACAGTGTCAGAGATGACATGGGGATTGCTACACATGAATTGAGAGACAAGAGGTCGTGGGTGACACACAAAGTCGTCATAGACACCATTGGGAGAGTTACACATGAATTCAGAGACACCAAAGTGAGTTGATACATGAAATCAGGGACATCAGGCAGAGTGTGATACATGAAGTCAGGGACACAAGGTGGAGTGTGACACACTAGGTCAGAGACACTACATGGAGTGTTACATACAATGTTAGATCTGCCAGGAGTGTGTTACAGACAAATTCATTGATGACAAAAGAGTGTCACACACGAACTCAGAGACAGCAGGTGGATTGTTAGAAATAATTCAGAGATAACAGGGGGAGTGTGACAAATGAAGTCAAAGATGACAGGTGGAGTGTAACACCTAACGTCAGAGATGCAAGGGGGAGTGTTGCACACAATGTCAGTGATGCACGAGGTAGTGTCACACACGAGGTCAGAGACATGAGAGCGAGTGTGACACATGGAGTCAGAGATGACACGGGATGTGTTACACACAAAATCAGAGTCACCAAAGGTGAGTGTTAGGCAGGAATCAAAATACACATGGGGTGCCTGCCTGGTGGCACAGTGGTTGAGTGTGTACATTCCACCTTGGTGGCCCGGGGTTCACCAGTTTGGATCCTGGGTGCAGACTTGGCACCTCTTGGCAAGCCATGCCGTGTCAGGCATCCCACATATAAAGTAGAGGAAGATGGGAATGGATGTTAGCTCAAGGCCAGTCTTCCTTAACAAAAATGGGACGATTGGGAGCAGATGTAATCTCAGGCTAATTTTCCTCCGAAAAAGTTTAATAAAACAAAACACACATGGGAGACTGCTACTCAGGCAAAGACACCAGGGAGAGTGTGACACATGAAGTCAGAAACAACATAGGGAGTGTAACACACGAACTAGGAGACATCTTGGGGGAGTGTTACATAAGAAGTCATAGACACCAGGGGAAGTGTTACACAAGAAGACAGCGATACCACCAGGAGTTTGACATACATCAGAGACACCATGGAGAGTGTAAACACAAAGACACTGATGCCAGGGTTCGTTTTAGGCTCAAATTCACAGACACCAGGGAGAGTGTTACTCAGGAATTCAGAGACACTATGTGCAGTGTTAGCAAAATGGTCATAGAAGAAAGGGTGATTGTGACACCTGAAGTCAGTGACACCTTGGGGAGTTTTAAACGTGAAGTCAGACATTTGAGGGGGAGTGTGAACACAAAGTGAGGGATGCTTTGTGGAGTGTGAAACAGGAATTCAGAGACACCATGGGGAGTGTTACACATGAAGTCAGAGTTGAGAGGGGTAGTGTGACACACGAAGTCAGGATGCCATGGGGACTGTCACACACAAAGTCAAATAGGCCAGAGGGATGTGAACATGATGTCAGAGATGCAATGTGGAGTGTTACACATGAACTCAGAGATGACAGTTGGATTGTTACACATGGAGTCAGAAACTCCATGTGGTGAGTTACACACAAAGTTGATGATGCAATGGGGAGTATGACACACAATGTCAGACACTCAAGCTGCAGTCGTGTGTGACACTTGAAGTCAGTGATGCTACAGGGATTGATACTCATGAAGGCAGAGATGCCATCAAGAGTTTAATACACAAAGTCAGAGATGCCAGCGGGAATGTTTTAAACACGAAGTTATTGTCAGTGGAAGGAGAGTGAAGCATGAACTCAGAGACACCAGAGGGAATGTGACAAACAGAAAAGAGGCCAAGGGGTGTGTTACACACAAAATCAAAGACAACATGGTAAGTTGATACATGAAGTCAGGGAGGCCAGGTGGAGAGTGACATACAAATACAGTGGTGGCAAGGGGATTGTTATAGGAAATCATGATGCCATAGGGTGAGTGACACACAAAGTCAGAGTCACAAGGTGTAATGTGATACATAAGGTCTGAGACAGCTCAGTGATTGTTACACACGAAGTTATGATTTCAGGAAAGTGTGACACATGATGTCCCAGATGCCAAAGGGAATGTGACATGTGAAGTCAGAGATGCCAGGGGAATTGTAACACAGGAAGTTAGAGGTGCAAGAAGATGTGTTACACACAGAGTGAGAGATGCCCAAGGGTGTGTGACTCGTGAAGTTAGAGACACCTGTCAGATTGTCACACATTAAGTCAGAGACACAATGGTGAGCATTATAGTCAAAGTCAGAGACATCGGGTTAGTGTGACACAGGAAATCAGAGACACCAGTGTGAGTGTTACCCAAGAAGTCTGAGACTTCACAGGGGAGTGTTAGACTCAAAGGCAAAGGCAACAGAGGGAGAATTACACAAAAAGATACGCCAAGTGGTGTGTTGCACAAGAAGTCAGAGACTCCAGGGTTTATGGTACACATAGAGTCAGAAACGCCACATGGTGTGTTCCACAGAAATCCACGATGCCAGGGGCAGTGTGGCACATGATGTCAGAGACCCAAGTTGCAGTGTGACACACCAAGTCAGCAACAAGTGGAGTGTGAAACATGAACACAGAGACATAAGGGGAGGAGTGACACATGAAGTCAGGGATGCCACCAGTTATTTTACACAAGGAAGCAGAGATGAAATGGGGAGTGGGATACACGAAGTCTGGAATGGCAGTTGGAGTGTGACACATGAAGACAGAGACACCAGGTGGATTGTGAAACAACAAGTGTGAGATGTAATGATGAGTGTTATACTCAAAATCAGAGATGCCAGGGGTAGTGTGACACAGGAAATCAGAGATGTCAGTATGAGTGTTACAAAAGAATTTTGAGACTCCACAGTGGATATCAGAGATGCCAGGTGGAGTTTGACAGGTGAGATCCTTGATGCCAAGGGGATTGTGACACACCAAGTCAGAGATGCCATGAGGCTGTTCCACATGAATTCTGAGATGACGTGGAGTGTGATATGCCTTCTCAAGGAAGATAGGCAGCATGTGACCCGAAGACAGAGATGCCATGGGGTGTGTTACACACCAAATCTGAGACTGCAGGTGGAGTGTGAAACAAAGTCAGAAACAAAAGGTGTAATGTTACATAGGAAGTCAAAAACACCAGGGCATGTGTTACACATGAACTTGGAGATGCCTGGGGATTGTTATACACCAAGTCAGAGATGCCAGAAGGAGTGGGAAATATGAAGTCAGAGACACCAGGGGAATTGTGACACACGAAGTCAGGGATGTCACAGTGAGTGTTACACAATAAGTCGGAGATGACAGGGGGAGTGTGACACACAAAGTCAGAGACACCAAGGGGAGCACAGCACACCAAGTCAGAGACAACTGGGGCAATGTGACACACGAAGTCAGACACTACTGGCCAAGTGTGATCTTCAAAGTCAGTGATGCTTGGGGAATGTTCCACACAAATTCAGAGATGCCAGAGGTAGTGTTATAAACGGAGTTAGAAATGTCAGTGGAAGTGTGACACAGGAAGTTATAGATGGCAGGGACACAGTGACACACAAAGTCGGAGAGGCCAAAGGGATTATGAAACGAAATCAGAAACGACAGATGGAGCGTTCAAGAAGTCAGAGATGCCAGGGTGAGTGTTATACACGAACTCAGCTACACTAGGGGGTTGTTAGACACGAATTCTGAGATACCAAGTGGAGTGTGACACACGAGTCTAGAAACACCAGGGTTAGTGTTACACAGGAAGCCAGAGACACCAGGGTGTGCGCAAAATATGAAGTCAGAGATGGCATGGGCTCTGTGACACACGAAATCAGAGCCACCATGCTGAGTCTTTCTGTTGAAGTCAGATACAACAGGGGAGGTGTTACTCATGAAATCAGAGATGCCACATGAACTGTTACGAATTCAGAACGCAATGGAGAGTATGTCACACAAAATCCATGATGCCAGTGGGAGTGTGACACAAGAAGTAAGAGATAATACAGTGAGTGATACACTCAAATTCACAGATGCCAGGGGGATTTTGACACACAAAATCAGAACCTCCAGGGTGAGCATTACATCAGAAGTCCGAGACGCCACAAGGCAGTGTTAGACGTGAAGGCAGAAATGCCACAAGGAGTGTCACACAGGATGTCAGAGACACTAGGGGGAGTATACCACACAAAGTCAGAGATGTCACATGGAGTGTTACGCATGCTGGCACAGACGCCATGGGGAGTGTTACACAAGAAGTCCGAGAAGCCAGGGGAAGTGTTATACACAGAGTCAGAGAACCAGGTAGTGGGTGACTCATGAAATCAGAAAAGACGGGGATTGTGATGCACAAAGCCAGAGAGTTGAGGGGGAAATGTTACAAATGAAGTCAAGGACACCATGGGTTTAGTGACACACGAATGCAGAGATGACATGGGCATTATGGCACGGATTTAGAGGGGTCTGGGGGTGTTTTATGCATGGAAATAATGATACCTTGGGGAGTGTTACTCACTAAGTCAGAGATGACGGGGAGTGTGAAACATGAAGTCAGAGCCTACAGGTGGAGTATTAAACATGAAGTTAGAGACACCAGGGGAAGTGTTATATATAAAGATAGAGATGGCATTGGAAGTCTTACACAGGAAGTTATAGATGACAGGGGAAGTGTGATGCACATACTCAGAGACACAAAAGGGGCTTGTGACACACGAAGTCATAGACATCGTGGGGTGATTTACAAACGAAGTCATACACGCCAGGCAAATGTGACACTCGAAGTCAGGGATGCCAGGAGGAGTCTTCCACATAAATTCTGTGACACCAGGTTGAGATTGATGCATGAAGTCACAGGCGCCATGGGGATTGTGACACACGAAGTCAGAGATGCCAGGTGGAGTTTCACACATGACATCAGAGATGCCAGGGTGATTGTTACACGTGAACACAAAGACACAATTTGCACTGTTACACACGGAGTCTGAGAGGCCGGGGGTGGTGACGCATGAAGGCAGAAACACCAGTGGTAGTGTTACACAGGAAGTCACATACATCAGGGAGTGCATGACACACAAAATCAGAGATGCCAATGGGGAGTGTTATGCATAAAGTGAGAGACAACAGGGGGAGTGTTATAGAAAATGTCTAAGATGGCAGTTGGAGTGTTACACATGAAGTTATAGATGGCAGGGAGAATGTGAGCACAAACTCAGAGACACGAGAGGAAGTGTGACACACAAACTCAGAGATGCTTGGTGGATGGTTACACACACAGTCTGAGACACCCGTGGAAGTCTGACACAGCAAGTCAGAATCAGGAGGGGTAGTGTTACACAGGAAGTCAGAGACACCAGGGTATGTGTGACAGAAGAAGTCATATATCCCACATGAAGTGTGACACATGAAGTCAGAGATGACAGGTGGATTGTCAGACACGAAGTCAGAGGCAAAATGTAGTGTGTTACACAAGAAATTACATATGCCAGGAGGAGTGTTGCACACGAAAACAGACTCTACGTGGAGAGTTACACATGAAGTAAGAGAAACCACATGGAGTGTGACACAAAATCAGAGACACCATTGGTATTATTACACAAGAAGTGATAGATGGCAGGGGAGTGTGATGCACCTACTCAGAGGAAAAAGGGGGAGTGTGAGACATGATGTCACAGATGCCAGGAGGAGTGTGACTCATGATGTCAATACAACAAAGGGAGTAGGACAGAGGAAGTCATAGATGTCACTTGGAATTTTACTCATGACGTCAGAGATACAAAGGGGAGTGTTACACACGAACCCAGAGACACAATGGGGATTGTTACACATGAATCTGAGACACCAGGGAGTGTGTGGCACATGAAGTCAGAAACACCAGGAATAGTGTTACACAGGAAGTGAGAGAGAACAGGGAGTGTGTGACACATGCGTCAGAGATGTCACATGGAACTTTTATGAACAAAGTCAAAGACACCAGGGTGAGTGCTGTAGAGGAAATCAGAGATGACGAGGAGTGTCATACCAGAAGTCAGAGACACCAGGAGGAGTGCTACACATGATGTCAGTGATGCCAGGTGGAGTGTTACAAAGTTAGAGACGACAGGGTGTTGTGACACAGAAAGTCAGAGACACCTCTGTCAATGTCACACACTTAGATATGCCACGGGGTGTGTGACATACAAATTCACAAATGACTATGTCACACTCCCCCTGACATCTCGGACTTTGTGTGTAACACTCCACCTTGTGTCTCTGCCTCTGGGTTTCACATACTCCTTCACATCTCAGTTTGTGTAACACTCCCCGTGACACCTCTGTTTTCATTTGTAAGACTCCACTTGGTGTCTACGACTTCCTGTGTAATACCACAGGTGTCATCTCTGACTGGTGTGTAACACTACCCTTGGGGTCCCTGACTCTATTTGTAACAAACCATATGACGTTTGTGCCTTCATGTCTAATGTTGCTGCTGGTATCTCAGACTTTGTGTGTAACACTCTCTGTGTAGTCTCAGAGACTGGTTGTAACATTCCCCAAGGTGTCTGTGACGTCGTGTGTAGCACTCTATGTGGACTCTCTGACGTCATGTGTCACTGCCCCTGGAGTCTTTGACTACATCTGTAACACACCATGTGATGTTTCTGCCTTCGAGTGTAATGCTCCCCTGTGGCCTCTCAGTCTTCTTGTGTAAGAGTAACCCTGGTGGCTCTAATTCCATGTGTCACCTCCTGGCATCTCTGACTTTGCGTGTAACAAACACCATTGCATCTCTGGCTTCATGTGTAACACTACCCCTGGCAACTTACTTCTTGTATCATAATCTTCATGATGTCTTTGATTTTGTGTTTCACACTCCCTGTAGTCTTGACTTCATGTGTCACACTCCCTGTTTTGCTTCTGAGTTCATGTGTCACACTCTGCCTTTCATCTGTGACTTCATGTATCACACAATCTCTGTAGTTTCTAACTTTGTGTGTAACATAACCAGTGGGGTCTCTGACTTCATGTGTCACACTGCCGCTAGTGTCTCTGAGGTCATCCATCACACTCCCCCTTTTGTCTCTGACTTCATGTAGCACTATGCAACTTGTGTCTCTGAATTCCTGTGTCAAACTCACCCTGGAGTCTTTTTTTTTTAGTAATATTAGCCCATAGCCAACATCTGCTGGCAATCCTTCTCTTTTTGCTGAGGAAGACTGGCCCTGAGCTAACATCCATGCCCATCTTTCTTCACTTTACATGTGGGACGCCTACCACAGCATGTCTTGCCAAGTGATGTCATGTCTGCACCCAGGATCAGAACAGGTGAACTCCAGTCTGCCAAAGTGGAACATGCAAGATTAACTGCTGCACCACCAAGCCAACCCCTCCCTGGCATCTTTGACTTCGTGTGTCACACTCCCCCTATTGTTGCAGACTTCTTGTGTAACACACCACATGGCATCTTTGACTCCATGTAACACTCCTTCTGGTGTCTCTGACTTCATGTATAACATTCCATGTGGTGTTTCTGATTACGTGTGTAACACTCCACGTGACATTTCTCCCTTTGTGTGTTACACACACATGTCATCTTGGACTTAGTGTGTAACTCTCTGCATGGTTTCTCTGACTTTGTGCATAACACTCCCCTTGGTATCCTTGTTTTCATGCATAATACACCCCCATTTCGTCTCTGAATTCATGTGTTATACTGCCTCTGTCATCTCTGTATTCACATGTCACAAAACCCCTGGTGTCTTTGAGGTCATATATAACACTCCTCCTCATGTCTCTGAGTTTGTGCATTGCACTCCCCTGTGTTCTCTGATTTCTTATGTTACTCTCTACCTGTTGTCTATGACTCTGTGTAACACTTCCCGTGGCATCTATCACTTCATGCATAACACTCCTGCTGTAATCTCTGGCTTCAAGTGTAACACTTCCTAGTGGTGTCTCTGACTTTGTCAATCTCTCTGTGGTGTCTCTCACATTTTGTGTAACAGTCCACCTGTGGTCCCTGACTTATCTCTCACCCTTGCATCTCTGTTTTTGTGTTTCACTCCCACTATGTCATCTATGACTTCATGGGTAACACTGCACCTGGCATCTCTGCCTTCGGGTATAACTCACCTCCACGTCATCTCTGAATTTATGAGTAATACTCTCCAGGGTGCTGAGTTTGTGTGTAACACTTCCTCTGGCATCAGTCACTTTGTGTGTAACACTCCACATGACATCTCTTACTTCCTGTTTCACAGTCCCCCATCATCTCTGACTTCGTGTGTAACACCCCAAATTGCCTCTTTGACATCGTGTGTAACACTCCCCCAAGCATCTCTGAGTCTGTGTGTAACTCAACCCCTGGTTTCTCTTATGTGTGTAATAATCCACATGCTGTCTCTGACTTCATGTTTCAAGTCACCGTGGCATCTCTGATGTGATGTGTAACACTTTGTCTATTCTCTCTGAATTCGTGTCTAACACTCTCCCTGGTGTGTTTCACATCATACATAATACTGTTGCATGGCGTCTCTCATTTTGTGAGTAACACACTCCTTGGTGTCATTTATTTCATGTGTCACACTCTACCTGTGGTCTCTGATTTCTTGTGTCCCAAAACATCTGTCATCTCTGATGTCGTTTGTCATTCTACCCCAGGTTTCTTTGACTGCATTTGTAACAATCCCCCTGGTGTCTCTGACTTCATGTGTCAGACTCCCACTGGTGTCTGTGACTTAGTGTGTCACAACCCCTGCATCATTGACTTCATGTATAACAACTCCATGTCATCTCTGAATTCTTGTCTCACACTCCACATGGCATCCCTGACTTTGTGTTTCACACTCCACCTGGCATCTCTGAATTCGTGTGTAAACACCCCATGGTGTCTCTGACTTCATGTATAACTCTCACAAAGACATCACTGACTTTGTGTGTAACACTCCCCTGGGATTCTCTGACTTCGTCTGTCATAGTTCCCCTGGAGTCTCTCATTCTTTGTGACCTATCATGTGCCCTCTCTGGCTTCTTCTGTAACACTCCCCCTGGCATCTCTGGCTGCGTGTGTACCACTCCCCATGGTGTCTCTGACATTCTGCTTCACAATCCCCCTAGTGTTATGAAGGAAGTCAGAGATGCCCTGGGGTTTGTGACAAAGTAGTCAGAGTCACCGGGAGCATGATACAAACAAAGTCATGGAGGTGTGTAATGTGAATTGTTACACACGAGGTCAGAGAGACAAGGAGGACTATAATACATCAAGTCAAAGATACGATTTGGAGTGTTAAACATGAAGTCAGTGATGCAAGGGGACTGTTACACATGAGCTCAGGACACAAGTGGGATTTTTACACAGGAATTCTGAGATGCCAGGGGGATTGTGACACAGGAAGTCAGAAGCACCAGGTGTAGTGGTACACAGAGAGTCAGAGTCACAAGTATATGTGACATTCAAAGTCAGAGATGCCACAGCAAGTGTGACACGAAGTTAGATACACTATGGGAAGCATGACACATGAAGTCAGAGCCACGAAAGACAGTGTGACACATGAACTCAAAGATACCAGGTGGAGTTTTAAATATGATGACAGAGAGGACAAGTGGTGTGCTACACACGAGCTCAGAGACAAAAGGGGTATTGTTACACACAAAGTCTGAGATGCCAGGGGGTGAGTTACAAACGAAGTCAGAGATGCCAGGATGATTGTGATGGGTGAAGTCAGATACGCCATGGAGAGTGTCACACACGAAGTCAGAGATGCCAGCAGGTGTGTTACGAATAAAGTCAGAGACAAAATTTGGATTATTAGCCACTGTCAGAAATGAAGGCATAGTGTAACACACGAATTCAGACACACCAAGAGGGTGTGTTACACAAAGAGAGACACTAGATAGATTGTTACACACGAATTCATAGATGACAGGGGGATTGTGAATCAAGAAGTGAGAGACTTCAGAGGTAGCATTAAACACGAAGTCACAGACGCCACGAGGAGTGTTACACACATAATCATCAACACCGAATAGATTCTGAACACACAAAATCACAAACAACAGGGGAATTGTGAATCATGAAGTCAGAGACGAATGGTGGGGGGTTACACTTGAAAGCAGAGATGCCGGAGGAGGGCTACAGAAGAAATCAGAGACTAGAGGGCGAGTGCTACACACAACGTCAGAGGCACTAAAAGAAGTGTGACATAGGAAGACAGTGATGCAACTGGGAAATGATGAACAAGAAATCAGAAACGACAGGGGGAGTGTTATCCACAAAGTCAGAGATCCCACGTGAAGTTTTACACAGAGTCAGATACTCCAGGTAGAATGTGACACAGAAAGTCAGAGTACAGGGTCATTGTGATGCATAAAGTCAGAGACGTCAAATGGAGTGTTTATACATGAAGTCAAAGACATCAGGGGGTTACTGACACACGAAGTCAGAGACAACAGGAGTAGTGTGACATACCAGGTCAGAGACACAGCAGGGACTGTGACACACAAAGTCAGAGACGACAGGTGGATTGTGACAAATTCAGAGGTGACAGGGTGAGTGTTACCCACTAAGTAAGAGATGCCACAGAGCATGTTACAAATGAAGTCAGAGACACCAGGCGGAGTATTACACATGAATTCAAAGACACCATGTGCAGTGTTATGCAAGTCAAAGACACCAGGGGAGTGTAACAAGCAAGTCAGAGACAACAGTGGAAGTGTGACACATGAAGTCAGACATGTCACAGGTGACTGTTAAATACAAAGTCAACAGACAACAGGGAGAGTTTTACTCATGAAGAGAGAGATGCCATGGAGGAGTGCTACCCATGAACTGAAAGATAACAAAGGGAGTGTTACACAGGAAGTCACACAAGACAGTGAGAGTGTGACACACGTCAGAGATACCATAGGGGAGTATTACACACGAAGTCAGTCACATCATGGTATGTATGGCACATGAAGTCATAGACAACACGTAGAGTTTGACACACAAAATTAGATATGTCAATCAGAGTGTTACACACAAAGTAGAGACAACAGGGGGAGAGCTGCACAAGAAGTCAGAGAGGCCACTGGGGAGTGTTAGGCATGAAGTCAAAGACACCAAGGGAAGTGTTATGCAGGATGTCACAGCTGCCATGGGGACTGTGACAAACCATCTCAGAGATGAAAGGTTGAATGCAACACATGAAGTCAGAGACACCACTGGTAGCATTACACATGATGTCAGAGGTGTCAGGGGCTGTGTGACACATGAACTCAGAGATACCACGTGTAGTGTTACACACAAAGTGAGAGATACTGTGGGAGTGTTACACATGAAGCAGGGCAAGCCAGGGGTTGTTTTACACACAAAGTCAGAGAGGCTATGTGGAGTGTTACAGGTGATGTCATAGATGACAGGAGGATTGTGACACAGGAATTGAGAGATGTTAGTGAGAGTGTTACCCACAAAGTCCATGAAGTCATGGGTAGTGTGACACATGAACTAAGAGACACCAAGTGGGGTGTTACACATGAAGTTCAAAATGCCATGAGGGAGGGTTAACATGAAGGCAGAAATGGCACGTGGAGTTTACATATGAAGTCAGGGACGACAGGGGAATTTTTACACACAAAGTCAGAGATGCCAGGGGACTGTTTCACACAAAGACAGTGTGGAGAGAGTGAAGTCACGGACACCAGTGGTAGTGTTACACACAAAGTCCAAGATGACACGTGGAGTCTTGTGCATGATGTCAGAGGAGCCAGGTTGAGTGTTACATGTGAAGTAAGAGACCCACAGGGGAGTGCTATCCACAATGACATAGACGACAGGGGGAGTGTTACACGAATTCAGAGAGACTATGCTTACAGTTACACAAGAAGTCAGATATGACAGGTGGAGTGTTACACACAACTTCAGAGACATCACAGGGAGTGTGACACACGAAGTCAGAGATGACATAGGGAGTGTTATGCATGAAGTCACAGACACAATGGGGAGTGTTACACACCGAGTCAAAGATGCCAGGTGGAGTGTGACACTCAAAATCAGAGATGAGAGGGTGATTGTCAGACATGATTCAGAGATGCCATGAGATGTGTGACACACAAAGTCAGAGAGACCACTGAGAGAGTGATGCAAGAATTCAGAGATGCCAAGGGAGTGTGACACATTAAATCAGAGATGCCAGGGCAAGTGTGACTCACAATCTCAGATACAATGGGGGAGTGTCACACATAAAGTCAGAGATGCCGGGGGAGTGCTACACATGAAGTTAGAGTCAGCAGGGGGAGTGTTACACACATTTAGTGTTACACAGGAAGTACAAGACGAAAGCAGATTGAGACATAGGAAATCAGAGACTCCAAGGGGTGTGTTACACATGAAGTCAGATATCCCAGGGATAGTGTGACACATGACATCAGAGTCACCATGTGAAGTGTGAGATGAGATGACAGAGACAACAAGGGTAATGTGACATACAAAGTCAGAGACCACAGGTGAAATCTGAATTGTGAAGTCAGAATCACCAGGAATAGTGTTAAACAGGGATTCTGAGACACGAGGGAGGGTGTGATTCATGAAGTTAGAGATGCCACATGTAGTGTTACTCATGGTGTCACAGATGCCAAGGGAGTGTTACACACAAAGTCAGAGACACCATGGGGAGTGTTACATGTGTCGATGAAAATAATCCATAACCAATCTATAAATGAAAATTTGGGTGAGATTATTCTGAGCTTAAATCTGAGGATTATAACCCGGGGCCTTTCTTCCTGAAGGAAGAAAGGGCACCAAAGAAGTGGGGTGCACAGACTGGTTATATACACCCAGGGAGGATGTTTCACATAGGATTGAAATGTCCCTTTTACAACAGTCGTGAGACTGCTCTGTCGGCACAGCGATTGCTGGAAACAGCAGGTAGGTCTTCTGCCTCAGTGAATGCCGCAGGGTGGCAGTCTGTTGTCTCCAGCTGAGTGGTGACAGGTGAGCTGGGTAGTCAAAGGTGAGTGCAGCAATCAGTTCCTAGCCTAAGGAAAAATGCTTATCCTTAAGGAAATGCTAATGTGCGGGGAAGTTACATCTTTATCTCAAGGGCCTTTGTTCTGGCCATAAGAAATGTCTAAGTGGATATACAATGCATGCTCAACAGCCACGGTCAGGTCCTTTTGGAAAAAACAAAGTCAGGCCGAATTAGGTTTATACCAAATGGCTTCCTCATATACTCCAATATATCCTATTGCTTGCCATTTTTATTTGTCATTTCCCCCTTTTGATCTCTAATCTTTCGATAGAAAGCATTGATGATCAAAACATTGTCCCTCAGCTCCAGGGTGGCTGCTGCCTGCCCTGGGTCCATAATGTCACTCGGTGCTAGGCTTTTATTTCATTTATTTGCCTAGTCGTCCACATTGGGGGAAATAGTGGACAAGCATAGAGTTATATGTATATAAACAGAGGAAGCATTTCATATGTCATGTAATTTCCAATTAATTTTAGATTGTTGCACAAACATTGTATATGTGCTTTTTATGACACTTCACATTTACATTGTATATGATTATAGAAAAAGTACAGTAATGATAATAACTCAGAATTTTTAAAAGGATTAGTCTGAAGTGAATTCTTAGTCATAGTCCCTTTCAGAAAAGGAAATTTGTTCAGGGTTATAAGACAGATCGACCATCTCAAGCCATAGAGCAATCACTACTCTAATTTGTATGTTACTCTTACAACACTGAGTAAAGAAAACAACAATTAGTTTTAATATTATGACCAGTACAAGGATTCCAAATAATGGAAATAAGAATTCCAATCCGGATCGAAAAAGGGAACTGATACTGAAAAGGGAGCCAACAAAACAAATCAAACTAGGTGCAGGATTGCATAAGGCATCCACCTGCTTCTTCATGTGCTTTAGCAGAGAGGACACATTGGAAGAATCATGACCTATAAAAGCACAGCATCCAGTCTGAAGGATTGTATATGTACCACCTTGGGATGCAGTAATAATGTCTAAAGCCATTCTGTTTTGAAGGACAGCCCTTCTCATTAAACACATTTCAGTATTTGAATAAGGTTATTCCTGCTTGACTATCATTAAGGGCTTCTTGAGTAAATTTAGTCAGAGCTTCCAAATGTAATAATGACATCTTTTAGCCCCAAAGAAGAAGCAAATATAGTTGAAAATATAGCCATACCAGTGGAACACTGAAAAAGCCCATTTGGCCTTAAAGAGAGGAAGACTGACACCAGGTTTTAACTCAGCCTGACTCCTTCCCTGCTTTTAAAGGAAACTCAGGGTGAAGTGTTATAGCCATCCAGGCAGTAGCCAAGGCCAAAGATTTGTTCCACATAACCATTGAGTTCCATTAGGAGTCACTTGATAAATTCCTGGCCTTCAAGACCAGTCTATTCCAAATTAATCACTTTAAGTATGATAGCATTTCAAACAAATTATAAAATAGGTATACAGTTTAAGCATAACAAATGTTTAAATGAGGAGATATAAGGTTGGGAATACAGGCCTGGTCTGGAGTCTTGGGACAGCTGTCTACAAAAGATGTTGTCTTCTTCTCCTCCTGGTTTGGTCCATTTCAACAGGGCTGCAAAGAGTCTTATTTGATGTCTCTTTCAATAAATAAATTCTTCAGGTTACAGTCCATGATCCTTAAGTTCTGGGACTTCTCTGTGAAAGAATCAGCTATAAATCTTTCATTTCTTTTAAGCACCACAATAACACCATGAAAACAATGTAATACATCCCTTAAGCAAAGCTGGTTCATATATTTCTTTATTTAATTGCGTAGGCTGTTATATTATTTAAAAAGGAGACAGCCGATGTTTACAAAAAGTATAGATCTAAGATCAAAGAGCACTAGCATAAGAGCTTTTGGCAGTGAGAGAGTAAATGCTTCTGAAAGCTTGTCAATTAAGTTCTAGTTGTGCCATTAGTTTTACCAGTCCTGAGGATCGAGGATGGTAAGCGCAGTGGAAATGCTGCAATATTGGCCAAACATTACAAACAGATTTGAGTTCCCCAGTCACTATGTAACTCAGTAGGAATTCCCCAAAGAGGAATTATCCACTTTAATAGTAATTTACCTACTGTTAAAGCCGTTGCTCTTCTGCAAGGAAAGGCCTCAAAACAATGTGAGAACATGCAGATCATTACAAGACATATTTATCCTTGAGATGATGGCATTTGGACAATGTCCAATTGTCATACCTCAAAGGGTCCCTTAGGAAGGGAAAGTGGCCTTGTGACCCAAGAAGTGGGTTTCTTATTGGGCCCGAACCACATCTGTGAGGGGGTGTCAAAAATTCCCCCTTTTGACTGCCATATCTGTTTATCTTGTTCTGTGGCAATTTCTTGAGCCAGTAGAAGGAAATCTTTTACTGAGTTAGCAGAGTTAACAGAAAGTATCAGGCATTCTTGAGGCTGGACAGCACATCCAGCTTGATAACATCCTCACTTATCATTTAAGTAAGACTCATTTGTAAACCAAATTAAACAATAGATTGTGGTCCTGGTCTTCTCTCCCTTGTGATGTTGGAAGCAAGGTAACAAGGTTAATGGTTAGAGCAAATTATAAATTAGTTCCTGTGTCCAGGGGGCAGGCAGACAAGAAGACTTCTAGATGTCAGAGTCAAGGCATCTTTTTGCAGCTTGAAAGGTCCCTGATGATGTCATCTGGCATTCAGGTATCTTTTTGAGTGGCTTACAGCTTACACAGCAACAGATAGGAATCTCTCTTAAGTTTCTGTTAAGTCGTTCAGCTTCAGTTTGCAAGGTTTCAGGAAAAAGAGCAGGTTCAATTCTCAATGATTCCAAATGAAAATGAAGGAGAAAATTGAAAACATTCGTTTGGAGATTTGTAACCAAATAGTTCAGCAGAATTGAGGGTCCGGTTCAGTTCACAGGTAGGAAAAAAAAGCCTCAAAGACAATTAACAGAACTAGGATCCAACATCCACAAATATGTATTTTAGTTTCTCACTTAAGCATAATTCTTCTCTCTAAAATCACCCTCATTTTTACCAAAGATAGCCAAATTAAGACTAATTGGTTTGCAAAATAAGTTTAGTTTCAAGAAACTTGGCCTGGTTATTTACATAAGTGCAGCAAGAATAGCAGTTGATCATATAGGCTCTTAAATCTGCTTTGCTGGAATTTTTTAATGAGGAATCTCAGATTGAACTTTAAAGACCTCTCGAGGCCAGGAAAGCCAAGCCAAGGACTTGCCGTCAGATTTTGCCTGCAGTACCTACAGATTTGGGTGGATTCCTCTCTTCTTGAGGTCTCCCAAAATATTCCGAGGTTCCTCGCACCTGCCAGATAAGCAAGCTTCCTTACTTACCGGGTAAGATTGCTGGAATCTCTCTGTAAAGCAAGGTACCAGGCCCATATTTCCAAGTGGCTTTATTTTCAGAAAGTCAACCTTATTCCTCAAAAGCAGTATTGCTATATCCGAGTCTGTATGTTTCCCTCAAATATGACATTCCAGTCAAAGTTTTGGCAAGATAAACAATGTGTCCTGTTATAAGGAGAACAGATTCTTATTGAACTTATGCAAATACCTGTATTGCCATGAAATAACCATACTCACAAAGAGTTTCCAAATTCTGGAGGGATCAGGTAGGGAGAAAAAGATAAATGTTTCAGTTTTGCTCACAAAGGTATAATTTCACCAAATTGCTGTAAGTCATAGCACAAGAGAAAAGAGAAAACGATTTCCTTAAATATGAGAAAACAAAACAACACATCAAAACTCAACAATATTTCAAACAGAAGTCATAAAAAGTCATAGTCATCCTCATCAGTTCACACAGTCCTGTATAATTGATTACTGAGCTTAATCTCCTGTTAGCAGATTTATGAGGTTATCAGTTTCTCCATTAGATTTCTGTAGTTTCTTACCCAGTTCAGTTCTGTGATCTGAAAGTTTATCAGAAACCTGTAATCCAGAGTAAGTGTCAGAGTCTTTTCCATGAATGTCTCTGAAAATGAGACATACTTGCAAATGCAAAAAGCATCAGAGTAAAACAACAGACTGTAAACAACAAAAGACTTAAAAATGACAATTGACAGAGAAACTTATTATTTCTGATATACAACACCTTAAAAGAATATTTAGAATTACGGCTTATAGCCACGACAGATCAGAATTTTAGGAATGTTATATAGTTTTCAAAACACTTATATCAGTAACATTTACCCATATAATATCACTTAAGAAAGATTATCATCGCTCATCTGACAATGCTTCCAATGAAATTTAACAGACAAAATAAGCCTAATTAGTTTAGAATCTTCCACCTTATAGGATGAGAGAGCAAATTTTCTCTGTGAAGTCTCAGGGGCCCTCTGACAATCCTCAGAGAAACTCTCTTCCTTCATTCAGGTCGAAGGAAAACCTTTATTTGGGACTTGAATATTTTTTTTTGAGAGAAAAGCTTGTCAAAAATATCAAAAGGTTTTTAAAACACTTATTTAAACAACACTCACTGTGAAGCAATGCTTAGGTATCAACAGCAGAAAAAAAAACCTCAATAGAGAGACCTCTGTCTTTTTGCACCTAGGAAACATAAACATAGATACAACAAAACATAGATCTTTTGTAAACTTACTCAGAAGGAAAAACCTTCTATAATCTCATTATCAAGAGCAGACTAAGAGTTTAAGAAAATTATCCTTTCGAGAGAGAGCCAAATTCTAATTTTTGTACCAGTTTACTTTTTTCATATTAAAACGCATTTACTTAATTAGATTCATTTCAATCTCAACCAACTTGACAAGGTACAAAACTCTTTTCAGAATTTCTTTCACAAACCTATAACTTTCTTTTTGCCTTCAGAATTTGTCCCAAGCTTTCTTTCTTCCTTTCTAGTACAGTAGGACAAATTTATCTTTCTTAACCAATGTGGGGACCTGGAAATGGCCACCACAAGATATGTCTCTTTGGCATCAGGATTATTTGAAGCTGATTGCTTTTGATAAACTGGGACAGGGAAGGAGGCTCTGAGGAATGGAACTTGCCCTTTGTTAGCACACATTTACATTTGTAAGGTAAATCTCTATCTGTAAAAGTTGCCTGCCTCTCTGTACCAGGAAGAAGAAAGGAGATGACCTTCTCTGTAAAAACTCTTAATCAATACCAAAGGCAAGGACTTAAATCTGCATTTTATTGTGCTTCTCTGGTAACTGATTTCCTCCTGTAACTGACTTCCCTCCCCCTCCCAACGTTGGCATTTCTTTAAGGATTAAGCATCTTTCCTTAGGCTAGGAGCTGATTGAGACACTCACCTGTGCCTGCCCAGCTCCAGACAATAGACTTGCCTCCTGCTACGACCACCGAGATAGCAGACCATTACCTGCTGTGTCCATCAAGCCCTGTTGCGACAGGGCAATCTTGTGACTATTGTGGGAGGGACATTTCAATCACATGTGAAACACCCTGTTTGGGGGTATATAACCACTATGTGCACCCCACTTCTTCGGTGCCCTTTCTTCCTTCGGGAAGAAAGGCCCCAGGCCATGGTTCTTCATAAAGCTTTGTTTAATTTTCTCTTGCTATTCTGTCTCATGTGAAGTTGATTCATTCTCTGGCCAGACGAACCCACAACCCACATTTGGAAAGAGGAAATGTCTTCCTCCCCTACACATCTCTGATCTCATTTGTCATACTTGCCTTGCATCTCTGACTATGGGTGTCACTCTCCCATGTGTCTCATATAAATGCATCACTCTCCCACTGCCATCTGTAACTTTGTGTGTAACGCTTCACTTGTCATCTCTGACATCATGTGGTACACTCACCCTCGTGTCTGCGACTTCATGTGTAACAGTCCATGTGACATTCCTGAGTTTGAGTGTGAGAATCTCCCATGATGCCTTGGACTTCTTGTGTAACACTCACCATGGAGTCTCTGTCATCTTGTTTCACAATCTGCCTGGTGTCTCTAACTTTGTGTGTCCCACTCCCTCTGGTTCTCTGAGATTGTGTGTAGCACACCTTGTAGTGCTTCTGACTTCTTGTGTAACACTTCCCCTTGTTTCTATGGCTTCATGTGTCACTCTCCCCATGGCATATCTGACATTGTCACACACAACCTGGTGTCTTTGACTTCCTGTGTAACACTACTCTTGGCATTTCTGACTTTGTGTGTCAGACTCCCTCTGTCATCTCACACTTCGTGTGTAGCAATCCCCATGTCATCTCTGACTCCATGGGTCACATTATACCTAGAGTCTCTCATTTGGTGTGTAACACTCCCTCTGGGCTCTCTGACTTCGTATGTCACAGTTCCCCTGGCATCTCAGACTTGCTGTGGTACACGCCATCTTTTATCTCTGACTTCACGTGTGATACTTCATGCGGCCTATCTGCCTTTGAGTGTAACACTCCCCTGTGGTGTCTCAGACTTCTTTTATGACACTCAGATTGGCATCTGTGAATTCTTGTGTCAGACTCCCACTGGCTTCTCTGACTCTGAGTGTAACAATCACCATGGCACTTCTGACTTCATATGTCACACTGCCCATGGCATCTCTGGATTCACCTGTCAGACACACCCTTGTGTCTCTGGCTACCTGTGTAATACTACCCCTGGTATTTCTGAATTCGTGTGTCACACTCCCCCTTGTGTCTCAGACTGTGTTTCTAATAATCCCCCTTATGTGTCTGAGCTCGTGTGTAACACTAGCCCTGGCATATGTGACCTCGTCTGTATCACTACATCTGGTGTCTTTTATTTCGTGTTTAACACTCCATGTGGCGTCTGCACCTTCATGTGTAACTCCTCTTGCTGCTTATGAATTCGTGTGTAACCCTCCACTTGTCATCTCTGACTTCATGTGTCACACTCCACCTGGTGCACCTGACATCACGTATCAGAATCCCCATGGTGTCTCTGACTTCTTGTGTCACACTTCATCTGGTGTCTCTGAGCTCTTGCGTCACATTCCTTCTGCCATCTATAAATTCGTGTGTTACCCTCCAACTGATGTCTCAGACTTCATGTACAGGACTCCCCCTCTTGTCTCTATGTTCATAACACTCCGCATGGGTGTCTCAGACTTCGTGTGTCAACCACTTCCTGGTGTCTCTGAATCCCCGTGTAACACAACCCCTGGTGTTTCTGACATTGTGTGTCACACACCGTCTGGCATCTCAGACTTTGTGTGTAACCATCCACATTGTTCTCTGAGTATGTGTGTAACACTCACCTTGGCATCTCTGAAGTCCTGTCTAAAACTCCACCTGCTGGCTCTGACTTCATATGTCATACTCCCACTGGCATCTCTGACTTTGGGTGTCACACTCCACATGGCATGTGCGACATGTGTTACACTCAAACTGGTGTATCTGACTTCATGTGTAATATTCTCAGTAATGTCACAGAACCCTGTGTCACATTCTGCCTGGCATCCCTGGCTTCGTCTATCACACTCTATTTGTCATGTATGACATCGTGTGTAACTCACTCTGTGGCATCTATGACTTCGTGTTTCACACTCCCATTTGTGTCTCTGAGTATGTGTGTCACACTCTCCATGCCGTCTATAACTTCATGTGTAACATTCCCAACGCCATCTCTGACTTCCTGTATATGACTCCCACTGGCATCTCGGACTTCATGTTTCACACTGCTCCTGTAACCTCTGACTTGCTGCATGACACTCCCCATGGTATCTTTGTTAGTGCACATAAACAGCCCCGTGGCCTCTCTAAATTAGTGTGTTCCACTCCCTGTGTCATCTCTGAACTCATGTTTCACTAATCCCGTGGTGTCTTCACTTCTTGTGTACATTCATCCTCACGTCTCTGACTGTTGTCACAATTCCCTCGTCTTCTCTGATTTTGTGCATCATTCTCTACCTGGAGTCTCTGACTCTGTGTGTAACACTCTCCCTGGCATCTCTGACTTCTTGCATAACACTCCCACTGGTGTCTGTGATATCTTGTGTGAAGCCCATGTGGCATCTCTGACTTCATGTGCAGCACTCCGTGTGGTGTTTCTGCCTTCAAGTATAGCACTTCCCTGTGACGTCTCGGTCTTCTTGTGTAACACTCACGTTGGATGCTCTGATTTCCTGTATCAAACTCCCCATGGCGTCTCTGACCTAGAGTATATCAGTCACCTTTGCATCTATTACTTTGTGTGTCATACCCCTACTTGCCTCACGGATTTTGTGTCGTACCCCCCCTTGTGTTCTGAATTCGTGTGTAACACTCTATCTGGCATCTCTAACTTCATGAGTAACGGTTTCCTTGGGGTCTCTGACTTCTTCTGACCCACCCCTCCTGTCATCCCTGACTTCGTGTGTCACAAACCCCTGTCATTTTTTACTTCCTGTCACTATCCCCCTGGTTTCTTTGATGTTTTTTGTAACACTCCCCCTGGAAACTCTTTCTTCATGTGTATCTCTCCACCTTGGTGTCTCTGAGTCACACTCCCTCTGTCATCTGTGGCTTCATGTGCCACACGGCAACTTGGGTCTCTCTTCATGTGTCAAACTCCCCTTGACATCTCTGACTTCGTGTGTCACATTCCACTGGAGTCTCAGACTTCATGTCTCACTCTCCCAATTGTGTCTTGGAAATTGTGTGTAACATTCCCCTTCTCATCTATGACTTCATGTGTAACACTGCACATCACATCTCTGACATCATGTGTCACATCCCCCTAGCCTCTTTCACTTTGTGTGTCACAATCCTTGGGACATCTGAGACTTCGTGTGTCACACTCCCCCTTCATCTCTGAATTGGCGTATAGCACTTCCCCTTTTGTCTTTGACTTCATATGTAACATGCCCCATTCACAACCCTGACATTGGGAGTAACATGCCCCCTGGCATCTCTGACTTCGTGTGTCATACACCCCCTGGCATTTCTCACTTCATGTGTAAGACTCGACTTGGTGTCTCTGACTTCATTTGTAAAGCTACCTGTGGCGTCTCTGACTTCGTCCTTAAAATTCCATGTGGCATCTTTTACTTCTTAACACTCTCTGTGGCCTTTCTGACTTCATTTGTCACGATACACTTGGTTTCTCTGAAGTCATCTGAAACACTGCCTGTGGTGTCTCTGATTTAATGTTTCACACTCATCATGAGGTCTGTGAATTCATGTGTAACCCTCTTGAAGGCATCTCTGACTTCATGCGTAGCACTGCCACTGGTGTCTCTGACTTCGTGTGTAACACTATACATGGCATCTCTGACATCATGCATCCAATAACCCATGGCGTCTCTGACATCATGTGTCACACTACCTATGGCATCTTTGACTTCTTGCATCACACACCAGGGTGGGTCGCTGACTTGTGTAACAATCACTGTCATCTCTGACTTCATGCATAACACTCCCCCTGACATTCAGACTTCATGTGTAACACTCCATATGCCGTCTCTGACTTAGTGTGTAGCACTCCTGCAGTTGTCCATGACTGTGTTCACACTTCATGTGACTTCTCTCACTTCATGTATAATACTCCCACTGGTGTTTCTGACTTGTGTAACACTTTATGTTGTGTCTCTCACTTCCTGTGTAACACTCAACCTGGTATCTTTGACTTTGTGTGTAATACTTAATGGGTTCACTGATTTTCTGTCACACACTACCTGTTGTCCCTGACTTCCTTTGTAACACCACCTCTGGTGTTTGTTTCTAACTTCCTGTCTCAGACCCCCTAACTTCTCAGATTTATTGTAACAATTCCGCTTTGCCTCTGAGTTCTTATGTAACACTCCCCTTTGTGTGTCTGATGTCATGGGTAAAATTCCACCTGGCATCTCTGGCTTCATGTGCCACACTCCCTATGGTGTCTCTGACTTGGTCTGTCACACTCCTCCTGGTATCTGTGACTTCATGTGTCACACTTCCCCTTGTTTCTCTGACATGTGTCACAATGTCCCTGCCCTCTTTACCATCATATATAACACTCCCATTGCGTCTTTGACTTGTGTCACACTTTGTGTGGCGTCTCTGACTTTGTGTGTAACACTCCACCTGGTGTCTCTTACATCATGTGTAATACTCCACATGGCATCTTTGACTTCATGCTTAACACACCTCCTGACATGTATGTCATCCTGTGTAACACTTCTCTTTTCTTCTCTGACTTAGTGTACAATTCTGTGGCATCTCTGACTTCTTCTTTCACACACTCCCTAATGTCTCTAACTTCCTGTGCCACACTGCCCCTGGCATTTCTGAATTCGTGTGTCACACTCCCCTGTTTTCTCAGACATCATGTATAATAGTCCCCCTGTTGTTTCTGAGTGTGTGTTACACTCCTGCTGGCATCTCTGACTTTGTTTATAACAGTCCACCTGGCATCTCTGTCTACGTGGATCGCAATCCCTCTGGCATCTATGAATTTGTGTGTTACACTCCCCCTTGAGTCTGTGAGGTCTTGTATCACAATTCCCCAGGTATTTTTGACTTTGTGTATAACAATCCACATGCCATCTCTGAGGTCATGAGTCACACTCTGCCTGGCATCCCTGACTTTGTGTATCACACTATCCCTGGTGCCTCTGACTTTGTATGTAACACAACCTGTGGTGCCTCTGACTCCGTGTGTCACACTCCCTCTGGTGTCTCTGAGTATCTGTGTCACATTCCCCCTGTCTTCTATAACATCGTGTGTAAGAATGCCACTGGCTTCTCAGAGTTTGTGTATAACGTTCCACTTGGCACCTCCAACTTTGTGTTTAACACTCTCCCTGTTTCCTTTGGCTTTTTGCATAACACCACCCATTGGCATCTTTGACTTTGTGCATCACATGCTCCCTGTTGTCTCATACTTCATGTGTCACACTCCCCTATGTCATCTCTGACTGCCTGTGTATCTTTTCCTGATGCATCTCTGAGTCTGAGTCCCACTCTACACGTCGTCTTTGATTTCGTGTCACATTCCCTGTGGAATCTCTGACATCCTGTGTAACACTTGCGCTGGTGACTCTGATTCGTGTGTAACACTCCCCTTGTAGTCAGTGACTTTTCTGAAACACTCCAGCTGTTGTCTCTGACTCTGTGCCTCACGCTCACCATGGCATCACTGACTCCATGGATCACACCCCAAATTTCAAATCTGACTTTGGGTCTCACACGCCCGATGTTGTCTGTCGTTGTGTGATACAATACCCCTGTCATCTCTGACATCATGTGTAAAACTCCCCCTGGAGTCTTTGATTTCATATGTCACATTCCCCATGTTGTATCTGACTTCATGTGTCACTCTCCTGCTTGTTTCTCTGACTTCATGTGTACCATTCCCAACCTGTCTCATACTTTAAGTTTCACACTCTACCTATTGTCTCTGACTTTGTGTGTCACATTCTGTGGAGTCTCTCTGAGTTCCTGCATAACACTCCCCCTGGCGTCTCTGACTTTGCGTGTAACATTCCTGATGTCATCTCTGATATTGTGTGTTAAACACTCCTTGGCGTCTTTTACTTGGGGCACCAAACTCCTCTTGGCGCCTCTGACTTCATGTGTCACACTCCCCCTGACGTCTCTCACTTCGTGTGTTATACTCTAACTGGCATCTCAGAATTCATGTGTAACACTCCATGTTGTGTCTCTGCCTTCATGTGTCAATGCTGCCTAGCATCTAGGACTGCGTGTGTAACACTCACCATGGCATCTCTGAGTTCCTTTGTAAGACTCCCTCTGGTGTCTATGACTTCTTGTGTAACACACCTGGAATCTTTGACTGGGTGTTCAACACTCCCCCAGGCATCTCTGAATTCCTGTATATCAAACCTCGTGACGTTTCTCCCTTCATGTGTAGTACACCTCCCTCGGGCCTCTGACTTTGAGTGAAACATGCTCCACGGTGTCTCTGGCTTCGTGTGTAACACCTAACCTGATGTCACTTAATCATGTGCAACACTCCCCATGTAGTCTGGGATTTCATCCATAACACTGCCCTTGTCAGCTCTGACATTATTCGTAACACTCTCCCTGGTGTTTCTGACTTTCTGTTTCACAATCCCTCTGGTGTCTCTGACTTCGTGTGTTATAACCCTTCTGACATCTCTGACGTCATATCTCACACTCAGACTGGCATCTGTGACTTCGTGTGTCAGACTCCCCCTGGCATGATGACTTTGTGTATAAAAATCTCCATGCCCTCTCTGACTTCGTGTATCACACTCCTCCAGGTGTCACTGACTCTGTGTGTCACAGTCTCCCTTTTGTCTCTGCCTTCATGTGTTACACTCCCTCATGGTGTCTCTGACATTGTGTCTCACACTCCATGTGGCTTCTCTCACTTCATGTGTCACACTCTGCCAAGCATCTTGAACTTTGTGTCTAACACTCCATGTGGTGTCTCTGACTTGTTGTGTAAAACTACCACTGGTGTCTGTAACATCGTGTGTAACACTCCATGTGGCATCTCCAACTTCAAGTTACACTCCACAAGGCATAACTACCTTTAAGTCTAACACTCCCCCATGATATCTCGGACATTTTGAGAAACACTCACCCTGGCAGCTCTGATTTCAAGTGTCACATTCCTCCTGCCATCTCTGCCTTCTTCTGTTTCACTCATCTTGTCATATCAGACTTCATGTGTATCACTCCTCCTGGTGTCTCTGAATTTTTGTGTAACTCTCCACGTGCATTTGTTCCTTCATGTATAACATTCCCCTATAGTGTCTCTGACTTCATTTTTAACCATTTTTGTGGCTTGTCTGACTTCATGTATCATTCTTGGCCTGGTGTCACAGACTTCATGTGTAAAACTCCTTGTAGTGTCTTTGACTTCATGTGCAACTGTGGCATCTCTGACTTTGTGCAGCACACACCCCCTGTTGTCTATAACTTCCTGTGTTACACTACCACTCATGTCTCTGATTTCATTTGTAACACTATCCCAGGTGTCTCAACTTTGTGTGTAACATTCCTGCTGGCATGTCTGATTTGGTGTGTCACTCTTGACGTTTGGTCTCTGACTTAGTGTATCATATTCTCTGTGGCTTCTCTGACTGTATGAGTTACACTCCCTCTTGTCTGATTTCGTGTCTAACACTCCCTTGTGGCATCTCTGACTTCGTGTGTTACAATTCCCCTGTTGTCTCTGACATCATGTGGAACATTCCCAGTGGTGACTCTGACAGCTTGTGTCACACTGCCTGCAGCTTCTGTGATTCATGCATCACACTCTGCCTGTTGTCCCGGACTTCATTTACCACACTCGACATGGCATCTCTGACTTCGTGTGTAACACAGCCTGTGGCATCTCTGACTTTGTGTGTCATACTTTGTCTTGTGTTTCTGTGTTCATGCACCACATTCAGCCTGCCATCTATAACTTCATTTGTAACACTTGCATTGTCATCTCTTCCATCATGTATAACACTCCCTTTGGCTTCCCTGACTTCATGGGTATCATTCCCAGTGGTGTCTCTAACTTCAAGCGTCACACACGACCTGTTTCTGACTTCATGTTTCACACTACTCTTGGCATCTCTGATTTCCTATGTAACAATCCCCCTGGTTTCTTTGACTTTGTGTGTAACACTCCCTCATGGCATCTCTGACTTCGTGTGTCAAAAATACCCCATTTCTGCTCTGAATTTGTGTATAACACTCAACCAGTCATCACTGACTTTGTGTGTAACACTCCCCCGGCCTCTTTGACATCCTGTGTCACAGTGCCCCTGGAGTCTCAGACTTTGCGTGTAACACTCCATCTGGTGTCTCTGACTTCATGTGTTACACTCCACTGTGGCATCTCTGACTTCATGCATAACACTCCAGGTGGCATCTTTGAATTCATGTGTCACAGTCCCCCTGGCGTCTCTGGCTTCGTGTGCCACAATCAGTCTTGTGTCCGTGACTTCATGTATCACACTCCATCTGTTGTCTCAGATTTTGTGTGTCACACATCCAGTGGTGTCTCTATCATAGTGTGTAACATTCCCTGTGGTGTCTATGACTTCAAATATCACACAGGATCTGTGGTGTCTGACTGACTTAGTGTGTCACTCTCTCTGTGGAGTCTGACTTCATCTGTCACACACACCCTGTATTCTCTGATGTCGTGTGTAACAACTCACATGCCCTATCTGACATCATGTGTAACACTCATCCTGGCATCTCTAACTCCATGTGCAACACTCCTACTGGTGTCTCTGAAATCGTGTGTAGCACTCCACTTGGTTTCTCTGTCTTCATTTACTGCTTCCTCTTCCATCTCTGATTTCATGTATAACTCTCAGCCTGGCACCTCTGATTTTGTGTGTAACTCTCCTACATTGCATCTCTGAATTCATGTATCACATTTCCAATGTCCTCTCTGACTTCGTGCATAAAAGTCTCCCTGTCATCTCTGACATCGTCTGTGACATTCCACCTTGCCTCTCTTCGTTCATAGCACACTCCTGGCGTCTCTTACTTCATGTGTCACAGTCCCCCTGGCATCTCTGAGTATGTGCATAGCATCTGCTTTCTATATTTCGTGTATAATACTCCCACAAGCGTCTCTCACTTAGTGTGTCACAGCCTTGTGGCACCTCTGACTATGCATAACGCTCCTACAGGCATCACTGACTTTGTGTGTTACACTCCCCCTGGAATGTCTGAATTTGTGTGTCACAGTCTCCCTGGTTTCTGAGATGTCATGCATAACACTCCCCATGTCCTCTCCTGCATTGTATGTAATACTACCCCTGCTGTCTCTGACTTCAGTTGGAACACTTAATGTGACATCTTTGGCTTCATGAGTAACCCTCTATTGTGGTATCTCTGAATTTGTGTGCCACACTCCCCTTGTCATCTCTGACTTAGTGCATAATGTTCCCTCTGTAGTCTCTGAATTCTTGTTTCACACAATTTCTGGCTTCTCTTAGCTTGTGTGTCACAATCCATATGGTGTCAAGGACTTTGAGTTTAACACTCCTGGTAGCATCTCTGACATCCTGTGTAACACCCACCCTGGTATCTCTGACTCTGTGTGTAAGACACTACGTGGCTTCAGTGGTTTGATGTGTAACACTCCCCCTGCCATCTCTGAATTCATGTGTAACACTCTCCCTTGGTGTCTCAGACATATTGTGTCACACTCCACATGGTTTCTCTGGCTTCGTGTGTCACACTCTGCCTGGCATCTCGTACTTTGTGTTTAACACTCCACTTCACATCTCTGACTTCATGTGTAACACTCCTCCTGGTGTCTGTGACATTGTGTAACACTCCAAGTGGTGTCTCTTACTCTGTGTGGTACACACTCTCTGGCATCTCAGCCTTCATTTGTAACACTCTGTTTGGTGTTTCTGCCTTTGAGTCCAACACTCCCCCATGGCATCTTGAATTTCATGTTTAACACTCACAGTGGTGGCTTTGTTATCATGTGTTACACTCCCCCTGGCATATCTGACATTGAGTGTACCACTCACCATTGCATCTCTTAATTTGTGTGTCCCACTTTCACTGGTGTCATGGATATCGTGTGTCACTCTCCCCTTGTGTTCTGAATTCACGTGTAACAGTCTACATGTCATCTCTGGTGTCCTGAGTAACATTTCCCATAATGTCTCTGACTTCTTGGGTCCCAAGCCACCTGTCCTCTCTGACTTCGTGTATCAGAAACACCCTGTCATGTCTGACTTTTTGTGTCACTCTACCACTGGTTTCTCTGACTTTGTTTGTAACAATCCTATGGCATCTCTGACTTTGTGTGTACCTCTCCCGCTTGACATCTTTGAATTCGTGTGTACATTCACCTGGTCATCTCTGACTTCATGTGGAACACTCCAACTGTCATCTCTGACTTATTGTCACCCTTCTCATGGTATCTGTCAGTTCGTGTTTCACACTTCCCCTGTTGTCTCTGACCTCATGCATCACAACCCCCTTGGGGTCTGTGACTTTGTGTTTAATACTCCTGCTGTCATCTGTGACTTTGTGTGTAACACTCCCCCTAGTGTAATTGTTTTCTTGCATAGCATACCCCTGTGGCATCTCTAACTTTGTGTGTCACAGTCCTCGAGTTGTATCTGAATTCCTGTGTCACTAAGCCACTCTTGGCTTTGGCTTCATGTGTAAGACACCCCCTCACATCTCAGACTTTGTGTGTCACAATCATCCTATCTTCTCTGATTTCATGTCATAGTCTATCTGGTGTCTCTGACTGTGTGTAACACTCTCCCTAGCGTCTCTGACTTCGTGTGTAACACTCCGTCCATCGTCTCTGACTCCATGTAAAACACTTTCCTGTGGTGTCCCTGAGTTCATTTTTCAACCTCCCTATGTCACCTCTCACATTGTGTGTAACACCCCACCTGTCGTCTCTGCCTTTTTGTGTGATTCTTCCCCTGACATCTCTGACTATGTGTGTCACATTCCCAATGTCATTTATGACTTTGTGGGTAACATTGCATGAGGTGTTCTGACTTTGTTGTAACACACCACTGTGGTGTCCATGAATTCATGAGTAATTCTACCCTGGGTGTCTCCAAATTAGTGCATAACATTTCCCCTGGTGTCATAGAAATCGTATGTAACACTCCCCATGGCATCACTTATTTTGTGTTTCACAGTCCCTGTGGCATTTCTGAATTTGTATGTAAGGTTCCACATGACCTCTCTGACTTCCTGGGTAACACTCAACCTGGTGTCTCTGACTCTGTGTGTAGCAACCCCTAGTGTCTCTGACTTCATGTGTAACACTTCACATCCTGTCTCTAACCTCGTGGGTCACACTGCCCATGGCATCTCTGCCTTAGTGTTTCACAGTCACCCTGGTGTCTCTGACTTCATGCATGACACTCCCCCGGTCTTTCTGACTTCATGTGTAACACTCTCCCTGATGTGTTTCTCTTCATACATAATAATCCCCTGTGGCGTTTCACACTCCCCAAGGTGGCAATGAAATAGTGTGTCACACTCCACTGTGGTATCACACACCACCTCTCCTGTCTGACTTAGTTTCTCACTCTAACCCTGGTTTCTTTGACTTCATTGAAACTCCCTATAGTGTCTCTGACTTCGTTTGTCACACTCCATGGGGTGTCTTGGAGTTTATTTTGTACACACCCCCTCGTGTCTCTGACTTCATGTGTAACACTCAACATGGTCTTTCTGCCTTTGAGTGTAACACTCCCATGTGGACTTCTTGTGTAACAGCCCCACTTGCCTCTCTGTCTTCATGTGTCACACTCCCTCTGGCATTTCAGACTTTGTGTGTAACACTGCATGTTGTGTCTCTGCCTGTGTCACACACTGCCTGGCATCTCAGACTGCATGTGTAACATTCACTCTGACTTCACGTGCAACACTACCATTGGCCTCTGTGACTTTGTGTGTCACACTCACACTGGTGTCTCTGACTGGATGTAACACACTCACTGTGGCATCTCTGATTTTGTGTGTCACAATCTGCCTGGTGTGTCTAACTTTGTGTGTCAGAATCCCATTGTCATTTCTGACTTTGTGTGTAATACTCCATGTGTCGCCCAGACTTCAAGTGTTGAACTTCCCCTGGCCTCTGGTTCCTTTGACTTTGTAACAGTCCTCCTGGCAACTCTGACTTCACGTACAACTCTCTCCCTTGGCATCACTGAGTTTGTCATAATTCCCCTGTTGCCTCCTACTTCATCTGTTACACAACTTGGGTCTCTGAGTTCATGTGTCAAACTCCCCCTGGCGTCTCTGACTTCATGTGTCACAATCCGCCTGGTGCTTAATTTTGTGTGTCACAGTCCCTCTGTCATGTCTGACATTGTCTGTAACACTCTGTGTCTGTGGCACCTCTAAGTTCGTATGTCATACTTCCCCTGCTCTCACTCATTTCATGAGTCACACTCACCTTGGTGTCTCTGACTCCGTGTGTAACACACTTCCTGGTGTCTCTTGACTTCCTGGGTCACACTCCCCTTGTTTTTCTGACTTTGTGTCACAATCTCCCTTACATCTCAGATTTCGGTTGTATCATCACCATGGTTTCTCAGTCTTCATGTCACACTCCATCTAGTGTCCCTGACTTCAAGTCTCAAACTCCCCCTAGCATGTTTGCTCTGTGTGTAACATGCTCTGTCGCATCTCTGACTCTGTTTGTCACACTCATCCTTATTTCTTTGAGTAGGTGCATCATACTTCCCCTTCCATCTATAACATCCTGTGCCACACTCACAATGGCATCTTGGACTTTGTGTATAACATTCCCCCTGGCATCTATGACTTTGTGTTTCACAATTCCCCTGGTGTCTCTGACTTCGTGTGCCACAGTCCCCATGGCATCTCTGACATCATCTCTCACACACACTGGTGTCTCTGACTTCTTGTGTAAGGCTACCTCTGGTGTCTCTGACTTTGTGTGTCACACTCCCCTAGGAATATCAAACTTCTTGTGTAACAAACCAGCTGTCTTCTCTGAGTTTGTGTAACACTCCCTTGGCATCTCTGACTTCATCCAGTAACACTTTATCTGGCATTTCTGACTTCGTGTGTCACAACCCGTCTGGGATCACTGACTTTGTGTGTCAATCCCTCTGGTGTCTCTGACTTTGTGTGTCACACTTCCTCTGGCATGTGTAACTTCATGTGTCACACTCCAACTTTCATCATGACTTCATGAATAACAATCGCCATGCCATCTCTGACTTGGTGTGTCACAGTACTCCAGGGGTCCCTCATTTTGTGTATCACACTCCTTGTGTCTCTGACTTAGTGCGTTACATACCTTGTGGCCTTTCTGACTTCATGTCACACTCCCTATTGTGTCTCTGAGTTCTTGTGCCACACTCCCTGTGCCATGAATAACTTCATGTGTAACACTCCCCTTGGCATCTCTGGCTCTGTGTGTAACACTCCACATAGCATCTCTGACTTCATGTGTAACAACCCTCCTGGTGTCTCTGGCTCCATTTGTAACACTTCCCATAGTGTCTCTGCCTTCCTTATGTAACACTTCACCTGGGGTGTCTGATTTCATTTAACACACACTCTGCTGTCTCTGACTTCATGTGCAATTCCAAAATTTGCATCTCTGACTTCATGTGTAACTCTCCTACGTGGTGTCTCTGAATTCGTGCATCACATTCCCCCTGTCATCTGTCACTTCATGTGTCAAAGAACACCTGGCATCTCTGACATCGTCTATAACACTCCCACTGGCATCTCTGACTTTGTGTGTCACAATCCCCCTGGCATCTCAGACTTCCTCTGTAACAGTCACAACAAAGATGTCTTTGACTTTGGGTGTAACAATTCCCATTGGTGTCTCTGGATTTGTGTGTAACACTATCCTGGTGTCTGTGACTTCATGTTAGCATTCTTCATTGTATCTCTGACTTCATGTGTCATGCTCCCCTGGCATCTCCAATTACGTGTATCACACTTCCCTGGCATCTCAGAATTCCTGTGTAACACTTCACTTGCCGTCTTTGACTTCACATGTCACACTACCCCTGGCATCTCGAAATTCGTGTGGTACACGCCCCATGCTGTGTCTGACTTCATGTTTAATACTCCATATGGCCCTTCTGCCTTCGTGTGTAACACCCCCCCATCGTGTCACGGACTGCTTGTATAACACTACCACTGGCGTCTCTGATTTCTTGAGTCACACTCCCCCTGCTGTTTATCACTTCGTGTGTCACTCTCCTTCTGGCACCTATGACTTCATGGGTAATAACCCCATTGGTATCTATGAGGTCGTGTGTTACAATCCCCCTTGAAAATCTAACTGCATCTGTAACACTCCACCTGGAGTCTCTGACTTCGTGTGTCAGAATCCGTCTGGCATCTGTGACTTCTTGTATCACACTCCCCATGTTGTCTCTGATTTCACATGTAAGGCTCTGCCTGGAGAGTCTGTCTTCTTGTGTCATACTCCTCCTGGTATCTGTGGTTTCATGTTTCACACATCCCATGTCATCTCTGACCATGCATATCACTCCCACTGTTATCTCTGACTACATGTGTAACACTCCACATGGCATTTCTCCCTTCAAATGAAACATTCTCCAGTGTTGGCTCAGACTTCGTGTGTAGCTTTCCATGTATCATTTCCGTTCTTGTGTCACACTCCCCCTGGTGTCTCAGACATTGTACTCCCCCTAGAATCTCTGACTTCATGTGTAACAATCTCCCTGGCATCTCTGACTTTGTGTATCACACTCCTGCTAGCGTCTGTGACTTTATCTTTCACACTCCCTCTGTTATCTCTGACTTAGTGTGAAACGCTACCCCTGCTTTTGTTATTTTTGTGAATAAAACACCCCCGTGGCATATCTAAATTTGTGTCACACTCCCCATGTCATCTCTGAATTCGTGTGTCACTAAGCCCCTGGTGTCTGTGACTTCATGTATAACACTCCACTTCATGTCTCTGACTTCGTGCGTTACAATACCTTTGTCTTCTCTGACTTCGTTTATCACACTCTATCTGGTGTCATTAACTCTGTGTGTAACACTCCACCTACTGTCTCAAACTTCATGTCTAGCACCCTATGTGGCATCTCTGATGTTGTGTGTAACATTTCCAGTGTTGTCTGTGACAATGTGTGTAACACTCCATGTGGTGTCTCTTACTTTGTGTTGTATAATCCCCCTTTGTATCTCTGAATTCATGTATAACACTCCATGTTGTGTTTCTACCTTTGAGGCTAACACTACCCCATGGTGTATTGGACTTCTTGTGTAATACTAACCATGGCAGCACTGATTTTGTATGTCAGCCTCCCACTGGCACCTCTGATTTCGCGTGTAACACACAATTTCATCTTTTATTTTGTGTGTTACACTCCCACTGTCACCACGCATTTCATGTGGCACAGTCCCCCTTGTGTTCTGAACTCGTATGTAACAGTATATGTGGTGTCTCTCACTGTGTGAGTAACACTTCCCCTGGTGTCTCACGCCACCTGTCAACTCTCACTTCATGTGTCACAAACCTCTGGTCCTCTCAGATTAGATGTGTGACTCTCCCTCTTGGCATCTGTGAATTTGTGTGTCACTCTCTCCCTCAGTCTCTGACTCTGTGTGTACCATTCTCTCTGGTGTCTCTGATTTCATGGTCACACTCCTCATGGTGTCTCTGAATTCTTGTAATGCTCCACCTGGCAGTTCTTCGTACATGTCTAACAGTTCCCCATGGCATCTCTGGCTTCATGTGTCACCCTCCACTTGGCATCATGAACTTTGTGTGTAACACTCCATGTGCCATCTTTAACTTCATGTGTGCAACTCACCTTGATGTCTCTGACTTTGTGTCACAATTCGTTTGGCCTCTCTAACTTCTTGTTTACCACAACCCCTAGCATCTCTTTGTGTGTAACACTACCCATTGCACCCATGACTTCGTGTGTCACTCTTCCCCTGGCATCTCTGACTTTGTGTCACACTCCCTGTGGCATCTGTCACCTGGTGTGTCTCACACTCCCTCATGTCTCTGACTTCTTGTGTAACTCTATGCCTGATGTTTCTGACTTCTTTTCTCACACTCCCACTGGCTTCTTAGATTTCTTATGTGACAGTCCCGTTGGCATCTCTGTCTTCATGTGTCACACTGCCTTCATGTATCACACTCTCCCTGTCATGACTGACTTTATGGGTCACACAGCCAGTGGTGTCTCTGACTTTGTGTGTCACACAACACCTGGCATCTTTGAACTTGTGTATCACAATCCCTGTGTTGATGAGGACTTTGTGTGTAACACTCACCATGATGTCTCTGACTTGGTGTGTAACACTCCACGTGGCATCTCTGAGATCATGTGTCACATACCCCATATCGTTTCTGACTTCATGTGTCCATCTAACCCTAGTGCCTTTGAATTCCCATATAACACTCAGCCTGCTGTCTTTAACTTCATGCATATCATTCCTCCTGTTGTTTTTAACTTTGTAACAAACCCCCTGGCATTTCTGACTTCGTGTTTAACCCTCCAACTGTAGTCTGTGACATCGTGTGTCACGATCCTCCTGGTGTCTCTCACTTCATGGATCATGCTCCCTCTGCTGTCTATAATATCATTTGCTGCACTTCTACTAGAATCTCTGACTTCTTGTGTAACACTACCCCAGGGATCTCTGACATCTTCTGTAGCTGTCCTGGTGGCTCTCTGACTTTCTGTGTCACCCTCAGCCTTTCATCTGTGACTTTGTGTATCACACTCACTGTGGCCACTCTGACTGCCTGAGTAACACTCCCCCTTGTCTCTTTGACATCATGTCTAACACTCCCATGTGTCATCTCTGACATCATGTAACAGTTTCCCTGTTGTCTCTGACTTCATGTGAAACATTTACAGTGGCGTCTCTCATTTGTTTGTCACAAACCCCATGGTGTGAAAGACTTCACTCTCAAAAATCCCCTGTGGCATCTATGACTTTGTGTGTCATAGTTCCGTGTCATTTCAGGATTCATGTGCCACTCTCCCTCGGGTGCCTTTGACTTGGTGCATGTCACTCTCCCTTGACATCTCTGACTTCGTGTGTCACACACTGCTGGTCTCTGAATTCGTCTTTGAGTTCTTGTGTAACACTCCCCCTGGTGTCTTTAACTTCATGCATAACACTCACCCCGTTGTTGTTACTGAACCTGAAGTGAGTTCACTCACCTGTTGCACAGCAAGCCAATTTCTGACACAGGGGATGGTGGAAGAAAGTAGGAATTTTATTTTTGCACAGTGTTGAGAAAGGAGAGAGGGCAGATAATGCTGAAATCCCAAACTCCCCGAAGAGCTAAAAGGAAGGATTTTTACTTGGGGTTTTAGGTACGGGAGGGGGAGCATATGGCCTTGCTGGTCGGAGCTTTCCCACCAGCCTGTATCTCTTTGCGGGAGGAGATAGTCCAGGTGCTTGTCCTTGACGGTGTTTGTCTCCATAGAGGGTTCTGGAGCCAGGAAGCCAGAGAGTAAGCAGGGAATGAGTGTTTTAGTTTTAACCCCCTATATGCTGGGTTTAATGTGGTGAAACAGATATCAGGGTCAGTATCATCGTGTCTGACATCATGTGTAAGACTCCCACTGGCGTTTATGACTTCATGTGTTACATTCCCTCTGGTGTGTCAGACTTTGTGTGTAACAAGTGCTGTCTCTGACTTTGTGTGTACCACTCCTCATGGCATCTCTGAGTCCTTGTGTCACACTCAGCATGACCTCTCTGACTTTGCGTTTCACACTCCCCCTCTCATCTCTGAGTTTGTCTGTAACACTCCCCCAGGTCTCATTGTTTTCATGCATAGCACACGCCCATTGCATCTCTAACTTTTTGTGTCACATTCCTTCTGTCATCTCTGAATTCATCTGTCTAAAAGCCCCTGGTGTCTTGGACGTCATGTGTAACACTCCCCTTCACTTATCTGACTTTGTGTGTCACAATACCCCTAATTTCGTGAGTCACACTCTACCTTGTGTGTCTGTGTGTAACACTCCATTTGGCATCTCCGACTTTGTACGTAGCACTCCCTTGTCATCTAGGTCTCCTTGTGTAACACTTCACGATGGTGTCTCTGAGTTTGTTTGTCAACCTCACGATGACATCTCTAATGTTGTGTGTAATACTCCACGTGTCATCTCTGACTTCTTGTGTATCCCTCCCCCTAGCATCTCTGACTTTGTGTGTCACACTTCCCATATTTATGACTTTGTGGGTAAAACTGCATGTGGTGTCTCTGACTTCCTGTGTAGCACACCAACACGGTGTCTCTGAATTCCTTAGTAATACTCTCTGGGTGTCTGTGAATTTGTGCATGAAACTTGCCCTGGCATCAGTGACTTTTTGTGTAACACTCCCCATGGCGTTTCTGACTTCATGTGTCACACTTCACATGGCCTCTCTGACTTCGTGTGTAACACTCTCACTGGAGTCTCTGACTACATTTGTAGCACAGCCCATGGTGTCTCTGACTTCTTGTCTAACACTCCATGTGCCATCTCTGACTTCGTGTGTCATAATCCCCATTGCATCTCTGCCTCCGTGTTTCACAGTCACTGTCATCTTTGACTCCATGTATAACACTATCCTTGGTCTCTCTGACTTCATGTGTAACACACCAGTAGTGTGTTTCACTTCATGCATAATACTCTCCTGTGGTGTCTTTCACTTTGTGAGTCACATTCTTCCTCAGGTCACTGACTGTGTGTCATACTCCACCTGTGGTCTCTGACATCGTGTGTCACACACCACCTGTCATCTATGACTCCATTTGTTACTCTTTGATTTCTTTGACTTCATTTGTAACACTCTTTCTGAATGGGTGACTTCATTTGTCACACATGCCCTGGCATCTCTGAGTCCGTGTGTAATATTTCCTGTGGCATCTCTAACTTCGTGTGTCCCACTCCACCTGTTGTCTTTGATTTTGTGTGTCACAGTCCCCGTTACATCACTGACATCCTGCGTAACACACCTCTTGGTGTTTTTTACTTCATGTGTAAAATTTCCATATGTTTCCTCAGGCTGAGGGTGTAACAGTGTCACTCTTGACTCTGACTTCGTGTGACACTCTCTCACTGGTATGTGTGACTTTGTGCATCACACTCCCCCTGGGTTCTCTAAATCGTTTGTAATACACCCACTGTCATCTTTGAGTTTGTGTGTAATGCTCCATGTGGCCTCTCTGGCTTCATGTGTAACCCTTGCACTTGCCTCTGTGACTTCATGTGTAACAATCCATGTGGCCTCTATGACTTGATGTGTCACACTCCCCACATTGTCTTGTCTCATGTGTTACTTTCCCCATGGTTTCTTGGACTTAATGTATCACACTTTCCCTGATGTCTTTGACTTCATTTGTAACACTCCCCCGGCATCTCAGAATTCATGTCTAACAGTCTGGTTAGCCTCTCTGACTTTGTGGTTCACACTCCAGATGGTGTCACTGACTTTGTGCGTCACAGTGCTCCTTGTGCCTCTGACTTCTTGTGTCACACTTCCCCTGTTCTCTCAGAAATCATGTGTAACACTCTACGTTATATCTCTGCCTTTGTATGTCACGATCTGCCTGTTGTCTCAGAGTGCGCGTGTCACACTCACTATGGCATCTCTGATTTTCTTTATAAAACTCCCCCTATTGTCTGTGACTTCATGTGTCACACTGCAACTTGGGTCTCTGACTTGATGTATAGCACACCATGTGACATCTCTTACTTTGTGTGTAACATATTCCCTGGTGTCTCTGACATCCTGTGTAACACTACCCCTTGTGTTACTGACTTTGTGTGTCACACTCCCCTTAGCATCTCAGACTTCTCATATCAGTTTCCTGATTGTGTCTCTGGATTCCTGTGTAACACTACTCCTGTCATCTCTGACTTCATGTGTAACAATCTACATCACTTCTCAGACTTCATGTTCCACTTTCCACTGGCCACTTTGACTTCCTGTGTCACAATCCCCTTGGTGTCTGTGACTTTGTTTATCACACTTCCCCTTCCTCTCTGACTTGGTGTGTAACAGTTCCCTGTTGTCGTTGACTTCCTGTGTAACACTCTCCCTTGAGGACTCTGAGTTTGTAACACTCACCCTGCGATCTCCATATTCATATGTTACACTCTCCATGGCATCTCTGATTTCATGAGTCACACTCCACTTGTCGTCTCCAAATTTGTGTGTCATACACCCCCTAGCATTTCTGACTTCGTGAATAAGACTCCACATTGTGTCTCTGACTTCGTGTGTCACATGCCAACTGTCACCTCTGACTTCATGTGTCAGAGTCCTCATGTGTCTCTTACTTCGTAACACTCTCCCTGGTATCTCCTATTTCATTTGTGACACTACCTGGCACGTCTATGAAGTCATGTGAAACACTCCTCTTGGTGCTTCTTACTTTGTGTGTAACACACTCCCTGGTGTCTCTGACTTCCTGTGTAACAGTACCCCTGGTGTTTCTTACTTTGTGTCACACTCTGCCTGGCTTCCCTGACATCGTGTATCACAGTACCCCTGTCTTCCCTGACTTGCTGCATAAAACTCCCCCTCATATCATTGTTTTTGTGCATAACACACCCCCATGGCAGCTCTAACTTCGTGTGTCACACTCTGTCCTCTCTGAAATTGTGCATCACTAACCCCCTACTGTCATTGACTTCATGTGTAAAACTCTCCCTCACGTCTCTGAATTCATGCATCACAATCTCCCTTTCTCTTCAGACTTTGTGTGTCACATTCAATTTGGTGCCTCTGTGCGTAAGACTCCCCATGGCATCTCTGGCTTTGTGAGTAACAGATCCCATCATCTCTGACTCCATGTGTAACACTTCCCCATTTTGTCTCTGATAGTACGCATCACACTTCCTGTGGATTCTCTCACATTGTGTGTAACACTCCACCTGTCTTCTTCGACTTCCTGTATTGCTCTCCCACTGGCATCTCTGACTTCACGTGTCACACTCCCCAAGTCATCTATGACATCATGGGTAACACTATATGTGGTGTCTCTGACTTTGTGTGTTACACACACCTGTGGCATCTCTGAATTCTTGTGTAACACTCACAGGGGTGTCAGTGAGTTCCCAACAATTCCTTTGGCATCAGTGACTTAATGTGTAATACTTCCAATGGCATCTCATTCTTCATGTTTTAGTCCCTGTGGTGACTGTGACTTCGTGTATAACACTCCCCCTGGCATCTCTGAATTCATGGATAATGACCCTCATGACATTTCTGCCTTTGTGTGTAACTCATGCCATGATTTCTCTGAATTCAATTGTAACATACCCTGTGTGTCTCTGACTTCATGTGTAACACTCGCCCTGGTGTCTCTTCTTCATTTGTAACACTTCCCCGTAGTCTCTGGGTTCATTTGTAACACTGCACCTCTTGGCATTGACATCATTCCTAACACTCTCCCTGGCATTTCTCACTTCATGTCACAACCCCTCTGGCATCTCTGACTTCATGTGTCTCAATAGTTCTGGCATCTCTGACTTTGTGGGTCACACATGGCCTCTGATCTCTAACTTTGTGTGTCTCACTTTCCATGGCATCTTTATTTCCTGTGTAACACCCCCTGGTGTCTCTGACTTCCTATGTAACACTCACACTGGTGTCCTTGACTTTGTGTGTCACAGTCCTCATGGATTCTCTAACATTGTGTGTAACACTCCACATGCCCTCCCTGTCTTCTTGCGTAACACTCCCTCTGGCATCTCTGGCTTTGTGTTTAATAATCCTCATGGTGCTTCTGACTTCATGTGGCACTCTCCAAACATCACCTCTGACATCGTGTGCCACACCAGAGAGAGTGTTTCACCCAAATCAGAGGCACCACATAGAGTATTACACACAAATTCTGGCCCAACACAGTGGAATGTTACAAACGAAGGAAGAAATGCCACATGGAATGTTACACATGATGTCAGAGACAGGAGGGGTATTGTTTAACACAGAGTCTGAAACACCATGTGGTTTGTTACACACAAATTCTGCAATGCCAGGGGATGTTTGATACAAGATGTCAGAGACACTAGGGGGATTTTGACACACTAAATCAGAGACCCAAGGTGCAGTGTGACACACAAAGTCAGAAACAGCAGGGTGAGTGATTCATGGAGTCTGAGAAACAAGGGGGAATGTGACACATGAAGTCACTGACATCATCAAGTGTGTTACACACAAAGTCAGAGATGAGGGGGGTACTGTGATAAACAAAGTCAGGGATGCTAGTCTGAGTGTGTCAAATGAGGTTAGAGATGACATGGAGTGTTACTCACAAAATATGAGAAGCCAGGAGCCATGTGACAGCAGTCAGAAAGACCAGGGTTAGTATTACAAAGCCAGTCAGAGACACCAGGGAATGTGTTACACATGAAGTCAGAGATGATACCTGGAGTGTGATGCACAAATTCAGAGACACCAGAAGAATTCAGAGGTACCACAGTGACTGGTATCCTCAAAGTCTGAAACACCTCAGTGATTGTTACACAATTGGACAGAGATGTCAAGCAGAGTGTGACACACGAAGTCAGAGAGGCCACTCAAATTCAGAAACCACCAGTGGGAGAATTACAAATGAAGCTAGAGAAGCCGGGGGAGTGTGACACATGAAGTGAGAGGTGAGAGAGTGAGTGTTAAACACAAAATCAGAGATGAAGGGTGATTGTTTCAAAGTCAAAGAAACCGGTGTAGAGTGAAACATGAAGTCAGAGACAAGGGGGAGTATTACATATGAAATCAGAGATGCCACAGTGAATGTTACACACGAAGTCAGAGGCATCACAAGATGTGTTACACATGAAGTCAGAGACTCCACAGGGAGTTTTACACATCAAGTCAGAAACACTGTGTGTAGTGTTACTCACGAAGTCAGAGAAGCCAGGGGGTGAGTGTTATGCATGAATTTAAAGACGCTTTTGGGGAATGCTACTCAGTAAGAGATGCCATCTTGGAGTGTTATGCACAAGATCAGAGAATGCAGGGGGAATGTTACACAAGAAATCAGACATGCCAGGAGGAGACTTAAGCACTAAATCAGAGATGACAGAGTGGGGTGTTACTTAAGAAGTCAGAGACACAAGGGGGAGTGTTACACACACACTCAGAGATGCCAGAGGGAGTGTTAGATGGATGAAGTCAGAGACAACAGGCGAATATTATGCACAAAATCAAAGAAGCCATGGGACCTGTTACGGTGAAGACAGAGATGCCAGTTGTGTTAAGTATGAAGTCACAGACCACATGGGGAGCGTTCCAAATGAAGTCGCAGATGAAAAGGGGAGTGTTACCCACAAAATCAAGGACAACAGGAGGAGTGTGACAAAATAAGTCAGATGTCAATGGGAGCGTTACACACAGTCAGAGAAACCACTGGGGAATGTTAAACATGAAGTCAGAGACACCAAGGGGAGTGTTACACACGACGTCAGAAAAATCAAAGAGACTGTTACAAATGAACTTAGAGATGTCAGGGGTCTATGACCCACAAAGTCAAAGATGCCATGGGCAGTATGACACATGATGTCAGACAGGCCACTGGAGTGTTACACAAGATGTCAGAGAAGCCAGAAGGATTGTAACACACAAAGTCAGAGACACAAGGGGGAATGTTACTCATGAAGTCAGAGTCACCAGGTGAAGAGTGACACACGAACCTAAATGGACCACTGGGAGAGTGACAAATCAAGTCAGGGATGACTGGGGGAGTTTGACACACGAAGTCACAGAGACCAGTGGGAGCATTACACACAAAGTCAGAGACACCATGGGGGAGTGTTACAGGCAAAGTCAAGAACAGCAGAGAGAGTGTTATGCAAAAAGACAGAGACAAGAGGGGAGGTGTGAAACATGAAGTCAGAAATGCCATGTGCATCTGTTAGACATGAAGTAAATGACATTAGGGTGAATGTTACAATGAAGTCAAAGGCAAAAGGAGGAGTGTGACAAACGAAGTGAGACATTATATGTGCAGTGTTGCACATGAAGTCAGAGATGACAGGGGAATTGTGACACAAGATTTCAGAGAACCCAGTGTCACTGGGAAACACAAAGTTAGAGAGGCCAGGGGGACTGTTACGCAAGAAGTCAAAGAGGCAATGTGGAGTGTTAAACACAATGTTAGAGACACCATGGGAACTGTGACACAGAGGCAAAGACTCCAGGGGGAGTGTGATACATGAAGTCAGGGATGCCAGGTGGAGTGTGACACACAAATTCAGACACAGCACATGAATTGTTATACACAAAGTAAAAGATCCAGGGGAGTGTGACACATGAAGTCAGAGGCACCACGAGGTGTTTTACACACAAAGTCAGAGAAGGCATGATGAATGCTACACACATCATCAGGATGACAGTGGTGTTTTATACAGGAAGTCAGAAATGCCGGGGAGGTGATACACACTAAGTATAGATGACAGCAGGAGTGTGAAATATGAACTCAGAAACACAAGGGGGAGTGCGTCACCTGAAGTCAGAGATGCTACCTGGTGTGTTACACATGAAATCAGATATGACTTGGGGAGTGTGATACAACAACTCAGACACCAGGTGGAGAGAGAAACACGAAGTCAAAGATGCCACCGTGATTGCTAGTCAAAGATTCTGAGATGCAAGGTGTAGTGTGACAAATGAAGTCAAAGATACCAGTGGGAGAGTGACACCTGAATCAAAGATGATGGGGTTATTGTGCCACACAGAAATGACTGAGGGAGTGTTACAAAGTTTTGTTGCCTGGGGCACTGTTACATAGGAATTCAGACACACCACTTGGGAGTGTTGCACACAAAGGCAGAAACATCACGTGGAATGTTACATATGAAGTCAGAGACACCAGGGGTTGCACACCCAGTCAGTTGCACCATGTGTGGTGTTACACAGGAAGCCATAGACACCAGGGGGAGTCTTACAAATGAAATTAGGGATGCCATGGTGACAGTTACACATGCAGTCCAAGATGTCAGGCAGGTGTGGCACATGAAGACAGAGACACAATGTGGAGTTTAACACAAGAAGTCCAAGAAACCAAGGAGAGTGAGACACCTGATGTCAGAGACGCCAGTGGGAAGTGTTATGCAAGATGTCAGATATGATAGCAGGAATGTTACACGGGACTTCTGTGATGCCTGAAGAAGTGTTATGCATGAATCCTGAGACACCATGGTAGTGTGTTACACACAAGTCAGAGCTCACAGCTAGTTTCAGAAGAAGTCACAGACTACAGGGGGAGTGTTACCCATGAATCAGAGACATCAGGGTGAGTGTTACATAGAAAGTCAGAATCCATGGCACGTGTGACACAAGAAAATGGAGATGACATGTAGAGTGTGACACTCAAAGTCAGAGACACATCAGGGAATGTTACACATGATTTCAGAGATGCCAGTAGGTGTGTTATATGCAAGGTTGGAGAGGCCAGCTGGAGTATTACACATGAAACAAGAGACACAGACAGGAGGGGGATGATTATGTGTGAAGTAGGATATGACAGGGGGAGTGTGAAACACCAAGTCACAACCACCATGAGGAGTATGATACACAGAGACCACAGCTGAAGTTTGAAACATGATCTCAGAGACTCCTGGGGGTGTGTGACAAAGGAATTCCAAGACACCAGGGGGAGTGTGACACAGGAAGTCAGAAATTCCATGGGGGAGTGTGACACACGAAGTCAGAGACTGTAGGGAGTGTGTGACTCAAATTCAGACATAAGAATGGGGAGTGTTATGCCCAAAGTCAGAGATATCAGAGTGAGTTTTAAACATGAAGTTAGAGACGCCGTACGGAGTGTTATACACAAAGTTTGAGATGTCATTGGGAGTGTTGCACACAAAGTTATAGATTCCAGTGTGAGTGTGACACATGGAATCAGAGGCACCACAGTGTGTGTGTCACAGAGTCAAAGGTAGTATGGGTTGTGTTACACATGAAGTCACAGTCGCCATGGGGAGTGTGATACACAAAGTCAGAGATGCAAGGCTGAATGTAACACATGAAGTCAGAGACACCAGGGGTATTGTGACACATGAAGTCAGAGACAACATCTGGAGCATTACACAAGATTTCTGAGAAGCCACTGGGCAGTGTTACACACGAAGGAAGAAATACCACATGAAGTGTTACACATGCAGTCAGGGATGCCATGGGGATTGTGACAAAAGAAGTCTGAGTCACCAGGGGAAGCATTACACAGGAAGAGATGCAACCATGAGAGTTACACACAAAGTCAGAGACACCAGGGGGTGTGTGACACAGGAAATCAGAGCTGCCAGGGTGAGTGTTACACAAGAAGTCTGAGAGGCCATGGGAGAGTGTTAGACTCAGAGTCAGAAACGTCACATGGAGAGTTACACACGTAGTCAGAGACTCCAGAGGGACTGAGACACACGAAGTCAGAGAGGCCACATGGAGTGATACACACGATGTCGCACACACCAGGAAGATTGTTACAGCCGAAATCTGAGATGACACTGGGAATGTTACACACAGTCTGAGACATCAAGGGGAGTGTGACAAAGTCAAAAACCCAAGGTGTAGTGTTACACAGGAAGTCATAGGCAACAGGGAGTGTGTTACACATGAAGTGAGAGAAGCCATGGGGAGTGTGAAACAGGAAATCAGAGATGCCAGGGGAAGCATTGCACACAAAGTCAGAGGCAAGATGGGAAGTGTTACACACAAAGTCAATGATCCCAGTGGGAGCATGACTCACAAATTTAGACATAGAGGTATATTGTGACACATGAAATCCCAGATGTCATGGTGAGTGTTATACACTACGTCAAAGATGCCAGGGAGTGTGTGACACACAAAGTCATAGATGACACAGGGAGTGTTGCAAAGTCAGAGACAACAGTGGGAGTGTGACAGATGCAGTCAGACATGACAGCACAACTGTTACACTTGAAGTCATAGATGCCATGAGAATTTTACACACAAATTCAGAGATGCCAGTAAGAGTGTTACACACAAATTTATAGACAGCAGGAGCAAGGTGACACACGATTTCACAGACAGAAGGGGAAGAGTGACACACGAATTCTGAAATGGCAACATATGTGTTAAACATGAAGTCAGAAACATCAGGGGGACTGTGACACAGGAAGTCAGGGACACCAGGTGGACTGTGACACATGATGTCTGAAATGCCAGGGCAAGTGTGACACACAAAGTCAGAAACACAAGTGGTATTGTTACAAAGGAATTCAGATACACCACTGTGTGTATGATACAAGAAGTCAGAGATGTAACAGCAAGTGTGACACATGAAATCAAAGAAATCAGGGGAAGAGTGACACACAAAGTCAGAGGTGAGACAGGTAGGGTTACAAACAAAATCAGAGACTCTAGTGGTAGTGTGAAACGGGAAGTTAGAGATGCCATGTGAATTGTGAAATGAAGTCAGAGATGCCACTGTGAGTATTACACATGATGTCAAAGATGCCACGTGGAGTGTTGCACAGGAAGCCAGACACATTGTGGAGAGTTGCACATGAAATCAGGGATGCAAAGGAGAGTGTGACACATGTAGTCACAAATGACAGGTGGAGTGAGACACAATTATTCAGAAACGACAAGAGGAGTGTTACAAACTAAGAGATGTCAGGGTGAGTCTTACTCATGATGTCAGTGATGACAGGGGGAAGTGTAATGCAGGAAGTCAAAGACACCAGGGGGAGTGTTACACATGAAGTCAGAAACAATAGTGGGAGTGTGACACTGGAAATTAGAGACACCAAAGGAAGAGTTACAGATGAAATCATAGATGCCACTGAGTAGTGTTACATGCAGTCCAAACCAGGTATAGTGTTAAACACGAAGTCAGAGACATGTTTAATGTTAGGAATGAAGTCAGATATACCACTGGATGTATGAAAGACGAAGTGAGAGATGACATGTGAATTGTGACACATGAAGTCAGAGACAACTGGGAGACTGTAACACAAAAATTCAGAGACTCCATGGAAAGTGTTACACTCGAAGTCAGAGACACCATTGGGAAGTATTATGCATGAAGTCAAAGACATGAAGCAGAGAGTTACAAACGAAGTCAGAGAGACAAGGGAGCATGTTACACATGAAGTAAGAAACACCACAGTGAGAGGTACATATGAGGTAAGCAACAACACTAGGAGTGTAACACATGGTCCAGGAGACGCCAGGGAGAGTGTGAGACATGAAGTCAGAGAAGCAAGGGTGAGTGTTACAAATTCAGAGATGATAACGGGGAATATTAGGCACAAGGTCAGAGATGCCATGGCGAGTTTAACACATGAATTCAGAGACACCATGGGGAGAGTTACACACAAAGTCAAAGATGTCATGGGCGGGTGTTATGCATGAAGTCAAAGACAACTGAGGGAGTGATACACATAAAGTCAGAGACCACAGGTGGAGTTTGATACACGAACTCAGATACAACAGAGTGTTACACACGAAGTCAGAGACAACAGGGAGACAGTTACACACGAAGTCAGAGACATTACAGGGAGTATTACACACAGTCAAAGATGCCAGGTGGAGTGTGAAACATGAAATCAAAGATGACAGGGGAATTGTGAGATACGAAGTCAGATACATGATGGGGAGTGTAACACAGAGTCGAAGACTCCAGGTAGAGTGTGACACAAGAAATAAGAGACGGGGGATTGTGAGACGTGATATCAGAGATGGAATGGGGAGTGTTACACATGAAGCCCAAGAAGCCGAGTTGAGTGCGACACATGAACTCAGAGATGCCACAGTGGGTCTTACAAATGAAGTCAGTGACAGCAGGTGGTGTATTACACAGGAAGTCACAGACACCATGAAGAGTGTTACACACGAAGTCAGAGACACCACAAGGAGTGTGATACAAGTCAGTGATGCCAGGGGAAGTGTGACATGAAATCAGAGGCACCATGGGGAGTGTTACATGGTAAGTCAGAGATGCCACAGGAAGTATGACACACAAAGATAGAGACTACAGGCAGATTGTGACACACGAAGTCAGAGACACCATGGTGAGCTTTATACTAAGGGTCAGAGATGTCAGGGTGTGTGTACCATAAGAGGCTTGAGGCCACATGGAGTGTGACACAGGAAGTCAGAGATCCCACGTGGATTGTTACACATGACATCTGAGATACCAGGCAGAGTGTGACACACAAAATCAGAGACATGAGAAATGTAACATATGATTTCTGAGGTCCAGCAGGGAAGTGTTACACATGAGAGAAGTGCCATGTGGGATGTAAAACAGAGTAAAAGACAACAGAGGGAGTGTTACACACAAAGTCAGAGATGCCACATTTAGTGTTACACAGGAAGTATGAGACGCCAGGGCACTGTGACACATGTAGTCAAAGACACCAAGGGGTGTGTTACACATGAAGATGCCACGTAGAGTGTTACACAGGAAGAGAGAGATACCACAGCAATTTTTACACACGAAGTTGTAGATGCCACAGGGAATGTCAGAGATGCCAATGGGATTCTAACAGGAAGTATGAGACGCCAGGGGACTGTGACACATGAAGTAAAAGACATCATGTGAAGTGCTGCAGATGAAGTCTGAAGCCCAGGTGGAGTGTTACACACGAAGTAGACCTGCCAGGGATATTGTGATGCATGATATTAGAGACGACCGGGGTTTTTGACACACAGATTCAGAGAAGCAACGGGGGTATGTTACACACAAATTCAGAGATGCCACATGGAGTGTTAACCACAAGCCACAGGGGGAGTGTGACACATGAAGCCAGAAATGCCAGGGGGAGTGTTGCACAAGGCCTAAGAGATGACAGGTGTAGTGTTACACACAACATCAGGGATGCCACAGAGAGTTTCACATATGAAGTCAGAGACACAATGCAGAAGTATTACGCATGGTGCCATAGACATGAGAGTGTTACACTTGAAGTCAGAGACTCCATGGGGAGTGGTACACACACAGTCAACGACACCAAGTGGACAGTGACTCATGAAATCAGAGATGACAGGGGGATTGTGAAACATGAAGTCAGAGACTAGAAGAAGAGTGCTAAACACAAAGTCAAAGACACCAGGGGGAGAGTGAAAGACGAATCAGAGATGACAATCACAGTGTGACGCATGATGAAAGTGATGCCATGGGGTGTGTGAAATATGAAGTCAGAGACAACAGGTGGGGTATGAAACACATTCAGAGATGTCACGGGTTATGTTACACAAGAAGTCAAAGATCCCAGAGAGATAATGACACATGAATCAAAGACAACATGGGACATGTGACACATGAAGTCAGAGAGGCCACATCAAGGGTTACACACAAACTCAAAGACACAGGTGGGAGTGTTAGAAAGGAAGATAGAGATGCAATTGGGAGTGTTACCCACGAAGTGAAAGACACCAGGTGGAGTGTTACAAAGTCAGAAAGACCAGAGCAAGTGTTACACCCAAAGTAAGAGATGCCAGGGTGACTGGGAAACACCAAGGCACAGACACCATGGGGAGTGTGACAGAAGAAGTCACAGATGGCATGTGGAGTGTTAGACAAGAAGTCACAGACAAAAATGTGTTTTATTATACATGGAGTCAAAGATGCCGGGGGTAGAGTTAAACACGAAGTCAGAGAGGGTATGACGACGGTTATACATGAAGTCAGAGACACCAGGGTGGGCTGTGAAACATGAAGTAAGAGATGCCTTGGGGAGTGTGACACACAAAGATGCCAGAAACAGTGTGACACCCAATGTCAGGGCCACAGGGGAATTTTTACACAAAAAGTCAAATACAACAGTGGAAGTGTGAAAGACGTAGTCACAGATGACATGGGCAGTATTCCACATGAAGTCAGCAATGACAGTGGTACTGTGACACATGAACTCAATGACGCTAGGGGGAGTGTTACACATGAAATCAGTGACAGTTGGGGGAGATTTGCACCTGAAGTCAGAGACACCACTGGGGATTTTTACACACAAAATCAGAGACGCCAGGATGAGTGTTACACAGGATGTCAGAGAGGCCAAAGATAGTGTGACACACAAAGTCAGAGATGACTGTTCATCTGTGACACTGAAATTCCGAGATTCCCCAGGGAGTGTTACACACGAAGTCGGAGATGACAGAGGGATTGTTACACATGAAGTCAGAGATGACAGGAGAAGTTCTGCACAAAGTCAGAGATGCCATGGGGAGTGTTATGTACGAAGTCAAAGATGGCAGGGGGACTGTTACAAACGATGTCAAAGATGACACTGGATAGTATTTGGCACAAAGTCAAACACACCAGGGAGAGTCTTTCAAATGATGTCAAAGACACCGGGGTAGTGTTACCCAGAAAGGCCAGTGAGACAGTTATGCACAAAGTCAGAGACAGCAGGGTGAGGGTTTCACATGAACTCAGAGATGCCAGTGAGAGTGTTACAAATGAATTTAAAGATGCCGTGGGTAGTTTGATTCAAGAAGTCAGAGACACAAGGAGGAGAGTGTCACACGAAATCAGAGACAACAGGTGGACTGTTACACACTAAACCTGAGAACCACTGGGGAGTGTGACATATGAAGTCAGAGATGTTACAAACGAAGTTAAAGAAACCACAGGTAGAGTGACAAATGAAGTCAGAGACAGCAAGTGAATTGTTATGATGTCAGTGACACCAAGGTGTGTGTTACACATGTAGTCAGAGATGCCATGGGGAATGTTAAACATGACGTCAGAGAGGAGATGAGGACTGTTACATACTAAATCAGAGCTGCCAGGTGGACTGTGAAACATGAAGTAAGAGATGACTGAGTGAGTGTTACTCACGAAGTAAATTAGGCCAGGGGAAGCATCATGCATGAATTCACAGACACAAGGGAGAGTATTACTCATGAAATCAGACACACCTTGGGGGTATGTTAAATACGAAGTCAGAGACACCATGTGCAGTGTTACTCAGAGTCATAAATGACACAGGGAGGTGACACACAAAGTGAGTAACGTGACTGAGAGTTTTACACAGGAAATCAGAGACACCACAGGGGAGTGTTACACATGACTGAGGACCTGCCACCTGGAGGGTTACACACAAAGACTGAGAACCAGGGAAGTGTGACATACAAAGTCAGAAATGCCAGGGGTAGGAAGACACAGGAAGACAGAACACCAGGGCATGTGTGACAGATGAAGTCATAAATCCCACAGAGAGTGTGACACACGACTTTAGAGATGCAAGGGGCATGTGAAGCACAAAGTGAGAGATACCACGTGGAGTGTTACACAAGATCTCGAAGACACCAGGGAGAGAGTGACACACGAATTTAGAGATGACATGGAATGTGTGACAAACAAAGTCAGGAACACCACAGGGAGGGTTATACAGGAAATCAGAAACACCATGGGGGAGTGTTACACATGACTGAAGAGAAGCCACATGGACTGCTACACATGAAGTCTGAGAACCAGAGGGAGTGTGACATACGAAGTCAGAAATGCCAGGGGTAGTGTTACACAGGAAGACAGAAACACAAGGGCATGTGTGACAGAGGAATTCATAGACGCCACAGGGAGTGTCACACATGAATTACGAGACATGAGTGGTGTGCAAAGCATGAAGTCAGAGACAGCATGGGGGATGTGATACACAAATTCAGGGACACCAGGTGTAATGTGACACACGAAGTCAGATGCAGAATGTGGATTGTTATACATGAAGTCGAAGATGCCAGGCAGATTGTGACATACAATGTCACACATGCTGGGGGAGTGCAACATGAAGTCAGAGATGCAAGAGGCATTGTGACCGATGAAGTTAGAGACGCCAGGTGGAGTGTTACAGATGAAGTCAGATATGACAGGAGAAGTATTACACACGATCTCAGACACAACAGGGGGATTGTTATACATGAAGTTAGAAACACCAGGGGTAGTATGACACAGAAACTCTGTGACACCATGGTGTGTGTGACAGATGTCAGAGAAGCCACAGACAGTGAGACATGTGAAGTCAAAGACACCGTGCGAAGTGTGACACATGAAGTGGGAGGTGCATGGTGAGGGTTACACTCAAAGTCAGAGATGCCAGGGAAAGTGTGAGACACGAATTCAGAGATGTCATGGTCACTGTTATACTCGAAGTCAGAGACACCAGGGGAAGTCTGACACAGGATCAGAATGCCAGGAGCACCTTGGCCAAGTCACATATTCCTGCCAGTCACCGGGTACCACCAGACCTCCCCCTGCCAGCATCCAGCCCTCACAGGAACAGTAAATACAGTGATGTCCCGCTGATCTGAAACATGCCATCCAGCAACTCATCCCTGACACTCGGACTGTGAGTGGCTGAAGATGGGGACAAAGCCTGTCCCTAGAGACCCTCTGAGCACCAGCTCTGGCAGGCCCAACCGTCCCTTGCTCACAGTTCCGACGAGCTCAGTGGCTCGGTTTCCCAGCCCCCAGCAGGTTGAAAACAGAAAAATAAGAAGGGGGAAAGAGACTACTAGAGCCAGACATACTGAAATTAGGAGAAGTGACAGGTGAGCAGCAAGGATGGAGACAGGAAAACAATATGCTCAAACATAGGAAGTCCAAGCCCCAGAAGCACAGGCACTTGGCAGAAGGGCGAGTCGCCTGTTACAGACCTCCACAGGCTGTGCCACTGTACAGCACGAGGTTCAATAATGCCGGTTCACAGAAGTGGACCTGGGTGCTGTCGCTGCAGGAGGGCGAACTTCTGTCACTCCAACACGACTACGTGCATCTCTTATCTGAGAAACCTGTGTGACAAACCAGTGTTTTGAAAGTGGGTTGGGCTCGATGTAACCATAAGTAGCAGATGGAGAAAAGCCCAATTGCCCATCTCGGTCCAGGACGGGTCCCTGTGGAGCCCTGGGACAGTGCACGACAATGGAAAAGACCACCAGGAGATTAGATCGCTGATGGAGACCCACCACGCCTCCACTCCTGGTCATGCTACACGTGCAACTCAAGCTTGCTGGAGAATATTGACAATGTATTTTTGCCTCATGACGTTTCGGAATCATGGGGTCCCATGGCTGGAATGAAACTTGGAGGTGACCCAGTCCCCCCAACACAGGGCTGACAGTACTCTCATCACATCTGCCCACTCCAGATTGCTAATGAAGAATACACTTTCCAAATCCAATAGCTGAGTCTTCCTTCCCAAGAGTTGGAGTCTACATAAACCAGATGATTGCTAAAGGGAAAATGAACATGCAGAATGCATCACACTCCCCCAAGGCAACCTTCCAGACGGGGAAACATTAAATCTTTGTAAAAGTGGGCAGTGTGACAGGGTAGTCAGGGATGAGGGCCACAGGCTGGCAGTCTAAATCCAGACCCCAGCACCACATTTGCTGGCTGTGTGACCTTGAGCCAGTTGCTTAACCTCTCTTTCTCAGGTTTCTCATCCATAAGTGAAGGCAACCCCATCTGCCCCATAGGGCTGTTGTGTGGATTAAATTAAGAAATCCATGTAGAGGCCCTAGCACAGGAGTGGCACAGAGAGAACACTCAGGAATGCCACTGTGCTCCACAGTGCCCCTGAGGGCACAGCCAGGTCAGTCTGAAGGCACAGCCTAGCTCACACCAAGCCGCTGTGAGAAACATGCATGGCTCCCACTGCCGGCACAGCAAAGGCCACTGTCAGCTGGGAGCACAGCATGGAGCCCACCCACGGGGGCCCAAAGTCCAGTGCGGCCTCTTATGTGCTGAGCGACCTGGGAAGGGGTCCCAGCCTCGCTTTCCTCATGTGTGGAAGGAGGGGAAGTCTCCCCACCAGTCCTGCTCCAGTGGGGTGACCACAAGGACCGCAGGGATGAGCCTGGCTTCCAGCCCCCTTGCCTCCCACATGCACGCACACGTGCATGTGCTGCACTCTCCCACTTCCTGTCCTCCTTGCATGCTGCTGCCCCCACACCCACCCTGAGACTGGGAGGGTGACCCGACGGCGGAGGCAGGGAGTGGTCATGATGGGTGACAGAGGCTGGCTCTATAGCTCCGCCACTCGCCAGGCCTCGTCTCCATGTCTTATGCACGCTCCCTCATCTAACAGCTGAACAGTCCCGTGAGGCCAAAATTGTTAGTTACTGTTATCGTTGTCGTTGGGTGGCTGAGCACAGGCTCTGGGAACTGCTGCAGGATTCCAATCCCAGCTCTGCTACTTACTGGTTATTTTGTAACTTCAGTTTCCTCCTCTATAAAATGGGGCTAATAACACCACCTTCTGAGACTATTTGAAAGGACTGAAGTGTTAGTGCCCATGAAGCACTTGGAAAGGCGCCTGGCCCATGGGAATGCTCCCCACTGTTAGCTGTGCCTGGCAGTACCACCTGTATTCAGAGGAGGCCACTGAGGCTGAGAGAGGTGAGGTAACTTGCTCAGGGTTTCACAGGCAGAAGATGGTTCAGGCTGGGGACAGTGGGGGCATGACTAGAAACCCAGGCAGCCTGTGCCCTTAACCACCAAAGTCCATTGAGCAGGGCCCTTCCTGGGGCGTGGACCTAGGCAGTGTCTGAAATGACATCAGGCATGATGGGAGGGACCTACTGGACCTTTCATGCTAAGGGGTAAGGTCCTTTAGCAAGGGCTGGAGGACCAGGTCTGAAGGCCCACCGAGGCACAGCCAGCCCAGGACTGGGAGCCAGAAAGCCCCCCACCTCATTACTGTGTCTTCAGGCAGGTCCCCTGCCTTCTCTGAACATTCTCCTCTGTGAACCTGACTCCCAATCCCAAGCCACCCACCTGGGGGAGATCAAACATCACCAGAGACGGGAGGAAGGCACCTCATGGGGCTCTCTGCCTAGGTCTGGCTGACAGCCCTTTTACTTTAAGACATGGTCAACAGATAAGTATGTCAGCCAGAAAAGGCTTGGATAGGCTTCTGTGCTCCTGCAAAGGGCCTGGGGACCATCAGAATTCCTAAACCAGGCCTGTCCACTTCTGGCCCAGAGGGCAGCAGGATGGTAGGTGTCACAGAGAGCCAGGCCTAGAACCAAGAAGGCCCAGCAAGGTGAGCCCCCGCTCCACCAGTTGTTTCCCCACCCCAGCAGCCAGGCAGGGTGGTCACTGCTGAGGGGCCCCCATGAGAGACAGGCTAGGCGGGTGGGCTGCTCGCCAAGGAAAACCAAGCCCCTGCAGAGGCACCCTCTGGGAGAACAGAGACTGGATGTGCTGCAGAGAATGCCCAGTCAGTTGAGCTGCAGCAGGCCCTGCAGGCTGCTGAAGAGCCAGCCCTCCCAGCCGAGAGGCTGCAGCAGTCCCATGCTGCTGAGAGACCAGTGGACCTGGGGCTCCTGCTTGCAAGCCATCGCCAGTTCTGGGATCACCCCTGTCCTGCCTCCCTCATGGGCCATTGGGGGCCCCAAATGGGACCACAGAGTGACAGTGCTTCATGCTGTACTGAGCCAGGGGCATCATGTGGGAACAGGTGCACAAGTCAAGCCTGGATTCACTTTGCTGGTTATTCATCATCTTATTGCCCACAGACGGGTGAACTGAGGCTCAGAGAGGCGACATGTCCTTCCCAAGGTCCCACGTTAGCAAAGAACAGGCGGTACAGTTGGGTCCTGTCACACCAGTCGATGAGCCTCGAGGGGCAGTGTGCTTGGGACAGGGTCACAGCTTCCTCAGGCACAGGCCGAGGTCAGGAGATGGGTGGCTGGCTGGGGCATAAGATCTGAGGGCCAGGGTCCCAGAGGTGGGACCTGAGAGACAGGCTTAGCAGAGAACACCATGTTCTGTGAGCAGCCAGTGTAAGTGTGGCTTGAAAGTCACTTTGGAATTGGGGAGCACCAGAGCCTGAAGGGCAGTGAAGGTCAGCCAGTGCGCAGGGCTCCAGGGGAGCTCCACCTGGTCCCTCTGGGCCTCCTGGGGGACTTTTGGGGTCTCTGGGACTCCCGCTCCCTCAGCCACTCAACGTCCTTCTGACTGGCTTACATAAAGGGGTTTGCAGAGAGGTTTTATCTGAGCAAAAGTTTTCTTGACAAAAAAATTAAAAACTGAATAATTGTTGCCTATATAAGTGAAGCAAGTGAAGAAGACCCTGCAAGGGCTAGCGCTGCTGGGAAGGCCGTGCACAGCCAGGCCTGAGCCCTAGGACCCCACGGCCCCCAGCCACATTTTCTTTCCTGGTTTTCTCTATTCCTTTCCTGCCTCTTCCCTCTCTCTTTACAGAACACCCCTCAAGCTCAAGAAATTGGTTCTTGTTCTTTTCTTCCGGTAGTCCAGGACATGAACCGTCCTGAGGAAGGAACAGAATGCTCTCCTCCATGAGCAGCTGGAAGTGTGTGAGCACCCTCACCCCCAGGCTGCCCGAAGTCAGCAGGGCTCTGAGTGGAGCTGGAGGAGGCCCTCCTCGGGAGGGGGCTGGGGCTGAGGGGCGGGCACTGATGGAACAGACCGGCTTCCCTCCAGACACCTGGTATTTCTGTTTCAAAACCTGCCACGTACACGTTGTGGAAGGGGGTGTTGTCACCTCCTTGTATTTATTGACCCCGCTGGTCCCAGCCAGGTAGGGACCACACACAGGAATCACACTTCACAGAATTTGTCACTGGTTTCCTCCCTCTGTGCTTGCAACAAATGACTGGCCTTCACTGAGCCTTGCTTTCCAAATCTGCAAAATGGGGATATGCCCCTTGTCCCCCACATTTCCTGGGCTTTGACAATGGACAAAGAAGAGAGGGAGAGAATGAAGAAGAGAAGGAGGAAGAAGGCAGAGCCTTCTGGTGAAAAAATGGAAATATTCACTGTGCAGCCCTATGTGGTATCAGCTTGAGTTTTAAAGTCCAATGGGCCAGCACTTGCCACCTCAGCCAACTATGCATGATTTATGTGGCCTCAGCAGGTTGTGTAATTTCTGCCCCTCAGTGTCCTTGTTTACAAAATGGGGACAGTGACATCCTCTTCACAGGGTTCTTTGAGGTCTGAACCGGGTCACCTGGGAGAAGAAGCTGCATAGAGGACTCATGGCCACCAAGTGGTGAAGGCCTCTCCTTTCCCTTCTGGCCAGGCACCAGGTCCCCAGCATTCCCCTCCCATCACAGCTCCTTCTGCTCCAGCTATCCCCCACAAAATGAACTTCACCTGGCAGGAGGACTCAGAGAATTAAAACACGCAATCAAACAGCTTCTTGACGGGAAATGCTTCGGAAATCTTCGGCTCCAGTTACTTCTCAATCTAATTTTGTTCTCGGGTGCAGATTATGCATGAGATGTCATATCGTGCTTTGCCTGGTGCTCCACACACCAGCAGGAGGCACCTGGCATCACCTGCTGCTCATGCCTCCCCCTGCCCGTGAGTGGCATAATGAGGGCAGCCAGCAGACTCCAGAGTTCCCCTGGGCAAGAAGGCCCAGCCTGGACACCCTGGCACCCACAGGCCCCTCTTCATCCACAGTGTGGACTCCCGTGGCCATCCCACCAACCATCTCCCCACTGGCCTGGCCTCCTCCAGCATGCCCCCCCGCTGAGGGACCCTGCAGTCCTCAGCTCCCCCCTGGACCAGCTTCCCACCACTGCTGGATCAAGTGCAAACCCCTTGCTGCCCTCCATTCCTGCTGGAGCAGTGTAGGCTCCAGCCCCCACCCCAGCTTGGTCCTAAACGTCTTGCTTTTCCCCAACTCACCTCCAAGCTAAGGAAATGTTGCTGCCCTGCAAGACGAGCAGCACCAAGCTAACTCGCCTATGGCATCTCCTGTGGAATATCCTCCCCAATGGCTTGGCCCACCCTGCCCACCACAGTCATGCTCCATCCTCAGTGCTCTCAGAGCCCCTGCGCCCAGCTCCACATCCCAGTCTTGTTGAATGGCTGGGATGGCTGTCCATAGAGGACACTAGGCCGAGCCCTTCCAGGGAAGGCCTGGGTCCCAGTCCTGTTTCCCGTGTGCCACACAGTTCTTAGCACAGAACTGAGGCCAAACACAGGCTGACCAGGCCTCTCTTTCTTTCCTCAGAAAACCTCTTTCCTTCCCCAGCTGCTCCTCTTGCCCAGCTCCATGTCAGCATGGGTATTCTGTGCCCGTGGGCAGAGGAGGCTTTCTCTTTGATCCCAACAGGCCATATTTTGCATCCTGCCTATTGGAGAAAAGCCACCAGTCACAGCTCAGAAGCTCCTCAAGCTCTGGTAAAGGGGAATGCCTCCTGAGAACCCTGGGCCCCCAGGGTGGGACTGTGCCACTGGGTCCTGGCTTTTCATCCTCCCTTCTCTTTTCCCCAGGCCAGTCACTCACCCAAGTCCCTCAGATCCTGAGAAAACAGCCCAAGCCCACAGGCTCCAAGCCTAGCAGCCTCCCCTCATGGGGGCTTTCCTGGAATGAAGAACAATCATTCCCCTCTCCTTTGGTGGCTTCTGGCTTATTTGCAGATGTCCTCAGGTTTGAACATAATGCTGCCTCAAATCCTGTGGGGAGGCGTTGGCCACGGTCAATAAAGGACCCCAAGAACAAAGCCTTCCTAACTACAAAAGAAAATGGGTGCTTCTCAGCCCTCACCGTCTTGGATCTCTCTGCTCGCTCCCTAACTCTTCAAATATTTTTGACCACCTGACACCATTGAACACCCTTCTTTTGTGCTGGGAATTTTCCACCTTAAGAGTTTAGGCTTGGGGGCCAGTCTGGTGTTGTAGTGGTTAAGTTCACACGTGTTGCTTCAGTGTCCTGGAGCTCACAGCTTTGGATCCTGGGCACAGAGCTAACAGTGCTCATCAAGCCATGCTGTGGAAGCATCCCACACAAAGTAGAGGAAGATAGGCACAGATGTTAGCTCAGCAGCAATCTTCCTCAAGAAAAAAGAGGAAGATTGGCAATAGATGTTAGCTGAGGGCCAGTCTTCCTCACAGAAAAAAAAGGCTCCTCTGGGCAGAGGTCAGAAGCTGGATCTCCCAGCCTCCCTTGCAGGCACAGGCACCTTATTGGCACCACCAAGCAGACACAGGTGTGAATTGTTAACTCAAAAATCAGTGACACAAGCATCAAATCAGAAGCAGGAATCTGTGTAGTCCATCTGCTGAGGTAGACGGTCAAGTGGTGACATCTGGTGTTCAGTGACAGCAGCATGAGTTGAGCCAGTGTGCATGGGCCAAGCTGTGGTATCCGAATGGGAACAAGGCCTCTGATGCGGTTCAGGTATGGCTCACATGTGGTTTAGGTGTGGTTGAAGCGTGGTTCAGGTGTGGTTCAAGTGTGGCACATATGTGGTTCAGGCATGGCTCAGATGTGGCTCACGCATGGCTCAGTCACGGCTCAAGTGTGGCTCAGGTGTGGCTGATGGATGCTTCAGGCATATTCACAAGGTCCAGCTGTGGCTGACACAAGGTTCAGAAGTGGCTGACACGTGGTTCAGGCGTGGCCTGCACACAATTCAGGTGTGGCTTATATGTGTTTCAGGCATGTTTTGCACATGAATCAGAGGTCGCTGACGTGGTTAAGGCATGGCTCACAGTGACAGGCATGGGTGACACGTGTTTCAGGTGTGGGTGACGTGTTTCAGGAGTGACTGACACGTGGTTAAGGCATGGCTGACACGTGACTCAGGCGTGGCTCACATGTGACTAAGGGGTGGTATACACATGACTCAGGCGTGACTGGCACATGGTTCAAGCATGGCTGACACATGATTCAGGCATGCCTCCCACCGGGGTCAGGTGTAGCTGACACATGACTCAGCTGAGGCAGCCATGTGGAACAGAAGTGCCTGAGACATGATGCAGGTGTGGTTCACACATGGTTCATGCATGGCCTTCACATGGTTCGGGCATGGCTGGCACGTGGCTCAAGGCACATCTGACACATTACTCAGGCATTTCTGACGTGTGATTCAGGTATGGCACGCATTTTGTTCAGGTGTGGCTGATGCGTGTTTCAGGGTTGGCAAGTGTGTGGTTCAGTCATGGCTGGTGCATGGTCCCGGCATGGGTGTCAGGTCTTTCAGACATGGCTGACATGTGACTCAGGCATGTGCGACACATGACTCAGGCATTGGTGACGTGTGACTCAGGTGTGGTTGACGTGTGGCTCAGGAATGACTGAAATGTGACTCATACTTGGCTCAAACGTGATTCAGATGTGTCTGGCATGTGCTTCAGTTGTGGCTGACACACAACTCAGGTGTGGCTGGCACATGACTCAGCTGTGGCTGACACTTGACTGAGGCATGTCTCACACCTGGTGCAGGAGTGGCTGACATGCAGCTCATGTGTGAGTTTAGTGTGGCTGTCATGTGGCTCAGGTGTGGCTGCCATGTGGTTAAGAAGTGGATGACATGTGGTTCAAGCATGACTGGACCAAGGTCAGGAGATGCTGGCTCATTATTCAGGGTTGGTTGGCACACGGTGGGCACATGGCTCACACATGGCTCATGCAAGAGTGGCATGTGATTCCGGTGGGTGTGGCATGTGGTTGAGGCGTGGGAGGAATGCGCTGGCAAGTGATGCAGGCATGGTTTGCATGTGGTTCTGGTGTGGCTGACGTGATTCAGGTGTGTCTGACACATGTTTCAGGGGTTTGTGATGCTTCGCTCAGGCCTCAGTGACACGTGATTTCTGTGTGGCTGACACTTGGTGTGTCGCGGTTGACACATGGCTCAGGTGTGGATGACAGGTGGTTCAGACGTTGGTGATAGTTGTTTCAGGTGTGGCTGGCACGTGACCCAGGCATTCATTGCACATAATTCATGCATGGCAGACGTGTGGTCATGTGTGTGTGACATGATGTACAGGTGTGGCTCACACGTGACTCACATGTTGTTGACACTTGGCTGCCATGTACAGAGTTCTGGTTGGCATGTGGCTCACACATGGCTTAGCCATGGTTTATGTGTGGCTCACATGTGGTTCGTGTCTTGTTCAAGCATCGAAGGTGTGTGCTTCACATGTGGTTCAGATGTGTTTCAAGGGTGTCTCATCTGCAGTTCAGGTGTGGTTCAGGTGTGGCTCACACATGGCTCAGGTGTAATTCAGGTGTGGCTCAGACATGACTCATGTGTGGGTTACATATGGTTCAGGAGGGTTTCACATGTGATTCTGGTGTGGCTCACACATGCTTGAGGTGTAGCTGAGCCATGGCTCACATGTAATGCAGGCGTGTCTCAGAAATGGGTCGGGGTGGCTGCATATTATTCAGGTGTTTATCACCAATGACTCATGCATGGCTCAGGTATGGCTCATGCATGGATGGGGTGTTGCCAAGGCATGGCTTGCACATTGTTCTGGTGTGGCTGGCATGAGATTCAGGGAAGGCACGCAAGTGGTTCCAGCGTGACTGACATGTGGTTCACATGAGGCTATGTGGTTCAAGTGTGACTGGCACTTGGTTCAGGCCTGGCTGGCACATGACATACGCATGGCTGAGACATGATTCAGGTGTGGCTCACACGGGATTCAGGCGTGGCTGACACATGACTCAGATGAGGCAGCCAATGACACAGGAGTGCCTGACACGTGACATAGGTGTGGTTCACACATGGTTCATGCATGGCCTTCAGGTGGTTCAGGCGTGACTTTCACGTGGCTTATGCATGCCTGACACATTACACAGGCGTGCCTGACATGGGATTCAGGCATGACATGCATGTTGTTCGGGTGTGACTGATGCGTATTTCAGGCTTGGTAGGCCTATGGTTCAAGTGTGGCTAGTGTGTGGTTGAGGCATGGGTGATTGGTGGTTCAAGTATTGGTGACATATGGCTCAGACATAGCTGACATGTGTCTTATGTGTGAGTCCAGTGTGGCTGACGTGTGGTTCAGGTGTGGCTGGCTTGTGGTTCAGATGTGGTGGCATGTGGTTCAAGCAAGGCTGTACCAAGGTCGAGAGATGCTGGCTCGTTGTTCAGGGTCTGCTGGCACAAGGTAGGCACATGGCTCACACGTGGCTCATGTGTGACTGGCACATGGCTCCTCTGGGTCTACCATGTGGTTCAGGCGTGGCAGGAACTTGCTTCAGGCGTGGCTGTCATTTGATACAGGTGTGACTGCCACGTGGTTCTGGTTTGGCTGACATGTGTTTCAGGTGTGTCTGACACGTGTTTCAGGGGTGGGTGATTCGTGGTTTGGGCATTGGTGACACATGATTCGGGTGTGGCTGAGACATGGTTGTGGTGCAGTTGCCACATGGCTCAGGCGTGGCTGACATGTGCTTCACTTGTGGCTGACACATGGTTCAGACGTGGCTGAAAGTGGATCAGGTGTGGTCACAATGGGACTTTTGGATGGCTGAAATGTGACTCTGGATTGTCTGGCATGTGCTTCAGCCATGACTCACATGTGACTCAGGCGTGGTTGACACGTGGCTCAGGAATGACTGAAACGTGACTCATGCTTGGCTCAGATGTCATTCAGATGTGCCTGGAATGTGCTTCAGTTGTGGCTGACACTTGACTCAGGCGTGTCTCACACCTGGTGCAGGAGTGGCTGACATGCATCACATGTGTGACTCTAGTGTGGGTGACATGTGATTCAGGTGTGTGTGACACGTGTTCCAGTGGTGTGTGATGCTTCGTTCAGACCTCAGTGACACGTGATTCCTGGGTGGCTGACACTTGGTGTGTCACAGTTGACACATGGCACAGGCATGGCTGACACGTGGTTCAGATGTGGCTGGCACGTGAATCATGCATGGCTGACACACGACTCAGGCATGGCTCACACGTGACTCAGGCATTCATCACGTGTGTGTGACATGCCATACAGGTGTGGCTCCCACATGACTCACACGTTGCTGAAATGTGGCTCCCACATACTCATTCGTGGCTGGCACGTTGCTCATGCATGGCTCAGCTGTGTTTCATGTGTGGCTCCCCTGTGGTTCCTGTGTGGTTCAAGCATCGGACATGTGTGTTTCACATGTGGCTCAGATGTGGTTCAAGGCTGTCTCACATGTGGTTCATGCATGGTTCAAGTGTGGCTCACACATGGTTCAGGTGTAATTCAGGCGTGGCTAACACACGACTCATGTGGGTCACACATGGTAGAGGACACTTTCACACGTGATTTAGGCATAGCTCAGCCATGGCTCACACATGTTTCAAGCATGCCACAGAACTGGCTCACATGTGGCTGGCACATGATTCAGGCTTTTGTCATGCATGGCTCACACATGGCTCAGGTGTGGCTCATGCATGGCTATGGTGTTGCTCAGGCGTGGCTCACATGTGTTTGTGGCATGGTTGGCATGTGGTTCAGGCATGGCAGGCAAGTTGTGCCAGTGTGGCTGACACGTGCTTCAAGTGAGGCTGACACATGCTTCAAGTGAGGCTGACCTGTGGTTCAGGTATGACTGGCACTTGGTTCAGGCCTGGCTGGCACGTGACTTCGGCATGGCTGAGACGTGACTCAGGCACGGCACACACGTTATTCAGGAGTGGCCGGGACATGACACAGGTGAGGTGGCCACATGACACAGGTGTGCCTGACGCTTCACATAGGTGTGGTTCGCACATGGTTCATGCATGGCCATTGTGTGGTTCAGGGGTGGCTGGTGCATGGTTCACGCATGGGTGGCAGGTGGTTCAGGCGTGGCTGACATGTGACTCAGGCATATTTGAAACATGACTCCAGTGTGGCTAACACATGTCTCAGGCATGGCTGACACGTGACTCAGGGATTCATCGCACAGTATCCATACGTGGCAGACCTTTGCTTCACATATGGGTGACATGGTGTTCATATGTGGCTCCCACGTGACTCACGTTGCTGACACGTGGCTCCCACATACTCAGGCGTGTCTGGCATGTGGCTCACGCATGGCTCAGTCCTGTTTCACGTGTGGTTCCCATGTGCCTCATGTGTGGTTCAAGCATTGAACATGCATGCTTCACACATGGCTCACATGTGCTTCAAGTGTGTCACATGTGGTTCAGGCATGGTTCAAGGAGGCTCACACATGGTTCAGGTGTAACTCAGGTGTGGCTCACACATGACCCATGTGGAGGTCTCATATAGTTCAGGAGGGTGTCACCCGTGATTCAGGCGTGGCTCACAGGTGGTTCAGCCATGGCTCAGCCATGGCTCACACGTAGTTCAGGCGTTCCTCATACTGGTGTCAGGTGTGGCTGACACATGATTCAGGAGTTTGTCACACCTGGCTAACACATGTCTCAGGTGAGGCTCACAAATGGCTGGAGCGTTGCTCTGGCCTTGCTCACACGTGGCTCTGGCATTGTTGGCATGTGGCTCAGGCATGGCTGACACGAGACTCAGGTGTTTCTGACACGTGTCTCGGTCATGGCATGCATTTTGTTCAGGTGTGGCTAATGCGTGGTTCAGGCATGGGTGACTGGTGGTTCAGGCATGGCTGACATGTGACTCAGGCATGTGTGAAACATGCCAGGTGTTGGTGACATGTGACTCAATCGTGGCTGACATGTGGCTCAGGTGTGGCTACAACGTGACTCATGCGTCGTTCAAACGTGATTCAGGCTGCTTGTGTGGTATGTTCTTCAGCCCTGGCTCACATGTGACTCAGGCATGGCTGACGTCTGGTGCAGGAGTGGCTGGAACATGACTCATGTGTGGCTCAATTGTCATTCAGGTGTGTCTGGCATGTGATTCAGTTGTCGCTGACACTTGACCTAGGCGTGGTTGACACGTGACTCAGCTGTGGCTGACACGTGACTCAGGCATGTCTTCCACGTGGTGTAGGTGTGGCTGACTCATCACTCAGGCATGGTTCACACGTGACTTAGTTGTGCCTGACTTGTGATTCAGGCTTGGCTCACACATTGTTCAGGTGTGCCTGATGCGTGGTTCAGACATGGCTGGCATGGGGCTCAGGTGTGGCTGGTGCGAGGTTCAGCAATGGGGGACAGCGGTTCAATTGTTGGTGACACATGGCTCACACGTGGCTGACATGTGGCTTATGTGTGAGTCCAGTGTGGCTGACTTGTGGTTCAGGTGTGGCTGGCTTGTGGTTCAGATGCGGATGGCATGTGGTTCAAGCAAGGCTGTACCAAGGTCGAGAGAGGTTGGCTCGTTATTCAGGGTCCATTGGCACAAGGTAGGCACATGGCTCACATGTGGCTCCATCGTGTGCCATTAGTGCTATCAGAGTGTCGAGGTATTGGTTCCGGCATGTCTGGCAGTTGGTTCCCTCATGTCCAGTGGGTGTTTCCGGCGTGTCCAGCATGTTGATCCAGCCTTTTCCGGAAATTGATTCTGGAGTATCCTGGACCTAGTTCTGGTGTATCCAGCAGGTGATTTTGGCATGTCCGACATGTTCTGGCATATTAGTCTGGTGGTTTCAGCTTGTCTGGCAGGTGTTTGTGGCCTGTCCGGCACCTCCTTCTGGCATATTCGGCAGGTGGTTTCAGTGTTTCTGGCACCTGGTTCCGGCATATCCAACAGGTGGTTCCGAAGTTTCTGGCAGGTGGTTCCTCTGTGTCTGGCATGTGGTTCTGGTACCTTCGGAAGATGGTTCCGGCCTGTTGCTTGAGTGCTTGTGGCATGGCCGGGAGTCAGTTCTGTGTGTCAGAGTAATGGTTTCAGTGTGAGTGGTGGGTGGTTCCAGGTTGTTCTGGCATGTCCGGTGGGTGCTTCCTGTGTGTCTGGTGGGTCGTTCTGCATGTCTGTTTGGTGGTCCCAGAGTGTCCGGCGGGTGGTTCTGGCATGGATGTCAGGTTTTTCCGGGCGTCCAAGTGGCGTATCCAGAAGGTGATTCTGGCATATCTGGCAGGTGGTTCTGTAGCGTTAAGCAGGTGGTTCAGGTTTGTCCAGGAGGTGGTTCCGGCGTGTCCGGCACATGGTTCTGGCATATCTGAGAGGTGGTTCCGGCATGCCCGGCATGTGATTCTGGAGTGTCTGTCAAGTGGTTCTGGCGTATCCGGCAGGTGATTTTGCCATGTGAGTCAGGTGGTTCTGGCATGTCCTGAAGGTGTTTCCGGCGCATTCTGGACCTGATTCTCGCATCAGCGGTGGATGGTTCCAGAGTGTCCAGATGATGGTTCCAACATTTCCAGCAGTTGGTTCCAGCATGTCAGGCAGGTGGGTCACACATGTGCGGCAGCTGGTTCCAGCATTTGCCACAGATGGTTCTGGCGCATCCAGAAGGTGTTTTTGGCATGTCTGGCAGATGGTTCAGTCTTGTGCTGCAAGTGGATCCGTCGTGTGGGGCACCTGGTTCCGGCGTATGCTGTGCCTGTTTCTGGCATATCCGGCAGGTGGCTCCAGCTTGTCCGGAAGGTGGTTCCGTTCTGTGTGGCACATGGTTATGGGGTATCATGCAGGTGATTTCGCCGTGTCTGGTGGGTTGTCCAGGCACGTCCGACACCTGGTTCTGGCTTGTCTGGCAGGTAGTTTCAGCGAATCAGGCACCTGGTTGCGGCGTATCCAACATGTGGTCCTGGCATGTCTGGAAGGTGATTTGGTTGTATGCAGCACATGGTTCCAGCGTATCTGGCAAGCAATTTTGCCGTGTCCGGCAGGTGGTTCCAGCATGTCCAGCACCTGGTTCTGGCATCTCTGGCAGGTGGTTCAGTCGTGTCTGGCCCCTGGTCTTGGCATGTGCTACACCTGTTTCCAGTGTATCCCAGAGGTGGTTCTCACGAGACTGGCAGGTGGTCCAGGCATGTCCAGCAGGTGGTCCCGGCGTGTCTGGCACCTGGTTCTGGCCTGTGCTGGACCTGTTTCTGATGTATCCATCACATGGTTCCGGCATGTCCGGCACATGATTTTGAGCGTATTTGGCAGGTGGCTTCAGCGTACGGGGTGCCTGGTTCCGATGTATCTGATGGTTGGTTTCATGCTGTCTGGCAGGTGGTTCCTGTGTGTTTGGCATGTGGTTCCGGTACGTCCTGAAGGTGGTTCTGGCGTGTCCGGCAGGTGGCTACTGTGTCTCCAGAACCTGATTCTGTTGTGTGCTGTTCCTGTTTTCAGAGTGTCCAAGTGTTGGTTCCTGCATGTCTGGTGGGTGATTCTGGCATATCCAGCATGTTGATCTAGGCTTTTGTGGAAATTGGTTGCGGAGTCTCCAGGACCTGGTTCCAGTGTATCCAGCAGGTTATTTTGGCATGTCCGACAGGTTGTTCTGGCGTGTTAGGCTGGTGCTTTTGGCTTGTCTGGCAGGTGTTTGTGGCATGTCCGGCACCTGGTTCTGGCATATTCAGCAGGTGGTTTGTCTGTATCAGGCACCTGCTTCCAGCATATCCAACAGGTGGTTCCGAAGTTTCTGGCAGGTGGTTCCTGTGTCTGGCATGTGGTTCTGGTACATTTGGAAGATGGTTCCGGCCTGTCTGTTGAGTGCTTGCAGCATTGCCAGGAGTCGGTTCTGGCGTGTCAGAGTGATGGTTCCAGTGTGTCCAGTGGGTGCTTCTAGGTGGTTCTGGTGTGTCCGGTGGGTGCTTCTGGTGTGTCTGGTGGGTCATTCTGCATGTCTGTGTGGTGGTTCCAGAGTGTCCGGCAGGTGTTTCTGGCATGGATGTCGGGTTCTTCTGGTGGGTATTCCAGACACACATGTGTGGCAGGTGGTTCTGGCTTTTTCCACAGATGGTTCTGGCGTTTTCCACAGATGGTTCTGGCATTTTCCACAGATGGTTCTGGCACAGATCCAGAAGGGGGTTTTGGCATGTCCGGCAGATGGTTCAGTCTTGTCCAGCAGGTGGATCAGTTGTGTGGGGCACCTGGTTCCGGAGTGTGCTGTGCCTGTGTCTGGCGTATCCAGCAGGTGGCTCTGGCATGTCTGGCAGGTAGTTCCGTTCTGTGTGGCACATGGTTATGGGGTATAATGCAGGTGATTTTGCCATGTCCTGAGGGTTGAACAGGCATGTCCGACACCTGGTTCTGGCTTGTCTGGCAGATGTGTCAGTCCTGTCTGGCACCTGGTCTTGGCGTGTGCTACACCTGTTTCCAGTGTATCCGGGAGGTGGTTCTCACAAGACTGACAGATGGTCCAGGCTTGTCCAGCAGGTGGTCCTGGCATGTCGGAACCTGGTTCTGGCCTCTGTGGGACCTGTTTCTGATGTATCTGTCACATGGTTCTGGCATGTCCAGCACATGGTTCTGGCAATTTGGCAGGTGGCTTTAGCGTACTGGGTGCCTTGTTCCGGCGTATCTGACAGTTGGTTCCATGGTGTCTGGCAGGTGGTTCCTGTGTGTTTGGCATGTGGTTCTGCTATGTCCTGAAGGTGGTTCCAGCATGTCCGGCAGGTGGCTACCATGCGTCCGAGATGTGGTTCCAGCATGTCCGGCAGGTGGCTACTGTGCGTCCGAGATGTGATTCCATCATGTGCAGTTGGTGCTTTCAGAGTGTTCAGGTGTTTGCTCCGATGTGTCTGGCTGTTCATTCCTGCATGTCCGGTGGTTGAGTCCAGTGTTTCCAGCAGCTTGTTCTGGACTTTTCTGGGAATTGGTTCTGGCATATCAGGACCTGGTTCTGGTGTATCTGGCAGGTGATTTTGGCATTTCTGGCAGGTTGTTTCAGCGTGTTTGCCTGGTGGTTCTGGCTTTATGACAGGTGTTTGTGGGGTGTCTGACACCTCATTCTGATGTATTTGGGAGGTGGTTTCAGTGTATCTGGCATCTGATTGAAGCATATCCAACAGGTGTTTCCAATGTGTCTGGCATGTGGTTCTGCTATGTTTGGAAGATAGTCTGTTGTGTGCTGCCGGCATGTCCAAGAGAAGGTTCTGCCATGTCAGAATCATTGTTCCACTGTGTCTGGCAGGTGGTTCCAGGTGGTTCAGGCATGTACTGTGGGTGCTTCTGGTGTGTCTGGTGGGTCATTCTGGCATGACTGTTTGGTGGTTAGAGTGCACTGGGTGGTTTTGGCATGTTTCTCAGAGTTTTCCACTGTCTAAGGGGCATGGTTCCTTCGTATAAGTCAGGTGAGTTCTTTCTCAGCTTCCTAAAGAGCTGGAAGCAAGATGGTTTGTGGCTTGTCTCACCTAGAGAAATGGAGACAGTGCTTTGTGCCTTCAACCACTAGAGTGAGGTAGGGCATGGCTGAGAGCAAAGGAGCCTTTCTGACATATGTGCTTTCTGACACTTTCTACGGAAGAGCAGAACAGCAGTTGGTTAAAAGCCTATTGTCTCTCTCTTCCTAAGCATGTGGAAGAACAATCATCCAGCCCACATCCCCATTCCTTAAGGGGAAAATGTGGGCATTTCGTCAGAGATGAGTTGGCAAGGTGGAAATGTGGCAGAAGCAGAAGTTCAAAATCGGCGAGTTAAGGGCTGAAAAGAAACGGCCTTCAGCTGCCTTTGTATGAGATGTTCCCTAGACTCTGTAAGAGCACTGTGGAAAGCGAGATCTTTCTCAACTTACTAAAGAGCTGGAAGCAAGACAGTTTGTGGCTTGTCACCCCTTGAGTGGTGGAGCCAGAGTCAGTGCCTTGGGCCTTCCACCTCTAGAGCAATGGAGGGCATGGCCGAGGGCAAAGGGGCCTTTCTGACATGGGTGCTTTCTGACACTCTCTCCACCAGTGCACAATGGGGGTTTGTAAAAAACCTATTGTCTGTCTCCTCCTAAGCATGTGGAAGCACAATCATCTGGGCCAGGTCCCTGTTGCTTAAGGGGACATGTAGCCATTTCGTCTGAGCTGGGTTCGCAAGGTGGAAATGTGGTAGAAGCAGAAGTTCAAAATCGGTGAGTTAAGAGCTGAAAGGAAATGGCGTCCTGCTGCCTTTGTATGAGATGTTCCCAGGATGCTGTAAGATCACTGTGGAAAGCGAGTTCTTTCTCAGCTTCCCAAAGACCTGGAAGAAAGATGGTTTGTGGCTTGTCTCCCCTTGAATGGTGGAGCCAGAGCCAGTGCCTTGTGCCTTCCACCTCTAGAGCAATGGAGGTCATGGCTGAGAGCAAAGGGGCCTTTCTGACATAGGTGCTTTCTGACACTCTCTCCGCCAGTGCACAATGGTGGTTGGCAAAAAGCCTATTGTCTGTCTCCTCCTAAGCATGTGGAACCACAATCATTTGGGCCTCAGCCCAGTTGCTTAAGGGGAAGATGCAGGCATTTTGCCCGAGCCAGGTTGGCAAGGTGGAATTGCAGCAGAAGCAGAAGTTCTAAAGTGGTGAGTTAAGGGATGGGAAGAAATGGCATTTGAGCTGCCTTTGCATGAGAGATTCCTGGTATGCTGTAACAACACTGTGGAAAGCGAGGTCTTTCTCAGCTTCCTAAAGAGTTGGAAGCAAGACAGTTTATGGCTTGTCTCCCATTGAAGGATGGAGGCAGTGCTTTGTGCCTTCCACCTCTAGAGCAATTTAGAGCATGGCTGAGAGCAAAAAGGCCTTTCTTCCACAGGTGCTTTCTGACACTTCACCAGTGCACAAGAGCAGTTGCTTAAAATCCTATTGTCTCTCTCCTGCTAAGCATGTGGAAGCACAATCATCCTGGCCTCATCCCCATTGCTTAAGGGGAAGATGTAGGCATTTCGTCTGAGCTAGGTTGGCAAGGTGGAAATGTGGCAGAAGCAGAAGTTCAAATTCGGCGAGTTAAGGGCTGAAAAGAAACAGCCTTCAGCTGCCTTTGTATGAGGTGTTGCCAGGACGCTGTAAGAGCACTGTGGAAAGAGAGTTCTTTCTCAGCTTCCTAAAGAGATGGAAGCAAGATGGTCCGTGGCTTGTCTCCCCTTTAGGGATGGAGCCAGTGCCTTGTGCCTTCCAACTCTGAAGCAATGGAGGGCACGGCTGAGAGCAAAGGGGCCTTTCTGACACTCTCTCCACCAGTGCACAATGGTGGTTGGTAAAAAGCCTATTGTCTGTCTCCTCCTAAGCATGTGGAAGCACAATCATTCAGTCCTCAACCCTGTTGCTTAAGGACAAGATGTAGGCATTTCGTCTTTGCCAGGTGGCAAGATGCAAATGTCCAAGAAGCAGAAGTTCTAAAGCAATGAATTAAGGGCTCTAAAGAAACAGAAGCATTGCAGCTTCCTTTGTATGAGATGTTCCCAGTATGCTTTAAGAGCACTTTGGAAAGCGAGTTCTTTCTCAGATTCCTAAAGAGCTGGAAGAAAGATGGATTGTGGCTCATCTCCCCTTGAGGGATGGAGGCATTGTTTTGTTCCTTCCATCTCTAGAACAACGTCAGACATAGCTGAGAGCAAACTTGGCCTGTCTTACATAGGTGCTTTCTGACACTCTCTCCACCAGTGTACAAAGGCAGTAGGATCGGTTGCTGGTACGCTGTAATAGCACTGTGGAAAGCAAGTTCTTTATTAACTTCAAAAGATCAGTTGATTTAAATCCTATAGTCTATCTCCTCCTAAGCATGTGGAAGCACAATCATTCATGCCTTAGCTGAATGATTCAGGCAGGACATGTGTGACCCACATGCCTGACACACTGGAACCAACTGTTGGACACTTTGAAACCATCATCTGGACACTGTGGAAACAGGAGAATAAGGTCCAGTAGGAGCCAGAAGCACCTGCAGGACACGCAAGAACCACTTCACTCACATGCCAAAATCACCTGCTGGATATGCCAGAAACACTTCACAGACACTCCAGAATCACATGCTGGGCAAGCCGGAACCAGCTCTCAGATATGCCAGAACCAAGTGCTGGACATGCCAGAACCACCTCCCAGACAGACCTGAACCATCTGTTAGACACGCCTGAACCACCTGCTAGACAGACCAGAACCACAGGCTGGACACGCCTGAACCACCTGCCAAACACGCCGGAGCCACCTGCTTGATTCCCCAGAACCACCTGCCGGACACACCAAAACCACTTGCTGGATATGTGGGAACCCTGCCATTTGGACGACGGAAAAGCCTGACATCCATGCTGGAACCAAGCGCCAGAAACTCTGGAACCACCAAACAGACATGCAGAATGACACACAAGACACACCGGAAGCACCCACTGGACACGCCAGAACCACCTGTAACCACCCACCGGACACAATAGAACCATCACTCTGACATGCCAGAACTGACTCCCGGCCATGCTGCAAGCACTCAATGGACAGGAAGAAACCATCTTCCGAACGTACCAGAACCACATGCCAGACACACCTGAACCACCTGCTGAGCACTCTGGAACCACCTGCTCGACTCACCAGAACCACCTGCCGGACACACCAAAATCACCTGCCGGCTACACCGGAACCACTTGGCGGACACTCCAGAATCACATGCCGAGCATGCCGGAACCACCTCCTGGACAGACTGCAACCACCTGCCGGACGCGCCTGAACCACCTGCAGAGCACGACAGAACCAGCTGCTCAACTTGCAGGAACCACCTATGGGAAAACTCACATAGAAAGGAAGGTCAAATGGCATTTCTTCCCAGCCCTTAACTCGCCACTTCAGAACTTCTGCTTCTGCCACAATTCCACCTTGCCAACTCGGCTCAGATGAAATGCCTACATCTTCCCCTGAAGCAACTGGGCTGAGTCCCAAAGGATTGAGCGTCCACCTGAATAGGAGGAGATAGACAATACCCTTTTTACAAACCACCGTTGCACACTGGTAGAGAGAGTTTTGGAAAGCACCTATGTCAGAAAGGCCCCTTTGCTCTCAGCCGTGCCCTCCATTGCTCTAGAGGTGGAAGGCACAAAGCACTGCCTCCATCCTTCAATGGGAAACAAGCCATAAACTGTCATGCTTCCAGCTCTTTAGGAAGCTGACAAACAACTCGCTTTCCACAGTGCTGTTACAGCATATGGGGAAACTCTCATACAAAGGCAGCTCAAATGCCATTTCTTCCCAGCCCTTAACTCGCCACTTTAGGACTTCTGCTTCTGCCGCTATTCCACCTTGCCAACCCGGCTCAGATGAAATGCCTACATCTTCCCCTTAAGAACTGGGCTGAGTCCCAAATGATTGAGTGTCCACATGCTTAGGAGGCAATAGACTGCACGCCTTTTTCCAACCACCATTGTGCACTGCTGGAGAGAGTGTCAGAAAGCACCTATGTCAGAAAGACCCCTTTGCTCTCAGCCATCCCCTCCATTGCTCTAGACGTGGTATACACAATGCACTTGCTCCACCCTTCAAGGGGCGACAAGCCACAGACCACCTTGCTTCCATCTCTTTAGGAAGCTGAGAAAGAACTCGCTTTCAACAGTTGTCTTACAGCGTCCAGGGAACATCTCATACAAAGGCAGTTGAAATGCCGTTTCTTTTCAGCCCTTAACTTGCCAATTTGTAACTTCTGCTTCTGCCACATTTCCACCTTGCCAAGCCGGCTCCAACAAAATGCCTATATCTTCCCCTTCAGCAATGGGGACGAGGCCCATATGACTGTGCTTCCACATGCTTAGGAGGAGACAGACAATAGACATTTTACACATCACCATTGTGCACTGGTGGAGAGAGACTCAGAAACCACATATGTCAGAAAGGTCCCTTTGATCTCAGCCTTGCCCTCCATTGCTCTAGACGTGGAATGCACAATGCATTGGCTCCACCCCTCAAGGAGCGACAAGCCACAGACCATCTTTCTTCCATCTCTTTAGGAAGCTGAGAACAAACTCATCTGATGTATACAAAGGATTCATGCCCCTTAGATGCCAGAAAACCCTGGGAGACATGCCAAAAACACTCTCCGCACACTCTCAAACCACCACACATTCATGCCAGAACAACCCAACAGGTACACCAGAAGCACCCACGTTGCATGTCAGAACCACTGTAGACACCTGCTGGACACAGTGGAACAATGATTCTGACATTGCAGAACCACCTCTTCAACATGCCAGCTGCACACAACAGACACGACAGAACCAGCTTCCAAACGTAGCACAACCACATGAAAGACACATTGGAAACACCTGTTGAATATGACACAAAGAGGTGCCAGAAACACTGAAGTCACCTGTGGAGTATGTCAGAACTGGGGGCCAGAAATGCCACAAATACCTGTCTTACAAGCCAGAGCCACTAGCCCAAAAAGCCGGAAAGAACTGCCGGACACGCCAAAATCACCTGCCGGGTACACCAGAACCACTTGAAGGACACTCCGGAATCACCTGCTGGGTATGCCAGAACCACCTCTCAGACGTGCCAGAACCATGTGCTGGAGACGCCAGAAGCACCTGCTGAGCACACCATAGCCACCTGCTCGACTCGCCGGAACCACCTGCCGGACACAGCAAAATCACCTGCCGGCTACACCAGAAGCACTTGCCGGACACTCTGGAATCACATGCCGGGCATCCCAGCAAAACCTCTCTGACGTGCCCGAAGCACGTGCTGGACATGCCGGAACCACCTCCCAGACACATCGGAACCACGTGCCAGACTCACCAGAACCAACTGCCGAGCACGCCGGAGCCACCTGCTCAACTCGGCAGAACCACCTATCGGAAACGCCAAAATCACATGCTGGCTATGCCAAACTACTTGGTGGACACTCCGGAATCTCCTGCCAGGCATGCCGGAACCACATCTCAGACGTGCCACAACCACATGCCGGAGACTCCGGAAGCACCTGCCGAGCATGCCGGAACCACCTGATCCACTCAGCAGAACCACCTGCCGGACATGCCAAAATCACCTGCTGGCTACACCAGAACCACTTGGCGGACACTCCAGAACCACCTCCTTGAGAGACCGGAACCAACTGCTGGACCCACCTGAACCATCTGCCGAGCACGCCAGAACCACCTGCTTGACTTGCTGGAACCACATCCTGGACATGCCAAAATCACCTGCCGGATATGCCAAACTACTTGGCGGACACTCCGGAATCACCTGCCGGGCATGCCTGATCCACCTCTCAGACGTGCCAGAACCATGTGCCGGACACACTGGAACCAGCTAACGGACAGACCGGAACGACCAGCAGGACACACCGGAACCACTTGCTGAGCATGCCAGAGCCACCTGATCGACTCACCGGAACCACCTGCTGGACACACCAAAATAAATTGCTGGCTACACCAAACCACTTGCCGGACACTCCGGGATCACCCGCCGGGCATGCCAGAACCACCTCTCAGACGTGCCAGAACCACGTGCTGGAGATGCCAGAGCACCTGCTGAGCACGCCGGAGCCACCTGTTCGACTCACTGGAACCACCTACCAGACACGCCAAAATCACCCGCCGACTACGCCGGAACCCTATGGCGGACACTCCGGAATCACCTGCCAGTCACGCCAGAAGAAACTCTCAGATGTGTCAGAAACACGTGCCGGACACTCCAGAACCATCTACCAGACAGTACGGAACCACCTCCCAGACACGCCGGAAGCACCTGCCAAACACGCCGGAGCCACCTGCACGACTTGCCGGAACCACCTTCCGGACAGGCCAAAATCAACTGCCAGCTATGCCAGAACCACCTGGGAGAAAGTCCAGAATCACCTGCCAGCCATGCTTTTACCACCTCTCAGACGTACCAGAACCACATGCCAGACAAGCTGGAACCACATACTGGACAGACTGGAACCACCTGCCGGCCATGCCTGAACCACCTGGCAAGCACGCCGGAACCACATGCTCCACTCGCAGGACCCACCAGCCAGACATGCCAAAATCACCTGCCAGCTACGCCAGAACCACTTGCCGGTCACTCCAGAATCATCTGCCGGACATGCCGGAACCAGCTCTCAGACACACCAGAATCACGAGCTGGAGACGCCGGAAGCACCTGCCGAGCATGCCGGAGCCACCTGATCGACTCGTCAGAAACACCTGCCAGACACGCCAAAATCACCTGCCAGGTACGCCAGAACCACTTGGCGGACACTCCTGAATCACCTGCCGGGCATGCCGGAACCACCTCTCAGACGTGCCGGAAACACATGCCAGACATGCTGGAACCACCCCCAATCATGCCGGAGCCACCTGCTCGACTCACCAGAACCACCTGCTGGACACGGCAAAATCAACCGCCCGCTATGCCAGAACCAAGTGGCGGATAGTCTTGAATCACCTGACGGGGATGCCAGAACCACCTCTCAGACATGCCAGAAGCACGTGCAGGACATGCCGGAACCACCTCCCGGACAGACCAGAACCACCTGCCGGACACGCCGGAACCACCTGCTCGACTCGCGGGAACCACTGCTGGACACGCAAAATCACCTGCCGGGCATGCCGGAACCACCTGTCAGACATGCCAGAACCATGTGCCAAAGACACCAGGAGCACCAGCCGAGCACGCCGGAATCACATGCTCGACTCGCCGGAACCAAGTGCCGGACATGCCTCAACCACCTGCTGAGCACGCCGGAGCCACCTTCTCAACTCGCTGGAGCCACCTGCTGGACACGCCAGAATCACCTCCCAGCTATGTCAGAACCACGTGGCGGACAGTCCGGAATCACTTGCAGGGCATGCTGGAACCACCTCTCAGACGTACCAGAACAACGTGTTGGACACGCTGAAACCACCTACAGGACACACCGGAACCATATGCCGAGCATGCCGGAACCATCTGCTTGACTTGCCGGAACGACCTGCTGGACACGCCAAGATCACCCGCTGGCATGCCAGAACCACTTGGCGGACATTACGGAATCACTTGCCAGGCATGCCAGAACCTCCTCTCAGACGTGCCGCAAACACATGCCAGAGATGCTGGAAGCACATGCCGAGCATGCCAGAACCACTTCCATGACAGACCGGATCCACCTGCAGGACACTCCTGAACCACCTGCTCGACTCGCCGGAACCACCACCAGACACGCAAAATCACCTGTCGAGCATGCCGGAACCACCTGCTCGACCCACAGGACCCACCTGCCAGATATGCCAAAATCACCTGCCAGCTAAGTCAGAACCACTTGCCAGACACTCCGGAATCACCTGCTGGGCATGCCGGAACCACCTCTCAGACGTGCCAGAGCCACATTCCTGAGACGCCGGAAACACCTCCCGGACAGACCAGAACAACCTGCCGGACCTGCCTGAACCACCTGCTGAGCATGCCAGAACTACCTGCCGGACACGCCAAAATCACCTGCCGACTATGCCAGAACCACTTATCAGACACTCTGGAATCACCTGTCGGGCATGCTGGATACACCTGTCAGATGCACCAGAACCATGTGCCAGACACGCCAGAACCACCTCCCAGACAGACTGGAACCACCTGCTGGAACCCCCGGAAGCAACTGCTGAGCAAGCCGGAGCCACATGCTTGACTCGCCGGAACCACCTACCTGACACTGGACAATCACCTGCCGGCTACATCAGAACCAGTTGCCGGACGCACCTCAATCACCTGCCGGGCATGCCAGCACAACCTCCCAGACGTGCCAGAAGCACGTGCCGGACACGCCGGAGCCACGTCCCGGCCAGACCGGAAACACCTGCCGAGCACGCCGGAGCCACCTGGTCGAATTGCCAGAACCGCCTGCCAGACAGACCAACATCACCTGCCAGCTACTTCAGAACCACTTGGGGGACTCCCTTGAATCATATGCTGGGCATGCCAGAACCACCTCTCAGACGTTCCGGAACCATGTTCCGGACACGCCGCAACCACCTCCCGGACAAACCAGAACCACCTGCCAAAACCGCCAAAACCTCCTGCCGAGCATGCCGGAGCCACCTGGTCGAATCGCCAGAACCACCTGCCAGACACGCCAAAATCAGCTGCTGACTATGTCAGAATCACGTGGCGGACAGTCCGGAATCACCTACCTGGCATGCCAGAACCACGACCTGGGAAGACTGAAACAACCTGCCGGGCACGCCTGAACCACCTGCCAACCACGCTGCAAGCACCTGCTCGACTCGCCGGAACCACCGCAGGACACGCAAAATCACCTGCCGGCAATGCCAGAACCACTTGGTGTACTCTCTGGAATCACCTGCCGGGCATGCCACAACCACCTCTCATACTTGCCGGAACTACGTGGCTTAAACATCGGAACCACCTACGGACAGACCAGAACCACCTGCCGGACCTGCCTCAACCACCTGCCAGACATGCCAAGATCACCTGCCAGCTAGGCCAGAACCTCTTGGCGGACACTCAGGATTCACCTTCTGGGCATCCCAGAACCACCTCTCAGACGTGTCAGAACCACGTGCTGGGCACGTCAGAACCACCTCCCGGACTGACCGGAACCAACTGCCAAGCACGCCGGAACCACCTGTCAGACTTGCCTCAACCACCTGCCGGCTGCACCAGAACTACTTGGCGGACACTCAGGAATCACCTGCCGAGCATCCTGGAACCACCTCTCAGACGTGCCAGAACCACGTGACGGACACGCCGGAACCACCTGATGAGCACTCCTGACCCATCTGCTCAACTCGCCAGAACCACCTGCCAGAGCCACCAAAATCACCTGCCGCCTATGCCGGAACCAAATGTCAGACACTCCGGAATCACCTGCCTGGCATGCCAGTAACACCTCTCGGACGTGCCAGAAACACGTGCAGTACATGCCAGAACCACCTGCCGAGCACCTCAGAACCACCTGCTCGACTCGCCGGAAACACCTGCTGAACATGTCAAAATCACCTGCCAGCTATGCCAGAACCACGTTGCGGACAGTCTGGAAACACATGACGGGCATGCCGGAACCACTTGGAGGACACTCTGAAATCACCGGCCGGGCATGACAGAACCCCCATCAGATGTGCCAGAACCACGTGAAGGACATGCCAGAACCACCTCACGGACTGAATGGAACAACCTGATGGACACGCCAAAATCACCTGAAATCCACGCCAGAACCACTTGGCGGAATCTCTGGAATCACCTGTCGGGCATGCCAAACCCACCTCTCAGACGTGCCAGAAACACGTGCTGGAAACCCGGCACCACCTCCCACACAGACCGGAACCACCTGCCAAGCATGCCGGAACCACCTGCTAGACACGCCTGAACTACCTGCGGAGCATTGCGGAACCACATGCCGGCTATGTCAGAACCACTTGGCGGACACTCCGGAATCACCAGTCGGGCCTGCTGGAAACACCTTTAGATGTGCCAGACCACGTGCCTGACATGCCGGAACCACCTCCCGGACAGGCCAAAACCACCTGTCGGACACGTCTGAACCACCTGCTGAGCACTCCACAACCGCCTGCTCGACTCACCAGAACCAGCTGCCAGACACACCAAAATCACAAGCTGGCTAAGCCAGAACCACTTGGAGGACTCTCCGGGACCACCTGCCGGGTATGCCGGAACCACCTCTCAGACGTGCCACAGCCACATGCCGCTGACTCCGGAATCACCTGCCGGGCATGCCAGAAGCACCTCTCAGACGTGCCGCAACCACATGCCGGAGAGACCGGAAACACCTGCCGAGCTCACCAGAACCACCTGCTGGACACACTGGAACCAGCTGCCTGACACTCCAAAATCACGTGCCAGCTACACCAAAACCACTTGGTGGACACTCCAGAATCAACTTCCACGTATGTCGGAACCACGTCATGGACAGACTGCAAACACCTGCCAGACCTGCCTGAACCACCTGCCGAGCACGCCGGAACCACCTGCTCGACTCGCCAGAACCACCTGCCGGACACACCAAAAACACCTGCGGGCTAGGCCAGAACCACTTGTAGGACTCTCCTGGAGCACCTGCCGGGCATGCGGGAACCACCTCTCAGACGTGCCAGAACCACGTGCGGCACATGACGGAACCCATTACCGGACAGACCGGAACCACCTGCTGGACACGCCAGAATCACCTGCCAAGAACACCGGAACCACCTGAACAGCTCGCCAGAAACACCTGCCGGACATGCCAAAATCACCTGCCGGCTACACCAGAACCTCTTGCCGGACACTCCGGAATCACCTGCCAGACATGATGCAACCAAATGTCAGACGTGCCAGAACCACGTGCCAGAGACACCGGATGCAACTGCCGAGCATGCCGGAACCTCCTGCTCAACTCGCTGTAACCACCTGCCGGGGACGCCAAAATCACCTGTCAGCTAGGCCAGAACCACGTGGCGGACTCTATGGAATCACCCGCCGGGCATGCCGGAACCAGCTCTCAGACGTGCCAGAAGCACGTGCCGGACACGCCGGAACCACCTACTAGAGAGACCGGAACCACCTGCCAGACCCGCCTGAACCACCTGCTGAGTACGCTGGAACAACCTGCTCTACTCGCTGGAGCCACCTGCTGGACACGCCAAAATCACCTGATGGCTACGCCAGCACCACTCGGCAGACAAGCCAGAATCACCTGCAGGGTATGCCGGAACCACCTCTCAGACGTGCCAGAACCCCTTGTCGGACACTCCGGAATCACCTGTCAGGCATGCCGGAACCACCTCTCGAGCGTGCCAGAATGACGTGCCAGAGACACCGGATGCACCTGCCGAGCACGCCGGAACCTCCTGTTCGACTCGCCGGAACCACCAGCCAGAGACGCCAAAATCCCCTGCCAGGTAGGCCAGAATCACATGGCGGACGCTCCGGAATCTCCCGCCGGGAAGGTAGGAACCACCTCTCAAACATACTGGAAGCACGTGCCGGACATGCCGGCACCACGTACTGGACAGACCAGAAACACCTGCCGGACCTGCCTGAACCACCTGCTGAGCACACCGGAACAACTTGCTCGACTCGCTGGGGCCACCTGCTGGACACCCCAAAATCACCAGCCAGCTATGCCAGAACCACTTGCCGTACACTCCGGAATCACCTGCTGGTTACACCAGAGCCACTTGGTGGACAATCCAGAATCACCTGCCGGACATGCCAGAACCACCTGTCACACATGCCGGAACCACGTGCCTGACACGCCGGAACCACCTCGCGGACAGACCGGAACCACCTACCAGACATGCCTGAACCACCAGCCGAGCATGCCGGAACCACCTGCCGGACACGCCAAAATCACCTGCGGGCTAGGCCAGAACCACTTGTAGGACTCTCCTGGAGCACCTGCCGGGCATGCGGGAACCACCTCTCAGACGTGCCAGAACCACGTGCGGCACATGACGGAACCCATTACCGGACAGACCGGAACCACCTGCTGGACACGCCAGAATCACCTGCCAAGAACACCGGAACCACCTGAACAGCTCGCCAGAAACACCTGCCGGGCATGCCAAAATCACCTGCCGGCTACACCAGAACCTCTTGCCGGACACTCCGGAATCACCTGCCAGACATGATGCAACCAAATGTCAGACGTGCCAGAACCACGTGCCAGAGACACCGGATGCAACTGCCGAGCATGCCGGAACCTCCTGCTCAACTCGCTGTAACCACCTGCCGGGGACGCCAAAATCACCTGTCAGCTAGGCCAGAACCACGTGGCGGACTCTATGGAATCACCCGCCGGGCATGCCGGAACCAGCTCTCAGACGTGCCAGAAGCACGTGCCGGACACGCCGGAACCACCTACTAGAGAGACCGGAACCACCTGCCAGACCCGCCTGAACCACCTGCTGAGTACGCTGGAACAACCTGCTCTACTCGCTGGAGCCACCTGCTGGACACGCCAAAATCACCTGATGGCTACGCCAGCACCACTCGGCAGACAAGCCAGAATCACCTGCAGGGTATGCCGGAACCACCTCTCAGACGTGCCAGAACCCCTTGTCGGACACTCCGGAATCACCTGTCAGGCATGCCGGAACCACCTCTCGAGCGTGCCAGAGTGACGTGCCAGAGACACCGGATGCACCTGCCGAGCACGCCGGAACCTCCTGTTCGACTCGCCGGAACCACCAGCCAGAGACGCCAAAATCCCCTGCCAGGTAGGCCAGAATCACATGGCGGACGCTCCGGAATCTCCCGCCGGGAAGGTAGGAACCACCTCTCAAACATACTGGAAGCACGTGCCGGACATGCCGGCACCACGTACTGGACAGACCAGAAACACCTGCCGGACCTGCCTGAACCACCTGCTGAGCACACCGGAACAACTTGCTCGACTCGCTGGAGCCACCTGCTGGACACCCCAAAATCACCAGCCAGCTAGGCCAGAACCACTTGCCGTACACTCCGGAATCACCTGCTGGTTACACCAGAGCCACTTGGTGGACAATCCAGAATCACCTGCCGGACATGCCAGAACCACCTGTCACACATGCCGGAACCACGTGCCTGACACGCCGGAACCACCTCGCGGACAGACCGGAACCACCTACCAGACATGCCTGAACCACCTGCCGAGCATGCCGGAACCACCTGCCGGACACGCCAAAATCACCTGCGGGCTAGGCCAGAACCACTTGTAGGACTCTCCTGGAGCACCTGCCGGGCATGCGGGAACCACCTCTCAGACGTGCCAGAACCACGTGCGGCACATGACGGAACCCATTACCGGACAGACCGGAACCACCTGCTGGACACGCCAGAATCACCTGCCAAGAACACCGGAACCACCTGAACAGCTCGCCAGAAACACCTGCCGGACATGCCAAAATCACCTGCCGGCTACACCAGAACCTCTTGCCGGACACTCCGGAATCACCTGCCAGACATGATGCAACCAAATGTCAGACGTGCCAGAACCACGTGCCAGAGACACCGGATGCAACTGCCGAGCATGCCGGAACCTCCTGCTCAACTCGCTGTAACCACCTGCCGGGGACGCCAAAATCACCTGTCAGCTAGGCCAGAACCACGTGGCGGACTCTATGGAATCACCCGCCGGGCATGCCGGAACCAGCTCTCAGACGTGCCAGAAGCACGTGCCGGACACGCCGGAACCACCTACTAGAGAGACCGGAACCACCTGCCAGACCCGCCTGAACCACCTGCTGAGTACGCTGGAACAACCTGCTCTACTCGCTGGAGCCACCTGCTGGACACGCCAAAATCACCTGATGGCTACGCCAGCACCACTCGGCAGACAAGCCAGAATCACCTGCAGGGTATGCCGGAACCACCTCTCAGACGTGCCAGAACCCCTTGTCGGACACTCCGGAATCACCTGTCAGGCATGCCGGAACCACCTCTCGAGCGTGCCAGAATGACGTGCCAGAGACACCGGATGCACCTGCCGAGCACGCCGGAACCTCCTGTTCGACTCGCCGGAACCACCAGCCAGAGACGCCAAAATCCCCTGCCAGGTAGGCCAGAATCACATGGCGGACGCTCCGGAATCTCCCGCCGGGAAGGTAGGAACCACCTCTCAAACATACTGGAAGCACGTGCCGGACATGCCGGCACCACGTACTGGACAGACCAGAAACACCTGCCGGACCTGCCTGAACCACCTGCTGAGCACACCGGAACAACTTGCTCGACTCGCTGGGGCCACCTGCTGGACACCCCAAAATCACCAGCCAGCTAGGCCAGAACCACTTGCCGTACACTCCGGAATCACCTGCTGGTTACACCAGAGCCACTTGGTGGACAATCCAGAATCACCTGCCGGACATGCCAGAACCACCTGTCACACATGCCGGAACCACGTGCCTGACACGCCGGAACCACCTCGCGGACAGACCGGAACCACCTACCAGACATGCCTGAACCACCTGCCGAGCATGCCGGAACCACCTGCCGGACACGCCAAAATCACCTGCGGGCTAGGCCAGAACCACTTGTAGGACTCTCCTGGAGCACCTGCCGGGCATGCGGGAACCACCTCTCAGACGTGCCAGAACCACGTGCGGCACATGACGGAACCCATTACCGGACAGACCGGAACCACCTGCTGGACACGCCAGAATCACCTGCCAAGAACACCGGAACCACCTGAACAGCTCGCCAGAAACACCTGCCGGACATGCCAAAATCACCTGCCGGCTACACCAGAACCTCTTGCCGGACACTCCGGAATCACCTGCCAGACATGATGCAACCAAATGTCAGACGTGCCAGAACCACGTGCCAGAGACACCGGATGCAACTGCCGAGCATGCCGGAACCTCCTGCTCAACTCGCTGTAACCACCTGCCGGGGACGCCAAAATCACCTGTCAGCTAGGCCAGAACCACGTGGCGGACTCTATGGAATCACCCGCCGGGCATGCCGGAACCAGCTCTCAGACGTGCCAGAAGCACGTGCCGGACACGCCGGAACCACCTACTAGAGAGACCGGAACCACCTGCCAGACCCGCCTGAACCACCTGCTGAGTACGCTGGAACAACCTGCTCTACTCGCTGGAGCCACCTGCTGGACACGCCAAAATCACCTGATGGCTACGCCAGCACCACTCGGCAGACAAGCCAGAATCACCTGCAGGGTATGCCGGAACCACCTCTCAGACGTGCCAGAACCCCTTGTCGGACACTCCGGAATCACCTGTCAGGCATGCCGGAACCACCTCTCGAGCGTGCCAGAGTGACGTGCCAGAGACACCGGATGCACCTGCCGAGCACGCCGGAACCTCCTGTTCGACTCGCCGGAACCACCAGCCAGAGACGCCAAAATCCCCTGCCAGGTAGGCCAGAATCACATGGCGGACGCTCCGGAATCTCCCGCCGGGAAGGTAGGAACCACCTCTCAAACATACTGGAAGCACGTGCCGGACATGCCGGCACCACGTACTGGACAGACCAGAAACACCTGCCGGACCTGCCTGAACCACCTGCTGAGCACACCGGAACAACTTGCTCGACTCGCTGGGGCCACCTGCTGGACACCCCAAAATCACCAGCCAGCTAGGCCAGAACCACTTGCCGTACACTCCGGAATCACCTGCTGGTTACACCAGAGCCACTTGGTGGACAATCCAGAATCACCTGCCGGACATGCCAGAACCACCTGTCACACATGCCGGAACCACGTGCCTGACACGCCAGAACCACCTCGCGGACAGACCGGAACCACCTACCAGACATGCCTGAACCACCTGCCGAGCATGCCGGAACCACCTGCCGGACACGCCAAAATCACCTGCGGGCTAGGCCAGAACCACTTGTAGGACTCTCCTGGAGCACCTGCCGGGCATGCGGGAACCACCTCTCAGACGTGCCAGAACCACGTGCGGCACATGACGGAACCCATTACCGGACAGACCGGAACCACCTGCTGGACACGCCAGAATCACCTGCCAAGAACACCGGAACCACCTGAACAGCTCGCCAGAAACACCTGCCGGGCATGCCAAAATCACCTGCCGGCTACACCAGAACCTCTTGCCGGACACTCCGGAATCACCTGCCAGACATGATGCAACCAAATGTCAGACGTGCCAGAACCACGTGCCAGAGACACCGGATGCAACTGCCGAGCATGCCGGAACCTCCTGCTCAACTCGCTGTAACCACCTGCCGGGGACGCCAAAATCACCTGTCAGCTAGGCCAGAACCACGTGGCGGACTCTATGGAATCACCCGCCGGGCATGCCGGAACCAGCTCTCAGACGTGCCAGAAGCACGTGCCGGACACGCCGGAACCACCTACTAGAGAGACCGGAACCACCTGCCAGACCCGCCTGAACCACCTGCTGAGTACGCTGGAACAACCTGCTCTACTCGCTGGAGCCACCTGCTGGACACGCCAAAATCACCTGATGGCTACGCCAGCACCACTCGGCAGACAAGCCAGAATCACCTGCAGGGTATGCCGGAACCACCTCTCAGACGTGCCAGAACCCCTTGTCGGACACTCCGGAATCACCTGTCAGGCATGCCGGAACCACCTCTCGAGCGTGCCAGAATGACGTGCCAGAGACACCGGATGCACCTGCCGAGCACGCCGGAACCTCCTGTTCGACTCGCCGGAACCACCAGCCAGAGACGCCAAAATCCCCTGCCAGGTAGGCCAGAATCACATGGCGGACGCTCCGGAATCTCCCGCCGGGAAGGTAGGAACCACCTCTCAAACATACTGGAAGCACGTGCCGGACATGCCGGCACCACGTACTGGACAGACCAGAAACACCTGCCGGACCTGCCTGAACCACCTGCTGAGCACACCGGAACAACTTGCTCGACTCGCTGGGGCCACCTGCTGGACACCCCAAAATCACCAGCCAGCTAGGCCAGAACCACTTGCCGTACACTCCGGAATCACCTGCTGGTTACACCAGAGCCACTTGGTGGACAATCCAGAATCACCTGCCGGACATGCCAGAACCACCTGTCACACATGCCGGAACCACGTGCCTGACACGCCGGAACCACCTCGCGGACAGACCGGAACCACCTACCAGACATGCCTGAACCACCTGCCGAGCATGCCGGAACCACCTGCCGGACACGCCAAAATCACCTGCGGGCTAGGCCAGAACCACTTGTAGGACTCTCCTGGAGCACCTGCCGGGCATGCGGGAACCACCTCTCAGACGTGCCAGAACCACGTGCGGCACATGACGGAACCCATTACCGGACAGACCGGAACCACCTGCTGGACACGCCAGAATCACCTGCCAAGAACACCGGAACCACCTGAACAGCTCGCCAGAAACACCTGCCGGGCATGCCAAAATCACCTGCCGGCTACACCAGAACCTCTTGCCGGACACTCCGGAATCACCTGCCAGACATGATGCAACCAAATGTCAGACGTGCCAGAACCACGTGCCAGAGACACCGGATGCAACTGCCGAGCATGCCGGAACCTCCTGCTCAACTCGCTGTAACCACCTGCCGGGGACGCCAAAATCACCTGTCAGCTAGGCCAGAACCACGTGGCGGACTCTATGGAATCACCCGCCGGGCATGCCGGAACCAGCTCTCAGACGTGCCAGAAGCACGTGCCGGACACGCCGGAACCACCTACTAGAGAGACCGGAACCACCTGCCAGACCCGCCTGAACCACCTGCTGAGTACGCTGGAACAACCTGCTCTACTCGCTGGAGCCACCTGCTGGACACGCCAAAATCACCTGATGGCTACGCCAGCACCACTCGGCAGACAAGCCAGAATCACCTGCAGGGTATGCCGGAACCACCTCTCAGACGTGCCAGAACCCCTTGTCGGACACTCCGGAATCACCTGTCAGGCATGCCGGAACCACCTCTCGAGCGTGCCAGAGTGACGTGCCAGAGACACCGGATGCACCTGCCGAGCACGCCGGAACCTCCTGTTCGACTCGCCGGAACCACCAGCCAGAGACGCCAAAATCCCCTGCCAGGTAGGCCAGAATCACATGGCGGACGCTCCGGAATCTCCCGCCGGGAAGGTAGGAACCACCTCTCAAACATACTGGAAGCACGTGCCGGACATGCCGGCACCACGTACTGGACAGACCAGAAACACCTGCCGGACCTGCCTGAACCACCTGCTGAGCACACCGGAACAACTTGCTCGACTCGCTGGGGCCACCTGCTGGACACCCCAAAATCACCAGCCAGCTAGGCCAGAACCACTTGCCGTACACTCCGGAATCACCTGCTGGTTACACCAGAGCCACTTGGTGGACAATCCAGAATCACCTGCCGGACATGCCAGAACCACCTGTCACACATGCCGGAACCACGTGCCTGACACGCCAGAACCACCTCGCGGACAGACCGGAACCACCTACCAGACATGCCTGAACCACCTGCCGAGCATGCCGGAACCACCTGCCGGACACGCCAAAATCACCTGCGGGCTAGGCCAGAACCACTTGTAGGACTCTCCTGGAGCACCTGCCGGGCATGCGGGAACCACCTCTCAGACGTGCCAGAACCACGTGCGGCACATGACGGAACCCATTACCGGACAGACCGGAACCACCTGCTGGACACGCCAGAATCACCTGCCAAGAACACCGGAACCACCTGAACAGCTCGCCAGAAACACCTGCCGGGCATGCCAAAATCACCTGCCGGCTACACCAGAACCTCTTGCCGGACACTCCGGAATCACCTGCCAGACATGATGCAACCAAATGTCAGACGTGCCAGAACCACGTGCCAGAGACACCGGATGCAACTGCCGAGCATGCCGGAACCTCCTGCTCAACTCGCTGTAACCACCTGCCGGGGACGCCAAAATCACCTGTCAGCTAGGCCAGAACCACGTGGCGGACTCTATGGAATCACCCGCCGGGCATGCCGGAACCAGCTCTCAGACGTGCCAGAAGCACGTGCCGGACACGCCGGAACCACCTACTAGAGAGACCGGAACCACCTGCCAGACCCGCCTGAACCACCTGCTGAGTACGCTGGAACAACCTGCTCTACTCGCTGGAGCCACCTGCTGGACACGCCAAAATCACCTGATGGCTACGCCAGCACCACTCGGCAGACAAGCCAGAATCACCTGCAGGGTATGCCGGAACCACCTCTCAGACGTGCCAGAACCCCTTGTCGGACACTCCGGAATCACCTGTCAGGCATGCCGGAACCACCTCTCGAGCGTGCCAGAATGACGTGCCAGAGACACCGGATGCACCTGCCGAGCACGCCGGAACCTCCTCTTCGACTCGCCGGAACCACCAGCCAGAGACGCCAAAATCCCCTGCCAGGTAGGCCAGAATCACATGGCGGACGCTCCGGAATCTCCCGCCGGGAAGGTAGGAACCACCTCTCAAACATACTGGAAGCACGTGCCGGACATGCCGGCACCACGTACTGGACAGACCAGAAACACCTGCCGGACCTGCCTGAACCACCTGCTGAGCACACCGGAACAACTTGCTCGACTCGCTGGGGCCACCTGCTGGACACCCCAAAATCACCAGCCAGCTAGGCCAGAACCACTTGCCGTACACTCCGGAATCACCTGCTGGTTACACCAGAGCCACTTGGTGGACAATCCAGAATCACCTGCCGGACATGCCAGAACCACCTGTCACACATGCCGGAACCACGTGCCTGACACGCCGGAACCACCTCGCGGACAGACCGGAACCACCTACCAGACATGCCTGAACCACCTGCCGAGCATGCCGGAACCACCTGCCGGACACGCCAAAATCACCTGCGGGCTAGGCCAGAACCACTTGTAGGACTCTCCTGGAGCACCTGCCGGGCATGCGGGAACCACCTCTCAGACGTGCCAGAACCACGTGCGGCACATGACGGAACCCATTACCGGACAGACCGGAACCACCTGCTGGACACGCCAGAATCACCTGCCAAGAACACCGGAACCACCTGAACAGCTCGCCAGAAACACCTGCCGGGCATGCCAAAATCACCTGCCGGCTACACCAGAACCTCTTGCCGGACACTCCGGAATCACCTGCCAGACATGATGCAACCAAATGTCAGACGTGCCAGAACCACGTGCCAGAGACACCGGATGCAACTGCCGAGCATGCCGGAACCTCCTGCTCAACTCGCTGTAACCACCTGCCGGGGACGCCAAAATCACCTGTCAGCTAGGCCAGAACCACGTGGCGGACTCTATGGAATCACCCGCCGGGCATGCCGGAACCAGCTCTCAGACGTGCCAGAAGCACGTGCCGGACACGCCGGAACCACCTACTAGAGAGACCGGAACCACCTGCCAGACCCGCCTGAACCACCTGCTGAGTACGCTGGAACAACCTGCTCTACTCGCTGGAGCCACCTGCTGGACACGCCAAAATCACCTGATGGCTACGCCAGCACCACTCGGCAGACAAGCCAGAATCACCTGCAGGGTATGCCGGAACCACCTCTCAGACGTGCCAGAACCCCTTGTCGGACACTCCGGAATCACCTGTCAGGCATGCCGGAACCACCTCTCGAGCGTGCCAGAATGACGTGCCAGAGACACCGGATGCACCTGCCGAGCACGCCGGAACCTCCTCTTCGACTCGCCGGAACCACCAGCCAGAGACGCCAAAATCCCCTGCCAGGTAGGCCAGAATCACATGGCGGACGCTCCGGAATCTCCCGCCGGGAAGGTAGGAACCACCTCTCAAACATACTGGAAGCACGTGCCGGACATGCCGGCACCACGTACTGGACAGACCAGAAACACCTGCCGGACCTGCCTGAACCACCTGCTGAGCACACCGGAACAACTTGCTCGACTCGCTGGGGCCACCTGCTGGACACCCCAAAATCACCAGCCAGCTAGGCCAGAACCACTTGCCGTACACTCCGGAATCACCTGCTGGTTACACCAGAGCCACTTGGTGGACAATCCAGAATCACCTGCCGGACATGCCAGAACCACCTGTCACACATGCCGGAACCACGTGCCTGACACGCCGGAACCACCTCGCGGACAGACCGGAACCACCTACCAGACATGCCTGAACCACCTGCCGAGCATGCCGGAACCACCTGCCGGACACGCCAAAATCACCTGCGGGCTAGGCCAGAACCACTTGTAGGACTCTCCTGGAGCACCTGCCGGGCATGCGGGAACCACCTCTCAGACGTGCCAGAACCACGTGCGGCACATGACGGAACCCATTACCGGACAGACCGGAACCACCTGCTGGACACGCCAGAATCACCTGCCAAGAACACCGGAACCACCTGAACAGCTCGCCAGAAACACCTGCCGGGCATGCCAAAATCACCTGCCGGCTACACCAGAACCTCTTGCCGGACACTCCGGAATCACCTGCCAGACATGATGCAACCAAATGTCAGACGTGCCAGAACCACGTGCCAGAGACACCGGATGCAACTGCCGAGCATGCCGGAACCTCCTGCTCAACTCGCTGTAACCACCTGCCGGGGACGCCAAAATCACCTGTCAGCTAGGCCAGAACCACGTGGCGGACTCTATGGAATCACCCGCCGGGCATGCCGGAACCAGCTCTCAGACGTGCCAGAAGCACGTGCCGGACACGCCGGAACCACCTACTAGAGAGACCGGAACCACCTGCCAGACCCGCCTGAACCACCTGCTGAGTACGCTGGAACAACCTGCTCTACTCGCTGGAGCCACCTGCTGGACACGCCAAAATCACCTGATGGCTACGCCAGCACCACTCGGCAGACAAGCCAGAATCACCTGCAGGGTATGCCGGAACCACCTCTCAGACGTGCCAGAACCCCTTGTCGGACACTCCGGAATCACCTGTCAGGCATGCCGGAACCACCTCTCGAGCGTGCCAGAATGACGTGCCAGAGACACCGGATGCACCTGCCGAGCACGCCGGAACCTCCTCTTCGACTCGCCGGAACCACCAGCCAGAGACGCCAAAATCCCCTGCCAGGTAGGCCAGAATCACATGGCGGACGCTCCGGAATCTCCCGCCGGGAAGGTAGGAACCACCTCTCAAACATACTGGAAGCACGTGCCGGACATGCCGGCACCACGTACTGGACAGACCAGAAACACCTGCCGGACCTGCCTGAACCACCTGCTGAGCACACCGGAACAACTTGCTCGACTCGCTGGGGCCACCTGCTGGACACCCCAAAATCACCAGCCAGCTAGGCCAGAACCACTTGCCGTACACTCCGGAATCACCTGCTGGTTACACCAGAGCCACTTGGTGGACAATCCAGAATCACCTGCCGGACATGCCAGAACCACCTGTCACACATGCCGGAACCACGTGCCTGACACGCCGGAACCACCTCGCGGACAGACCGGAACCACCTACCAGACATGCCTGAACCACCTGCCGAGCATGCCGGAACCACCTGCCGGACACGCCAAAATCACCTGCGGGCTAGGCCAGAACCACTTGTAGGACTCTCCTGGAGCACCTGCCGGGCATGCGGGAACCACCTCTCAGACGTGCCAGAACCACGTGCGGCACATGACGGAACCCATTACCGGACAGACCGGAACCACCTGCTGGACACGCCAGAATCACCTGCCAAGAACACCGGAACCACCTGAACAGCTCGCCAGAAACACCTGCCGGACATGCCAAAATCACCTGCCGGCTACACCAGAACCTCTTGCCGGACACTCCGGAATCACCTGCCAGACATGATGCAACCAAATGTCAGACGTGCCAGAACCACGTGCCAGAGACACCGGATGCAACTGCCGAGCATGCCGGAACCTCCTGCTCAACTCGCTGTAACCACCTGCCGGGGACGCCAAAATCACCTGTCAGCTAGGCCAGAACCACGTGGCGGACTCTATGGAATCACCCGCCGGGCATGCCGGAACCAGCTCTCAGACGTGCCAGAAGCACGTGCCGGACACGCCGGAACCACCTACTAGAGAGACCGGAACCACCTGCCAGACCCGCCTGAACCACCTGCTGAGTACGCTGGAACAACCTGCTCTACTCGCTGGAGCCACCTGCTGGACACGCCAAAATCACCTGATGGCTACGCCAGCACCACTCGGCAGACAAGCCAGAATCACCTGCAGGGTATGCCGGAACCACCTCTCAGACGTGCCAGAACCCCTTGTCGGACACTCCGGAATCACCTGTCAGGCATGCCGGAACCACCTCTCGAGCGTGCCAGAATGACGTGCCAGAGACACCGGATGCACCTGCCGAGCACGCCGGAACCTCCTCTTCGACTCGCCGGAACCACCAGCCAGAGACGCCAAAATCCCCTGCCAGGTAGGCCAGAATCACATGGCGGACGCTCCGGAATCTCCCGCCGGGAAGGTAGGAACCACCTCTCAAACATACTGGAAGCACGTGCCGGACATGCCGGCACCACGTACTGGACAGACCAGAAACACCTGCCGGACCTGCCTGAACCACCTGCTGAGCACACCGGAACAACTTGCTCGACTCGCTGGGGCCACCTGCTGGACACCCCAAAATCACCAGCCAGCTAGGCCAGAACCACTTGCCGTACACTCCGGAATCACCTGCTGGTTACACCAGAGCCACTTGGTGGACAATCCAGAATCACCTGCCGGACATGCCAGAACCACCTGTCACACATGCCGGAACCACGTGCCTGACACGCCGGAACCACCTCGCGGACAGACCGGAACCACCTACCAGACATGCCTGAACCACCTGCCGAGCATGCCGGAACCACCTGCCGGACACGCCAAAATCACCTGCGGGCTAGGCCAGAACCACTTGTAGGACTCTCCTGGAGCACCTGCCGGGCATGCGGGAACCACCTCTCAGACGTGCCAGAACCACGTGCGGCACATGACGGAACCCATTACCGGACAGACCGGAACCACCTGCTGGACACGCCAGAATCACCTGCCAAGAACACCGGAACCACCTGAACAGCTCGCCAGAAACACCTGCCGGGCATGCCAAAATCACCTGCCGGCTACACCAGAACCTCTTGCCGGACACTCCGGAATCACCTGCCAGACATGATGCAACCAAATGTCAGACGTGCCAGAACCACGTGCCAGAGACACCGGATGCAACTGCCGAGCATGCCGGAACCTCCTGCTCAACTCGCTGTAACCACCTGCCGGGGACGCCAAAATCACCTGTCAGCTAGGCCAGAACCACGTGGCGGACTCTATGGAATCACCCGCCGGGCATGCCGGAACCAGCTCTCAGACGTGCCAGAAGCACGTGCCGGACACGCCGGAACCACCTACTAGAGAGACCGGAACCACCTGCCAGACCCGCCTGAACCACCTGCTGAGTACGCTGGAACAACCTGCTCTACTCGCTGGAGCCACCTGCTGGACACGCCAAAATCACCTGATGGCTACGCCAGCACCACTCGGCAGACAAGCCAGAATCACCTGCAGGGTATGCCGGAACCACCTCTCAGACGTGCCAGAACCCCTTGTCGGACACTCCGGAATCACCTGTCAGGCATGCCGGAACCACCTCTCGAGCGTGCCAGAATGACGTGCCAGAGACACCGGATGCACCTGCCGAGCACGCCGGAACCTCCTCTTCGACTCGCCGGAACCACCAGCCAGAGACGCCAAAATCCCCTGCCAGGTAGGCCAGAATCACATGGCGGACGCTCCGGAATCTCCCGCCGGGAAGGTAGGAACCACCTCTCAAACATACTGGAAGCACGTGCCGGACATGCCGGCACCACGTACTGGACAGACCAGAAACACCTGCCGGACCTGCCTGAACCACCTGCTGAGCACACCGGAACAACTTGCTCGACTCGCTGGGGCCACCTGCTGGACACCCCAAAATCACCAGCCAGCTAGGCCAGAACCACTTGCCGTACACTCCGGAATCACCTGCTGGTTACACCAGAGCCACTTGGTGGACAATCCAGAATCACCTGCCGGACATGCCAGAACCACCTGTCACACATGCCGGAACCACGTGCCTGACACGCCGGAACCACCTCGCGGACAGACCGGAACCACCTACCAGACATGCCTGAACCACCTGCCGAGCATGCCGGAACCACCTGCCGGACACGCCAAAATCACCTGCGGGCTAGGCCAGAACCACTTGTAGGACTCTCCTGGAGCACCTGCCGGGCATGCGGGAACCACCTCTCAGACGTGCCAGAACCACGTGCGGCACATGACGGAACCCATTACCGGACAGACCGGAACCACCTGCTGGACACGCCAGAATCACCTGCCAAGAACACCGGAACCACCTGAACAGCTCGCCAGAAACACCTGCCGGACATGCCAAAATCACCTGCCGGCTACACCAGAACCTCTTGCCGGACACTCCGGAATCACCTGCCAGACATGATGCAACCAAATGTCAGACGTGCCAGAACCACGTGCCAGAGACACCGGATGCAACTGCCGAGCATGCCGGAACCTCCTGCTCAACTCGCTGTAACCACCTGCCGGGGACGCCAAAATCACCTGTCAGCTAGGCCAGAACCACGTGGCGGACTCTATGGAATCACCCGCCGGGCATGCCGGAACCAGCTCTCAGACGTGCCAGAAGCACGTGCCGGACACGCCGGAACCACCTACTAGAGAGACCGGAACCACCTGCCAGACCCGCCTGAACCACCTGCTGAGTACGCTGGAACAACCTGCTCTACTCGCTGGAGCCACCTGCTGGACACGCCAAAATCACCTGATGGCTACGCCAGCACCACTCGGCAGACAAGCCAGAATCACCTGCAGGGTATGCCGGAACCACCTCTCAGACGTGCCAGAACCCCTTGTCGGACACTCCGGAATCACCTGTCAGGCATGCCGGAACCACCTCTCGAGCGTGCCAGAATGACGTGCCAGAGACACCGGATGCACCTGCCGAGCACGCCGGAACCTCCTCTTCGACTCGCCGGAACCACCAGCCAGAGACGCCAAAATCCCCTGCCAGGTAGGCCAGAATCACATGGCGGACGCTCCGGAATCTCCCGCCGGGAAGGTAGGAACCACCTCTCAAACATACTGGAAGCACGTGCCGGACATGCCGGCACCACGTACTGGACAGACCAGAAACACCTGCCGGACCTGCCTGAACCACCTGCTGAGCACACCGGAACAACTTGCTCGACTCGCTGGGGCCACCTGCTGGACACCCCAAAATCACCAGCCAGCTAGGCCAGAACCACTTGCCGTACACTCCGGAATCACCTGCTGGTTACACCAGAGCCACTTGGTGGACAATCCAGAATCACCTGCCGGACATGCCAGAACCACCTGTCACACATGCCGGAACCACGTGCCTGACACGCCGGAACCACCTCGCGGACAGACCGGAACCACCTACCAGACATGCCTGAACCACCTGCCGAGCATGCCGGAACCACCTGCCGGACACGCCAAAATCACCTGCGGGCTAGGCCAGAACCACTTGTAGGACTCTCCTGGAGCACCTGCCGGGCATGCGGGAACCACCTCTCAGACGTGCCAGAACCACGTGCGGCACATGACGGAACCCATTACCGGACAGACCGGAACCACCTGCTGGACACGCCAGAATCACCTGCCAAGAACACCGGAACCACCTGAACAGCTCGCCAGAAACACCTGCCGGGCATGCCAAAATCACCTGCCGGCTACACCAGAACCTCTTGCCGGACACTCCGGAATCACCTGCCAGACATGATGCAACCAAATGTCAGACGTGCCAGAACCACGTGCCAGAGACACCGGATGCAACTGCCGAGCATGCCGGAACCTCCTGCTCAACTCGCTGTAACCACCTGCCGGGGACGCCAAAATCACCTGTCAGCTAGGCCAGAACCACGTGGCGGACTCTATGGAATCACCCGCCGGGCATGCCGGAACCAGCTCTCAGACGTGCCAGAAGCACGTGCCGGACACGCCGGAACCACCTACTAGAGAGACCGGAACCACCTGCCAGACCCGCCTGAACCACCTGCTGAGTACGCTGGAACAACCTGCTCTACTCGCTGGAGCCACCTGCTGGACACGCCAAAATCACCTGATGGCTACGCCAGCACCACTCGGCAGACAAGCCAGAATCACCTGCAGGGTATGCCGGAACCACCTCTCAGACGTGCCAGAACCCCTTGTCGGACACTCCGGAATCACCTGTCAGGCATGCCGGAACCACCTCTCGAGCGTGCCAGAATGACGTGCCAGAGACACCGGATGCACCTGCCGAGCACGCCGGAACCTCCTCTTCGACTCGCCGGAACCACCAGCCAGAGACGCCAAAATCCCCTGCCAGGTAGGCCAGAATCACATGGCGGACGCTCCGGAATCTCCCGCCGGGAAGGTAGGAACCACCTCTCAAACATACTGGAAGCACGTGCCGGACATGCCGGCACCACGTACTGGACAGACCAGAAACACCTGCCGGACCTGCCTGAACCACCTGCTGAGCACACCGGAACAACTTGCTCGACTCGCTGGGGCCACCTGCTGGACACCCCAAAATCACCAGCCAGCTAGGCCAGAACCACTTGCCGTACACTCCGGAATCACCTGCTGGTTACACCAGAGCCACTTGGTGGACAATCCAGAATCACCTGCCGGACATGCCAGAACCACCTGTCACACATGCCGGAACCACGTGCCTGACACGCCGGAACCACCTCGCGGACAGACCGGAACCACCTACCAGACATGCCTGAACCACCTGCCGAGCATGCCGGAACCACCTGCCGGACACGCCAAAATCACCTGCGGGCTAGGCCAGAACCACTTGTAGGACTCTCCTGGAGCACCTGCCGGGCATGCGGGAACCACCTCTCAGACGTGCCAGAACCACGTGCGGCACATGACGGAACCCATTACCGGACAGACCGGAACCACCTGCTGGACACGCCAGAATCACCTGCCAAGAACACCGGAACCACCTGAACAGCTCGCCAGAAACACCTGCCGGGCATGCCAAAATCACCTGCCGGCTACACCAGAACCTCTTGCCGGACACTCCGGAATCACCTGCCAGACATGATGCAACCAAATGTCAGACGTGCCAGAACCACGTGCCAGAGACACCGGATGCAACTGCCGAGCATGCCGGAACCTCCTGCTCAACTCGCTGTAACCACCTGCCGGGGACGCCAAAATCACCTGTCAGCTAGGCCAGAACCACGTGGCGGACTCTATGGAATCACCCGCCGGGCATGCCGGAACCAGCTCTCAGACGTGCCAGAAGCACGTGCCGGACACGCCGGAACCACCTACTAGAGAGACCGGAACCACCTGCCAGACCCGCCTGAACCACCTGCTGAGTACGCTGGAACAACCTGCTCTACTCGCTGGAGCCACCTGCTGGACACGCCAAAATCACCTGATGGCTACGCCAGCACCACTCGGCAGACAAGCCAGAATCACCTGCAGGGTATGCCGGAACCACCTCTCAGACGTGCCAGAACCCCTTGTCGGACACTCCGGAATCACCTGTCAGGCATGCCGGAACCACCTCTCGAGCGTGCCAGAATGACGTGCCAGAGACACCGGATGCACCTGCCGAGCACGCCGGAACCTCCTGTTCGACTCGCCGGAACCACCAGCCAGAGACGCCAAAATCCCCTGCCAGGTAGGCCAGAATCACATGGCGGACGCTCCGGAATCTCCCGCCGGGAAGGTAGGAACCACCTCTCAAACATACTGGAAGCACGTGCCGGACATGCCGGCACCACGTACTGGACAGACCAGAAACACCTGCCGGACCTGCCTGAACCACCTGCTGAGCACACCGGAACAACTTGCTCGACTCGCTGGGGCCACCTGCTGGACACCCCAAAATCACCAGCCAGCTAGGCCAGAACCACTTGCCGTACACTCCGGAATCACCTGCTGGTTACACCAGAGCCACTTGGTGGACAATCCAGAATCACCTGCCGGACATGCCAGAACCACCTGTCACACATGCCGGAACCACGTGCCTGACACGCCGGAACCACCTCGCGGACAGACCGGAACCACCTACCAGACATGCCTGAACCACCTGCCGAGCATGCCGGAACCACCTGCCGGACACGCCAAAATCACCTGCGGGCTAGGCCAGAACCACTTGTAGGACTCTCCTGGAGCACCTGCCGGGCATGCGGGAACCACCTCTCAGACGTGCCAGAACCACGTGCGGCACATGACGGAACCCATTACCGGACAGACCGGAACCACCTGCTGGACACGCCAGAATCACCTGCCAAGAACACCGGAACCACCTGAACAGCTCGCCAGAAACACCTGCCGGGCATGCCAAAATCACCTGCCGGCTACACCAGAACCTCTTGCCGGACACTCCGGAATCACCTGCCAGACATGATGCAACCAAATGTCAGACGTGCCAGAACCACGTGCCAGAGACACCGGATGCAACTGCCGAGCATGCCGGAACCTCCTGCTCAACTCGCTGTAACCACCTGCCGGGGACGCCAAAATCACCTGTCAGCTAGGCCAGAACCACGTGGCGGACTCTATGGAATCACCCGCCGGGCATGCCGGAACCAGCTCTCAGACGTGCCAGAAGCACGTGCCGGACACGCCGGAACCACCTACTAGAGAGACCGGAACCACCTGCCAGACCCGCCTGAACCACCTGCTGAGTACGCTGGAACAACCTGCTCTACTCGCTGGAGCCACCTGCTGGACACGCCAAAATCACCTGATGGCTACGCCAGCACCACTCGGCAGACAAGCCAGAATCACCTGCAGGGTATGCCGGAACCACCTCTCAGACGTGCCAGAACCCCTTGTCGGACACTCCGGAATCACCTGTCAGGCATGCCGGAACCACCTCTCGAGCGTGCCAGAATGACGTGCCAGAGACACCGGATGCACCTGCCGAGCACGCCGGAACCTCCTGTTCGACTCGCCGGAACCACCAGCCAGAGACGCCAAAATCCCCTGCCAGGTAGGCCAGAATCACATGGCGGACGCTCCGGAATCTCCCGCCGGGAAGGTAGGAACCACCTCTCAAACATACTGGAAGCACGTGCCGGACATGCCGGCACCACGTACTGGACAGACCAGAAACACCTGCCGGACCTGCCTGAACCACCTGCTGAGCACACCGGAACAACTTGCTCGACTCGCTGGGGCCACCTGCTGGACACCCCAAAATCACCAGCCAGCTAGGCCAGAACCACTTGCCGTACACTCCGGAATCACCTGCTGGTTACACCAGAGCCACTTGGTGGACAATCCAGAATCACCTGCCGGACATGCCAGAACCACCTGTCACACATGCCGGAACCACGTGCCTGACACGCCGGAACCACCTCGCGGACAGACCGGAACCACCTACCAGACATGCCTGAACCACCTGCCGAGCATGCCGGAACCACCTGCCGGACACGCCAAAATCACCTGCGGGCTAGGCCAGAACCACTTGTAGGACTCTCCTGGAGCACCTGCCGGGCATGCGGGAACCACCTCTCAGACGTGCCAGAACCACGTGCGGCACATGACGGAACCCATTACCGGACAGACCGGAACCACCTGCTGGACACGCCAGAATCACCTGCCAAGAACACCGGAACCACCTGAACAGCTCGCCAGAAACACCTGCCGGGCATGCCAAAATCACCTGCCGGCTACACCAGAACCTCTTGCCGGACACTCCGGAATCACCTGCCAGACATGATGCAACCAAATGTCAGACGTGCCAGAACCACGTGCCAGAGACACCGGATGCAACTGCCGAGCATGCCGGAACCTCCTGCTCAACTCGCTGTAACCACCTGCCGGGGACGCCAAAATCACCTGTCAGCTAGGCCAGAACCACGTGGCGGACTCTATGGAATCACCCGCCGGGCATGCCGGAACCAGCTCTCAGACGTGCCAGAAGCACGTGCCGGACACGCCGGAACCACCTACTAGAGAGACCGGAACCACCTGCCAGACCCGCCTGAACCACCTGCTGAGTACGCTGGAACAACCTGCTCTACTCGCTGGAGCCACCTGCTGGACACGCCAAAATCACCTGATGGCTACGCCAGCACCACTCGGCAGACAAGCCAGAATCACCTGCAGGGTATGCCGGAACCACCTCTCAGACGTGCCAGAACCCCTTGTCGGACACGCCGGAATCACCTGTCAGGCATGCCGGAACCACCTCTCGAGCGTGCCAGAATGACGTGCCAGAGACACCGGATGCACCTGCCGAGCACGCCGGAACCTCCTCTTCGACTCGCCGGAACCACCAGCCAGAGACGCCAAAATCCCCTGCCAGGTAGGCCAGAATCACATGGCGGACGCTCCGGAATCTCCCGCCGGGAAGGTAGGAACCACCTCTCAAACATACTGGAAGCACGTGCCGGACATGCCGGCACCACGTACTGGACAGACCAGAAACACCTGCCGGACCTGCCTGAACCACCTGCTGAGCACACCGGAACAACTTGCTCGACTCGCTGGGGCCACCTGCTGGACACCCCAAAATCACCAGCCAGCTAGGCCAGAACCACTTGCCGTACACTCCGGAATCACCTGCTGGTTACACCAGAGCCACTTGGTGGACAATCCAGAATCACCTGCCGGACATGCCAGAACCACCTGTCACACATGCCGGAACCACGTGCCTGACACGCCGGAACCACCTCGCGGACAGACCGGAACCACCTACCAGACATGCCTGAACCACCTGCCGAGCATGCCGGAACCACCTGCCGGACACGCCAAAATCACCTGCGGGCTAGGCCAGAACCACTTGTAGGACTCTCCTGGAGCACCTGCCGGGCATGCGGGAACCACCTCTCAGACGTGCCAGAACCACGTGCGGCACATGACGGAACCCATTACCGGACAGACCGGAACCACCTGCTGGACACGCCAGAATCACCTGCCAAGAACACCGGAACCACCTGAACAGCTCGCCAGAAACACCTGCCGGGCATGCCAAAATCACCTGCCGGCTACACCAGAACCTCTTGCCGGACACTCCGGAATCACCTGCCAGACATGATGCAACCAAATGTCAGACGTGCCAGAACCACGTGCCAGAGACACCGGATGCAACTGCCGAGCATGCCGGAACCTCCTGCTCAACTCGCTGTAACCACCTGCCGGGGACGCCAAAATCACCTGTCAGCTAGGCCAGAACCACGTGGCGGACTCTATGGAATCACCCGCCGGGCATGCCGGAACCAGCTCTCAGACGTGCCAGAAGCACGTGCCGGACACGCCGGAACCACCTACTAGAGAGACCGGAACCACCTGCCAGACCCGCCTGAACCACCTGCTGAGTACGCTGGAACAACCTGCTCTACTCGCTGGAGCCACCTGCTGGACACGCCAAAATCACCTGATGGCTACGCCAGCACCACTCGGCAGACAAGCCAGAATCACCTGCAGGGTATGCCGGAACCACCTCTCAGACGTGCCAGAACCCCTTGTCGGACACTCCGGAATCACCTGTCAGGCATGCCGGAACCACCTCTCGAGCGTGCCAGAATGACGTGCCAGAGACACCGGATGCACCTGCCGAGCACGCCGGAACCTCCTGTTCGACTCGCCGGAACCACCAGCCAGAGACGCCAAAATCCCCTGCCAGGTAGGCCAGAATCACATGGCGGACGCTCCGGAATCTCCCGCCGGGAAGGTAGGAACCACCTCTCAAACATACTGGAAGCACGTGCCGGACATGCCGGCACCACGTACTGGACAGACCAGAAACACCTGCCGGACCTGCCTGAACCACCTGCTGAGCACACCGGAACAACTTGCTCGACTCGCTGGGGCCACCTGCTGGACACCCCAAAATCACCAGCCAGCTAGGCCAGAACCACTTGCCGTACACTCCGGAATCACCTGCTGGTTACACCAGAGCCACTTGGTGGACAATCCAGAATCACCTGCCGGACATGCCAGAACCACCTGTCACACATGCCGGAACCACGTGCCTGACACGCCGGAACCACCTCGCGGACAGACCGGAACCACCTACCAGACATGCCTGAACCACCTGCCGAGCATGCCGGAACCACCTGCCGGACACGCCAAAATCACCTGCGGGCTAGGCCAGAACCACTTGTAGGACTCTCCTGGAGCACCTGCCGGGCATGCGGGAACCACCTCTCAGACGTGCCAGAACCACGTGCGGCACATGACGGAACCCATTACCGGACAGACCGGAACCACCTGCTGGACACGCCAGAATCACCTGCCAAGAACACCGGAACCACCTGAACAGCTCGCCAGAAACACCTGCCGGGCATGCCAAAATCACCTGCCGGCTACACCAGAACCTCTTGCCGGACACTCCGGAATCACCTGCCAGACATGATGCAACCAAATGTCAGACGTGCCAGAACCACGTGCCAGAGACACCGGATGCAACTGCCGAGCATGCCGGAACCTCCTGCTCAACTCGCTGTAACCACCTGCCGGGGACGCCAAAATCACCTGTCAGCTAGGCCAGAACCACGTGGCGGACTCTATGGAATCACCCGCCGGGCATGCCGGAACCAGCTCTCAGACGTGCCAGAAGCACGTGCCGGACACGCCGGAACCACCTACTAGAGAGACCGGAACCACCTGCCAGACCCGCCTGAACCACCTGCTGAGTACGCTGGAACAACCTGCTCTACTCGCTGGAGCCACCTGCTGGACACGCCAAAATCACCTGATGGCTACGCCAGCACCACTCGGCAGACAAGCCAGAATCACCTGCAGGGTATGCCGGAACCACCTCTCAGACGTGCCAGAACCCCTTGTCGGACACGCCGGAATCACCTGTCAGGCATGCCGGAACCACCTCTCGAGCGTGCCAGAATGACGTGCCAGAGACACCGGATGCACCTGCCGAGCACGCCGGAACCTCCTCTTCGACTCGCCGGAACCACCAGCCAGAGACGCCAAAATCCCCTGCCAGGTAGGCCAGAATCACATGGCGGACGCTCCGGAATCTCCCGCCGGGAAGGTAGGAACCACCTCTCAAACATACTGGAAGCACGTGCCGGACATGCCGGCACCACGTACTGGACAGACCAGAAACACCTGCCGGACCTGCCTGAACCACCTGCTGAGCACACCGGAACAACTTGCTCGACTCGCTGGGGCCACCTGCTGGACACCCCAAAATCACCAGCCAGCTAGGCCAGAACCACTTGCCGTACACTCCGGAATCACCTGCTGGTTACACCAGAGCCACTTGGTGGACAATCCAGAATCACCTGCCGGACATGCCAGAACCACCTGTCACACATGCCGGAACCACGTGCCTGACACGCCGGAACCACCTCGCGGACAGACCGGAACCACCTACCAGACATGCCTGAACCACCTGCCGAGCATGCCGGAACCACCTGCCGGACACGCCAAAATCACCTGCGGGCTAGGCCAGAACCACTTGTAGGACTCTCCTGGAGCACCTGCCGGGCATGCGGGAACCACCTCTCAGACGTGCCAGAACCACGTGCGGCACATGACGGAACCCATTACCGGACAGACCGGAACCACCTGCTGGACACGCCAGAATCACCTGCCAAGAACACCGGAACCACCTGAACAGCTCGCCAGAAACACCTGCCGGGCATGCCAAAATCACCTGCCGGCTACACCAGAACCTCTTGCCGGACACTCCGGAATCACCTGCCAGACATGATGCAACCAAATGTCAGACGTGCCAGAACCACGTGCCAGAGACACCGGATGCAACTGCCGAGCATGCCGGAACCTCCTGCTCAACTCGCTGTAACCACCTGCCGGGGACGCCAAAATCACCTGTCAGCTAGGCCAGAACCACGTGGCGGACTCTATGGAATCACCCGCCGGGCATGCCGGAACCAGCTCTCAGACGTGCCAGAAGCACGTGCCGGACACGCCGGAACCACCTACTAGAGAGACCGGAACCACCTGCCAGACCCGCCTGAACCACCTGCTGAGTACGCTGGAACAACCTGCTCTACTCGCTGGAGCCACCTGCTGGACACGCCAAAATCACCTGATGGCTACGCCAGCACCACTCGGCAGACAAGCCAGAATCACCTGCAGGGTATGCCGGAACCACCTCTCAGACGTGCCAGAACCCCTTGTCGGACACTCCGGAATCACCTGTCAGGCATGCCGGAACCACCTCTCGAGCGTGCCAGAATGACGTGCCAGAGACACCGGATGCACCTGCCGAGCACGCCGGAACCTCCTGTTCGACTCGCCGGAACCACCAGCCAGAGACGCCAAAATCCCCTGCCAGGTAGGCCAGAATCACATGGCGGACGCTCCGGAATCTCCCGCCGGGAAGGTAGGAACCACCTCTCAAACATACTGGAAGCACGTGCCGGACATGCCGGCACCACGTACTGGACAGACCAGAAACACCTGCCGGACCTGCCTGAACCACCTGCTGAGCACACCGGAACAACTTGCTCGACTCGCTGGGGCCACCTGCTGGACACCCCAAAATCACCAGCCAGCTAGGCCAGAACCACTTGCCGTACACTCCGGAATCACCTGCTGGTTACACCAGAGCCACTTGGTGGACAATCCAGAATCACCTGCCGGACATGCCAGAACCACCTGTCACACATGCCGGAACCACGTGCCTGACACGCCGGAACCACCTCGCGGACAGACCGGAACCACCTACCAGACATGCCTGAACCACCTGCCGAGCATGCCGGAACCACCTGCCGGACACGCCAAAATCACCTGCGGGCTAGGCCAGAACCACTTGTAGGACTCTCCTGGAGCACCTGCCGGGCATGCGGGAACCACCTCTCAGACGTGCCAGAACCACGTGCGGCACATGACGGAACCCATTACCGGACAGACCGGAACCACCTGCTGGACACGCCAGAATCACCTGCCAAGAACACCGGAACCACCTGAACAGCTCGCCAGAAACACCTGCCGGGCATGCCAAAATCACCTGCCGGCTACACCAGAACCTCTTGCCGGACACTCCGGAATCACCTGCCAGACATGATGCAACCAAATGTCAGACGTGCCAGAACCACGTGCCAGAGACACCGGATGCAACTGCCGAGCATGCCGGAACCTCCTGCTCAACTCGCTGTAACCACCTGCCGGGGACGCCAAAATCACCTGTCAGCTAGGCCAGAACCACGTGGCGGACTCTATGGAATCACCCGCCGGGCATGCCGGAACCAGCTCTCAGACGTGCCAGAAGCACGTGCCGGACACGCCGGAACCACCTACTAGAGAGACCGGAACCACCTGCCAGACCCGCCTGAACCACCTGCTGAGTACGCTGGAACAACCTGCTCTACTCGCTGGAGCCACCTGCTGGACACGCCAAAATCACCTGATGGCTACGCCAGCACCACTCGGCAGACAAGCCAGAATCACCTGCAGGGTATGCCGGAACCACCTCTCAGACGTGCCAGAACCCCTTGTCGGACACGCCGGAATCACCTGTCAGGCATGCCGGAACCACCTCTCGAGCGTGCCAGAATGACGTGCCAGAGACACCGGATGCACCTGCCGAGCACGCCGGAACCTCCTCTTCGACTCGCCGGAACCACCAGCCAGAGACGCCAAAATCCCCTGCCAGGTAGGCCAGAATCACATGGCGGACGCTCCGGAATCTCCCGCCGGGAAGGTAGGAACCACCTCTCAAACATACTGGAAGCACGTGCCGGACATGCCGGCACCACGTACTGGACAGACCAGAAACACCTGCCGGACCTGCCTGAACCACCTGCTGAGCACACCGGAACAACTTGCTCGACTCGCTGGGGCCACCTGCTGGACACCCCAAAATCACCAGCCAGCTAGGCCAGAACCACTTGCCGTACACTCCGGAATCACCTGCTGGTTACACCAGAGCCACTTGGTGGACAATCCAGAATCACCTGCCGGACATGCCAGAACCACCTGTCACACATGCCGGAACCACGTGCCTGACACGCCGGAACCACCTCGCGGACAGACCGGAACCACCTACCAGACATGCCTGAACCACCTGCCGAGCATGCCGGAACCACCTGCCGGACACGCCAAAATCACCTGCGGGCTAGGCCAGAACCACTTGTAGGACTCTCCTGGAGCACCTGCCGGGCATGCGGGAACCACCTCTCAGACGTGCCAGAACCACGTGCGGCACATGACGGAACCCATTACCGGACAGACCGGAACCACCTGCTGGACACGCCAGAATCACCTGCCAAGAACACCGGAACCACCTGAACAGCTCGCCAGAAACACCTGCCGGGCATGCCAAAATCACCTGCCGGCTACACCAGAACCTCTTGCCGGACACTCCGGAATCACCTGCCAGACATGATGCAACCAAATGTCAGACGTGCCAGAACCACGTGCCAGAGACACCGGATGCAACTGCCGAGCATGCCGGAACCTCCTGCTCAACTCGCTGTAACCACCTGCCGGGGACGCCAAAATCACCTGTCAGCTAGGCCAGAACCACGTGGCGGACTCTATGGAATCACCCGCCGGGCATGCCGGAACCAGCTCTCAGACGTGCCAGAAGCACGTGCCGGACACGCCGGAACCACCTACTAGAGAGACCGGAACCACCTGCCAGACCCGCCTGAACCACCTGCTGAGTACGCTGGAACAACCTGCTCTACTCGCTGGAGCCACCTGCTGGACACGCCAAAATCACCTGATGGCTACGCCAGCACCACTCGGCAGACAAGCCAGAATCACCTGCAGGGTATGCCGGAACCACCTCTCAGACGTGCCAGAACCCCTTGTCGGACACTCCGGAATCACCTGTCAGGCATGCCGGAACCACCTCTCGAGCGTGCCAGAATGACGTGCCAGAGACACCGGATGCACCTGCCGAGCACGCCGGAACCTCCTGTTCGACTCGCCGGAACCACCAGCCAGAGACGCCAAAATCCCCTGCCAGGTAGGCCAGAATCACATGGCGGACGCTCCGGAATCTCCCGCCGGGAAGGTAGGAACCACCTCTCAAACATACTGGAAGCACGTGCCGGACATGCCGGCACCACGTACTGGACAGACCAGAAACACCTGCCGGACCTGCCTGAACCACCTGCTGAGCACACCGGAACAACTTGCTCGACTCGCTGGGGCCACCTGCTGGACACCCCAAAATCACCAGCCAGCTAGGCCAGAACCACTTGCCGTACACTCCGGAATCACCTGCTGGTTACACCAGAGCCACTTGGTGGACAATCCAGAATCACCTGCCGGACATGCCAGAACCACCTGTCACACATGCCGGAACCACGTGCCTGACACGCCGGAACCACCTCGCGGACAGACCGGAACCACCTACCAGACATGCCTGAACCACCTGCCGAGCATGCCGGAACCACCTGCCGGACACGCCAAAATCACCTGCGGGCTAGGCCAGAACCACTTGTAGGACTCTCCTGGAGCACCTGCCGGGCATGCGGGAACCACCTCTCAGACGTGCCAGAACCACGTGCGGCACATGACGGAACCCATTACCGGACAGACCGGAACCACCTGCTGGACACGCCAGAATCACCTGCCAAGAACACCGGAACCACCTGAACAGCTCGCCAGAAACACCTGCCGGGCATGCCAAAATCACCTGCCGGCTACACCAGAACCTCTTGCCGGACACTCCGGAATCACCTGCCAGACATGATGCAACCAAATGTCAGACGTGCCAGAACCACGTGCCAGAGACACCGGATGCAACTGCCGAGCATGCCGGAACCTCCTGCTCAACTCGCTGTAACCACCTGCCGGGGACGCCAAAATCACCTGTCAGCTAGGCCAGAACCACGTGGCGGACTCTATGGAATCACCCGCCGGGCATGCCGGAACCAGCTCTCAGACGTGCCAGAAGCACGTGCCGGACACGCCGGAACCACCTACTAGAGAGACCGGAACCACCTGCCAGACCCGCCTGAACCACCTGCTGAGTACGCTGGAACAACCTGCTCTACTCGCTGGAGCCACCTGCTGGACACGCCAAAATCACCTGATGGCTACGCCAGCACCACTCGGCAGACAAGCCAGAATCACCTGCAGGGTATGCCGGAACCACCTCTCAGACGTGCCAGAACCCCTTGTCGGACACGCCGGAATCACCTGTCAGGCATGCCGGAACCACCTCTCGAGCGTGCCAGAATGACGTGCCAGAGACACCGGATGCACCTGCCGAGCACGCCGGAACCTCCTCTTCGACTCGCCGGAACCACCAGCCAGAGACGCCAAAATCCCCTGCCAGGTAGGCCAGAATCACATGGCGGACGCTCCGGAATCTCCCGCCGGGAAGGTAGGAACCACCTCTCAAACATACTGGAAGCACGTGCCGGACATGCCGGCACCACGTACTGGACAGACCAGAAACACCTGCCGGACCTGCCTGAACCACCTGCTGAGCACACCGGAACAACTTGCTCGACTCGCTGGGGCCACCTGCTGGACACCCCAAAATCACCAGCCAGCTAGGCCAGAACCACTTGCCGTACACTCCGGAATCACCTGCTGGTTACACCAGAGCCACTTGGTGGACAATCCAGAATCACCTGCCGGACATGCCAGAACCACCTGTCACACATGCCGGAACCACGTGCCTGACACGCCGGAACCACCTCGCGGACAGACCGGAACCACCTACCAGACATGCCTGAACCACCTGCCGAGCATGCCGGAACCACCTGCCGGACACGCCAAAATCACCTGCGGGCTAGGCCAGAACCACTTGTAGGACTCTCCTGGAGCACCTGCCGGGCATGCGGGAACCACCTCTCAGACGTGCCAGAACCACGTGCGGCACATGACGGAACCCATTACCGGACAGACCGGAACCACCTGCTGGACACGCCAGAATCACCTGCCAAGAACACCGGAACCACCTGAACAGCTCGCCAGAAACACCTGCCGGGCATGCCAAAATCACCTGCCGGCTACACCAGAACCTCTTGCCGGACACTCCGGAATCACCTGCCAGACATGATGCAACCAAATGTCAGACGTGCCAGAACCACGTGCCAGAGACACCGGATGCAACTGCCGAGCATGCCGGAACCTCCTGCTCAACTCGCTGTAACCACCTGCCGGGGACGCCAAAATCACCTGTCAGCTAGGCCAGAACCACGTGGCGGACTCTATGGAATCACCCGCCGGGCATGCCGGAACCAGCTCTCAGACGTGCCAGAAGCACGTGCCGGACACGCCGGAACCACCTACTAGAGAGACCGGAACCACCTGCCAGACCCGCCTGAACCACCTGCTGAGTACGCTGGAACAACCTGCTCTACTCGCTGGAGCCACCTGCTGGACACGCCAAAATCACCTGATGGCTACGCCAGCACCACTCGGCAGACAAGCCAGAATCACCTGCAGGGTATGCCGGAACCACCTCTCAGACGTGCCAGAACCCCTTGTCGGACACGCCGGAATCACCTGTCAGGCATGCCGGAACCACCTCTCGAGCGTGCCAGAATGACGTGCCAGAGACACCGGATGCACCTGCCGAGCACGCCGGAACCTCCTGTTCGACTCGCCGGAACCACCAGCCAGAGACGCCAAAATCCCCTGCCAGGTAGGCCAGAATCACATGGCGGACGCTCCGGAATCTCCCGCCGGGAAGGTAGGAACCACCTCTCAAACATACTGGAAGCACGTGCCGGACATGCCGGCACCACGTACTGGACAGACCAGAAACACCTGCCGGACCTGCCTGAACCACCTGCTGAGCACACCGGAACAACTTGCTCGACTCGCTGGGGCCACCTGCTGGACACCCCAAAATCACCAGCCAGCTAGGCCAGAACCACTTGCCGTACACTCCGGAATCACCTGCTGGTTACACCAGAGCCACTTGGTGGACAATCCAGAATCACCTGCCGGACATGCCAGAACCACCTGTCACACATGCCGGAACCACGTGCCTGACACGCCGGAACCACCTCGCGGACAGACCGGAACCACCTACCAGACATGCCTGAACCACCTGCCGAGCATGCCGGAACCACCTGCCGGACACGCCAAAATCACCTGCGGGCTAGGCCAGAACCACTTGTAGGACTCTCCTGGAGCACCTGCCGGGCATGCGGGAACCACCTCTCAGACGTGCCAGAACCACGTGCGGCACATGACGGAACCCATTACCGGACAGACCGGAACCACCTGCTGGACACGCCAGAATCACCTGCCAAGAACACCGGAACCACCTGAACAGCTCGCCAGAAACACCTGCCGGGCATGCCAAAATCACCTGCCGGCTACACCAGAACCTCTTGCCGGACACTCCGGAATCACCTGCCAGACATGATGCAACCAAATGTCAGACGTGCCAGAACCACGTGCCAGAGACACCGGATGCAACTGCCGAGCATGCCGGAACCTCCTGCTCAACTCGCTGTAACCACCTGCCGGGGACGCCAAAATCACCTGTCAGCTAGGCCAGAACCACGTGGCGGACTCTATGGAATCACCCGCCGGGCATGCCGGAACCAGCTCTCAGACGTGCCAGAAGCACGTGCCGGACACGCCGGAACCACCTACTAGAGAGACCGGAACCACCTGCCAGACCCGCCTGAACCACCTGCTGAGTACGCTGGAACAACCTGCTCTACTCGCTGGAGCCACCTGCTGGACACGCCAAAATCACCTGATGGCTACGCCAGCACCACTCGGCAGACAAGCCAGAATCACCTGCAGGGTATGCCGGAACCACCTCTCAGACGTGCCAGAACCCCTTGTCGGACACGCCGGAATCACCTGTCAGGCATGCCGGAACCACCTCTCGAGCGTGCCAGAATGACGTGCCAGAGACACCGGATGCACCTGCCGAGCACGCCGGAACCTCCTGTTCGACTCGCCGGAACCACCAGCCAGAGACGCCAAAATCCCCTGCCAGGTAGGCCAGAATCACATGGCGGACGCTCCGGAATCTCCCGCCGGGAAGGTAGGAACCACCTCTCAAACATACTGGAAGCACGTGCCGGACATGCCGGCACCACGTACTGGACAGACCAGAAACACCTGCCGGACCTGCCTGAACCACCTGCTGAGCACACCGGAACAACTTGCTCGACTCGCTGGGGCCACCTGCTGGACACCCCAAAATCACCAGCCAGCTAGGCCAGAACCACTTGCCGTACACTCCGGAATCACCTGCTGGTTACACCAGAGCCACTTGGTGGACAATCCAGAATCACCTGCCGGACATGCCAGAACCACCTGTCACACATGCCGGAACCACGTGCCTGACACGCCGGAACCACCTCGCGGACAGACCGGAACCACCTACCAGACATGCCTGAACCACCTGCCGAGCATGCCGGAACCACCTGCCGGACACGCCAAAATCACCTGCGGGCTAGGCCAGAACCACTTGTAGGACTCTCCTGGAGCACCTGCCGGGCATGCGGGAACCACCTCTCAGACGTGCCAGAACCACGTGCGGCACATGACGGAACCCATTACCGGACAGACCGGAACCACCTGCTGGACACGCCAGAATCACCTGCCAAGAACACCGGAACCACCTGAACAGCTCGCCAGAAACACCTGCCGGGCATGCCAAAATCACCTGCCGGCTACACCAGAACCTCTTGCCGGACACTCCGGAATCACCTGCCAGACATGATGCAACCAAATGTCAGACGTGCCAGAACCACGTGCCAGAGACACCGGATGCAACTGCCGAGCATGCCGGAACCTCCTGCTCAACTCGCTGTAACCACCTGCCGGGGACGCCAAAATCACCTGTCAGCTAGGCCAGAACCACGTGGCGGACTCTATGGAATCACCCGCCGGGCATGCCGGAACCAGCTCTCAGACGTGCCAGAAGCACGTGCCGGACACGCCGGAACCACCTACTAGAGAGACCGGAACCACCTGCCAGACCCGCCTGAACCACCTGCTGAGTACGCTGGAACAACCTGCTCTACTCGCTGGAGCCACCTGCTGGACACGCCAAAATCACCTGATGGCTACGCCAGCACCACTCGGCAGACAAGCCAGAATCACCTGCAGGGTATGCCGGAACCACCTCTCAGACGTGCCAGAACCCCTTGTCGGACACGCCGGAATCACCTGTCAGGCATGCCGGAACCACCTCTCGAGCGTGCCAGAATGACGTGCCAGAGACACCGGATGCACCTGCCGAGCACGCCGGAACCTCCTGTTCGACTCGCCGGAACCACCAGCCAGAGACGCCAAAATCCCCTGCCAGGTAGGCCAGAATCACATGGCGGACGCTCCGGAATCTCCCGCCGGGAAGGTAGGAACCACCTCTCAAACATACTGGAAGCACGTGCCGGACATGCCGGCACCACGTACTGGACAGACCAGAAACACCTGCCGGACCTGCCTGAACCACCTGCTGAGCACACCGGAACAACTTGCTCGACTCGCTGGGGCCACCTGCTGGACACCCCAAAATCACCAGCCAGCTAGGCCAGAACCACTTGCCGTACACTCCGGAATCACCTGCTGGTTACACCAGAGCCACTTGGTGGACAATCCAGAATCACCTGCCGGACATGCCAGAACCACCTGTCACACATGCCGGAACCACGTGCCTGACACGCCGGAACCACCTCGCGGACAGACCGGAACCACCTACCAGACATGCCTGAACCACCTGCCGAGCATGCCGGAACCACCTGCCGGACACGCCAAAATCACCTGCGGGCTAGGCCAGAACCACTTGTAGGACTCTCCTGGAGCACCTGCCGGGCATGCGGGAACCACCTCTCAGACGTGCCAGAACCACGTGCGGCACATGACGGAACCCATTACCGGACAGACCGGAACCACCTGCTGGACACGCCAGAATCACCTGCCAAGAACACCGGAACCACCTGAACAGCTCGCCAGAAACACCTGCCGGGCATGCCAAAATCACCTGCCGGCTACACCAGAACCTCTTGCCGGACACTCCGGAATCACCTGCCAGACATGATGCAACCAAATGTCAGACGTGCCAGAACCACGTGCCAGAGACACCGGATGCAACTGCCGAGCATGCCGGAACCTCCTGCTCAACTCGCTGTAACCACCTGCCGGGGACGCCAAAATCACCTGTCAGCTAGGCCAGAACCACGTGGCGGACTCTATGGAATCACCCGCCGGGCATGCCGGAACCAGCTCTCAGACGTGCCAGAAGCACGTGCCGGACACGCCGGAACCACCTACTAGAGAGACCGGAACCACCTGCCAGACCCGCCTGAACCACCTGCTGAGTACGCTGGAACAACCTGCTCTACTCGCTGGAGCCACCTGCTGGACACGCCAAAATCACCTGATGGCTACGCCAGCACCACTCGGCAGACAAGCCAGAATCACCTGCAGGGTATGCCGGAACCACCTCTCAGACGTGCCAGAACCCCTTGTCGGACACGCCGGAATCACCTGTCAGGCATGCCGGAACCACCTCTCGAGCGTGCCAGAATGACGTGCCAGAGACACCGGATGCACCTGCCGAGCACGCCGGAACCTCCTGTTCGACTCGCCGGAACCACCAGCCAGAGACGCCAAAATCCCCTGCCAGGTAGGCCAGAATCACATGGCGGACGCTCCGGAATCTCCCGCCGGGAAGGTAGGAACCACCTCTCAAACATACTGGAAGCACGTGCCGGACATGCCGGCACCACGTACTGGACAGACCAGAAACACCTGCCGGACCTGCCTGAACCACCTGCTGAGCACACCGGAACAACTTGCTCGACTCGCTGGGGCCACCTGCTGGACACCCCAAAATCACCAGCCAGCTAGGCCAGAACCACTTGCCGTACACTCCGGAATCACCTGCTGGTTACACCAGAGCCACTTGGTGGACAATCCAGAATCACCTGCCGGACATGCCAGAACCACCTGTCACACATGCCGGAACCACGTGCCTGACACGCCGGAACCACCTCGCGGACAGACCGGAACCACCTACCAGACATGCCTGAACCACCTGCCGAGCATGCCGGAACCACCTGCCGGACACGCCAAAATCACCTGCGGGCTAGGCCAGAACCACTTGTAGGACTCTCCTGGAGCACCTGCCGGGCATGCGGGAACCACCTCTCAGACGTGCCAGAACCACGTGCGGCACATGACGGAACCCATTACCGGACAGACCGGAACCACCTGCTGGACACGCCAGAATCACCTGCCAAGAACACCGGAACCACCTGAACAGCTCGCCAGAAACACCTGCCGGGCATGCCAAAATCACCTGCCGGCTACACCAGAACCTCTTGCCGGACACTCCGGAATCACCTGCCAGACATGATGCAACCAAATGTCAGACGTGCCAGAACCACGTGCCAGAGACACCGGATGCAACTGCCGAGCATGCCGGAACCTCCTGCTCAACTCGCTGTAACCACCTGCCGGGGACGCCAAAATCACCTGTCAGCTAGGCCAGAACCACGTGGCGGACTCTATGGAATCACCCGCCGGGCATGCCGGAACCAGCTCTCAGACGTGCCAGAAGCACGTGCCGGACACGCCGGAACCACCTACTAGAGAGACCGGAACCACCTGCCAGACCCGCCTGAACCACCTGCTGAGTACGCTGGAACAACCTGCTCTACTCGCTGGAGCCACCTGCTGGACACGCCAAAATCACCTGATGGCTACGCCAGCACCACTCGGCAGACAAGCCAGAATCACCTGCAGGGTATGCCGGAACCACCTCTCAGACGTGCCAGAACCCCTTGTCGGACACGCCGGAATCACCTGTCAGGCATGCCGGAACCACCTCTCGAGCGTGCCAGAATGACGTGCCAGAGACACCGGATGCACCTGCCGAGCACGCCGGAACCTCCTCTTCGACTCGCCGGAACCACCAGCCAGAGACGCCAAAATCCCCTGCCAGGTAGGCCAGAATCACATGGCGGACGCTCCGGAATCTCCCGCCGGGAAGGTAGGAACCACCTCTCAAACATACTGGAAGCACGTGCCGGACATGCCGGCACCACGTACTGGACAGACCAGAAACACCTGCCGGACCTGCCTGAACCACCTGCTGAGCACACCGGAACAACTTGCTCGACTCGCTGGGGCCACCTGCTGGACACCCCAAAATCACCAGCCAGCTAGGCCAGAACCACTTGCCGTACACTCCGGAATCACCTGCTGGTTACACCAGAGCCACTTGGTGGACAATCCAGAATCACCTGCCGGACATGCCAGAACCACCTGTCACACATGCCGGAACCACGTGCCTGACACGCCGGAACCACCTCGCGGACAGACCGGAACCACCTACCAGACATGCCTGAACCACCTGCCGAGCATGCCGGAACCACCTGCCGGACACGCCAAAATCACCTGCGGGCTAGGCCAGAACCACTTGTAGGACTCTCCTGGAGCACCTGCCGGGCATGCGGGAACCACCTCTCAGACGTGCCAGAACCACGTGCGGCACATGACGGAACCCATTACCGGACAGACCGGAACCACCTGCTGGACACGCCAGAATCACCTGCCAAGAACACCGGAACCACCTGAACAGCTCGCCAGAAACACCTGCCGGGCATGCCAAAATCACCTGCCGGCTACACCAGAACCTCTTGCCGGACACTCCGGAATCACCTGCCAGACATGATGCAACCAAATGTCAGACGTGCCAGAACCACGTGCCAGAGACACCGGATGCAACTGCCGAGCATGCCGGAACCTCCTGCTCAACTCGCTGTAACCACCTGCCGGGGACGCCAAAATCACCTGTCAGCTAGGCCAGAACCACGTGGCGGACTCTATGGAATCACCCGCCGGGCATGCCGGAACCAGCTCTCAGACGTGCCAGAAGCACGTGCCGGACACGCCGGAACCACCTACTAGAGAGACCGGAACCACCTGCCAGACCCGCCTGAACCACCTGCTGAGTACGCTGGAACAACCTGCTCTACTCGCTGGAGCCACCTGCTGGACACGCCAAAATCACCTGATGGCTACGCCAGCACCACTCGGCAGACAAGCCAGAATCACCTGCAGGGTATGCCGGAACCACCTCTCAGACGTGCCAGAACCCCTTGTCGGACACTCCGGAATCACCTGTCAGGCATGCCGGAACCACCTCTCGAGCGTGCCAGAATGACGTGCCAGAGACACCGGATGCACCTGCCGAGCACGCCGGAACCTCCTGTTCGACTCGCCGGAACCACCAGCCAGAGACGCCAAAATCCCCTGCCAGGTAGGCCAGAATCACATGGCGGACGCTCCGGAATCTCCCGCCGGGAAGGTAGGAACCACCTCTCAAACATACTGGAAGCACGTGCCGGACATGCCGGCACCACGTACTGGACAGACCAGAAACACCTGCCGGACCTGCCTGAACCACCTGCTGAGCACACCGGAACAACTTGCTCGACTCGCTGGGGCCACCTGCTGGACACCCCAAAATCACCAGCCAGCTAGGCCAGAACCACTTGCCGTACACTCCGGAATCACCTGCTGGTTACACCAGAGCCACTTGGTGGACAATCCAGAATCACCTGCCGGACATGCCAGAACCACCTGTCACACATGCCGGAACCACGTGCCTGACACGCCGGAACCACCTCGCGGACAGACCGGAACCACCTACCAGACATGCCTGAACCACCTGCCGAGCATGCCGGAACCACCTGCCGGACACGCCAAAATCACCTGCGGGCTAGGCCAGAACCACTTGTAGGACTCTCCTGGAGCACCTGCCGGGCATGCGGGAACCACCTCTCAGACGTGCCAGAACCACGTGCGGCACATGACGGAACCCATTACCGGACAGACCGGAACCACCTGCTGGACACGCCAGAATCACCTGCCAAGAACACCGGAACCACCTGAACAGCTCGCCAGAAACACCTGCCGGGCATGCCAAAATCACCTGCCGGCTACACCAGAACCTCTTGCCGGACACTCCGGAATCACCTGCCAGACATGATGCAACCAAATGTCAGACGTGCCAGAACCACGTGCCAGAGACACCGGATGCAACTGCCGAGCATGCCGGAACCTCCTGCTCAACTCGCTGTAACCACCTGCCGGGGACGCCAAAATCACCTGTCAGCTAGGCCAGAACCACGTGGCGGACTCTATGGAATCACCCGCCGGGCATGCCGGAACCAGCTCTCAGACGTGCCAGAAGCACGTGCCGGACACGCCGGAACCACCTACTAGAGAGACCGGAACCACCTGCCAGACCCGCCTGAACCACCTGCTGAGTACGCTGGAACAACCTGCTCTACTCGCTGGAGCCACCTGCTGGACACGCCAAAATCACCTGATGGCTACGCCAGCACCACTCGGCAGACAAGCCAGAATCACCTGCAGGGTATGCCGGAACCACCTCTCAGACGTGCCAGAACCCCTTGTCGGACACGCCGGAATCACCTGTCAGGCATGCCGGAACCACCTCTCGAGCGTGCCAGAATGACGTGCCAGAGACACCGGATGCACCTGCCGAGCACGCCGGAACCTCCTGTTCGACTCGCCGGAACCACCAGCCAGAGACGCCAAAATCCCCTGCCAGGTAGGCCAGAATCACATGGCGGACGCTCCGGAATCTCCCGCCGGGAAGGTAGGAACCACCTCTCAAACATACTGGAAGCACGTGCCGGACATGCCGGCACCACGTACTGGACAGACCAGAAACACCTGCCGGACCTGCCTGAACCACCTGCTGAGCACACCGGAACAACTTGCTCGACTCGCTGGGGCCACCTGCTGGACACCCCAAAATCACCAGCCAGCTAGGCCAGAACCACTTGCCGTACACTCCGGAATCACCTGCTGGTTACACCAGAGCCACTTGGTGGACAATCCAGAATCACCTGCCGGACATGCCAGAACCACCTGTCACACATGCCGGAACCACGTGCCTGACACGCCGGAACCACCTCGCGGACAGACCGGAACCACCTACCAGACATGCCTGAACCACCTGCCGAGCATGCCGGAACCACCTGCCGGACACGCCAAAATCACCTGCGGGCTAGGCCAGAACCACTTGTAGGACTCTCCTGGAGCACCTGCCGGGCATGCGGGAACCACCTCTCAGACGTGCCAGAACCACGTGCGGCACATGACGGAACCCATTACCGGACAGACCGGAACCACCTGCTGGACACGCCAGAATCACCTGCCAAGAACACCGGAACCACCTGAACAGCTCGCCAGAAACACCTGCCGGGCATGCCAAAATCACCTGCCGGCTACACCAGAACCTCTTGCCGGACACTCCGGAATCACCTGCCAGACATGATGCAACCAAATGTCAGACGTGCCAGAACCACGTGCCAGAGACACCGGATGCAACTGCCGAGCATGCCGGAACCTCCTGCTCAACTCGCTGTAACCACCTGCCGGGGACGCCAAAATCACCTGTCAGCTAGGCCAGAACCACGTGGCGGACTCTATGGAATCACCCGCCGGGCATGCCGGAACCAGCTCTCAGACGTGCCAGAAGCACGTGCCGGACACGCCGGAACCACCTACTAGAGAGACCGGAACCACCTGCCAGACCCGCCTGAACCACCTGCTGAGTACGCTGGAACAACCTGCTCTACTCGCTGGAGCCACCTGCTGGACACGCCAAAATCACCTGATGGCTACGCCAGCACCACTCGGCAGACAAGCCAGAATCACCTGCAGGGTATGCCGGAACCACCTCTCAGACGTGCCAGAACCCCTTGTCGGACACGCCGGAATCACCTGTCAGGCATGCCGGAACCACCTCTCGAGCGTGCCAGAATGACGTGCCAGAGACACCGGATGCACCTGCCGAGCACGCCGGAACCTCCTCTTCGACTCGCCGGAACCACCAGCCAGAGACGCCAAAATCCCCTGCCAGGTAGGCCAGAATCACATGGCGGACGCTCCGGAATCTCCCGCCGGGAAGGTAGGAACCACCTCTCAAACATACTGGAAGCACGTGCCGGACATGCCGGCACCACGTACTGGACAGACCAGAAACACCTGCCGGACCTGCCTGAACCACCTGCTGAGCACACCGGAACAACTTGCTCGACTCGCTGGGGCCACCTGCTGGACACCCCAAAATCACCAGCCAGCTAGGCCAGAACCACTTGCCGTACACTCCGGAATCACCTGCTGGTTACACCAGAGCCACTTGGTGGACAATCCAGAATCACCTGCCGGACATGCCAGAACCACCTGTCACACATGCCGGAACCACGTGCCTGACACGCCGGAACCACCTCGCGGACAGACCGGAACCACCTACCAGACATGCCTGAACCACCTGCCGAGCATGCCGGAACCACCTGCCGGACACGCCAAAATCACCTGCGGGCTAGGCCAGAACCACTTGTAGGACTCTCCTGGAGCACCTGCCGGGCATGCGGGAACCACCTCTCAGACGTGCCAGAACCACGTGCGGCACATGACGGAACCCATTACCGGACAGACCGGAACCACCTGCTGGACACGCCAGAATCACCTGCCAAGAACACCGGAACCACCTGAACAGCTCGCCAGAAACACCTGCCGGGCATGCCAAAATCACCTGCCGGCTACACCAGAACCTCTTGCCGGACACTCCGGAATCACCTGCCAGACATGATGCAACCAAATGTCAGACGTGCCAGAACCACGTGCCAGAGACACCGGATGCAACTGCCGAGCATGCCGGAACCTCCTGCTCAACTCGCTGTAACCACCTGCCGGGGACGCCAAAATCACCTGTCAGCTAGGCCAGAACCACGTGGCGGACTCTATGGAATCACCCGCCGGGCATGCCGGAACCAGCTCTCAGACGTGCCAGAAGCACGTGCCGGACACGCCGGAACCACCTACTAGAGAGACCGGAACCACCTGCCAGACCCGCCTGAACCACCTGCTGAGTACGCTGGAACAACCTGCTCTACTCGCTGGAGCCACCTGCTGGACACGCCAAAATCACCTGATGGCTACGCCAGCACCACTCGGCAGACAAGCCAGAATCACCTGCAGGGTATGCCGGAACCACCTCTCAGACGTGCCAGAACCCCTTGTCGGACACGCCGGAATCACCTGTCAGGCATGCCGGAACCACCTCTCGAGCGTGCCAGAATGACGTGCCAGAGACACCGGATGCACCTGCCGAGCACGCCGGAACCTCCTCTTCGACTCGCCGGAACCACCAGCCAGAGACGCCAAAATCCCCTGCCAGGTAGGCCAGAATCACATGGCGGACGCTCCGGAATCTCCCGCCGGGAAGGTAGGAACCACCTCTCAAACATACTGGAAGCACGTGCCGGACATGCCGGCACCACGTACTGGACAGACCAGAAACACCTGCCGGACCTGCCTGAACCACCTGCTGAGCACACCGGAACAACTTGCTCGACTCGCTGGGGCCACCTGCTGGACACCCCAAAATCACCAGCCAGCTAGGCCAGAACCACTTGCCGTACACTCCGGAATCACCTGCTGGTTACACCAGAGCCACTTGGTGGACAATCCAGAATCACCTGCCGGACATGCCAGAACCACCTGTCACACATGCCGGAACCACGTGCCTGACACGCCGGAACCACCTCGCGGACAGACCGGAACCACCTACCAGACATGCCTGAACCACCTGCCGAGCATGCCGGAACCACCTGCCGGACACGCCAAAATCACCTGCGGGCTAGGCCAGAACCACTTGTAGGACTCTCCTGGAGCACCTGCCGGGCATGCGGGAACCACCTCTCAGACGTGCCAGAACCACGTGCGGCACATGACGGAACCCATTACCGGACAGACCGGAACCACCTGCTGGACACGCCAGAATCACCTGCCAAGAACACCGGAACCACCTGAACAGCTCGCCAGAAACACCTGCCGGGCATGCCAAAATCACCTGCCGGCTACACCAGAACCTCTTGCCGGACACTCCGGAATCACCTGCCAGACATGATGCAACCAAATGTCAGACGTGCCAGAACCACGTGCCAGAGACACCGGATGCAACTGCCGAGCATGCCGGAACCTCCTGCTCAACTCGCTGTAACCACCTGCCGGGGACGCCAAAATCACCTGTCAGCTAGGCCAGAACCACGTGGCGGACTCTATGGAATCACCCGCCGGGCATGCCGGAACCAGCTCTCAGACGTGCCAGAAGCACGTGCCGGACACGCCGGAACCACCTACTAGAGAGACCGGAACCACCTGCCAGACCCGCCTGAACCACCTGCTGAGTACGCTGGAACAACCTGCTCTACTCGCTGGAGCCACCTGCTGGACACGCCAAAATCACCTGATGGCTACGCCAGCACCACTCGGCAGACAAGCCAGAATCACCTGCAGGGTATGCCGGAACCACCTCTCAGACGTGCCAGAACCCCTTGTCGGACACGCCGGAATCACCTGTCAGGCATGCCGGAACCACCTCTCGAGCGTGCCAGAATGACGTGCCAGAGACACCGGATGCACCTGCCGAGCACGCCGGAACCTCCTGTTCGACTCGCCGGAACCACCAGCCAGAGACGCCAAAATCCCCTGCCAGGTAGGCCAGAATCACATGGCGGACGCTCCGGAATCTCCCGCCGGGAAGGTAGGAACCACCTCTCAAACATACTGGAAGCACGTGCCGGACATGCCGGCACCACGTACTGGACAGACCAGAAACACCTGCCGGACCTGCCTGAACCACCTGCTGAGCACACCGGAACAACTTGCTCGACTCGCTGGGGCCACCTGCTGGACACCCCAAAATCACCAGCCAGCTAGGCCAGAACCACTTGCCGTACACTCCGGAATCACCTGCTGGTTACACCAGAGCCACTTGGTGGACAATCCAGAATCACCTGCCGGACATGCCAGAACCACCTGTCACACATGCCGGAACCACGTGCCTGACACGCCGGAACCACCTCGCGGACAGACCGGAACCACCTACCAGACATGCCTGAACCACCTGCCGAGCATGCCGGAACCACCTGCCGGACACGCCAAAATCACCTGCGGGCTAGGCCAGAACCACTTGTAGGACTCTCCTGGAGCACCTGCCGGGCATGCGGGAACCACCTCTCAGACGTGCCAGAACCACGTGCGGCACATGACGGAACCCATTACCGGACAGACCGGAACCACCTGCTGGACACGCCAGAATCACCTGCCAAGAACACCGGAACCACCTGAACAGCTCGCCAGAAACACCTGCCGGGCATGCCAAAATCACCTGCCGGCTACACCAGAACCTCTTGCCGGACACTCCGGAATCACCTGCCAGACATGATGCAACCAAATGTCAGACGTGCCAGAACCACGTGCCAGAGACACCGGATGCAACTGCCGAGCATGCCGGAACCTCCTGCTCAACTCGCTGTAACCACCTGCCGGGGACGCCAAAATCACCTGTCAGCTAGGCCAGAACCACGTGGCGGACTCTATGGAATCACCCGCCGGGCATGCCGGAACCAGCTCTCAGACGTGCCAGAAGCACGTGCCGGACACGCCGGAACCACCTACTAGAGAGACCGGAACCACCTGCCAGACCCGCCTGAACCACCTGCTGAGTACGCTGGAACAACCTGCTCTACTCGCTGGAGCCACCTGCTGGACACGCCAAAATCACCTGATGGCTACGCCAGCACCACTCGGCAGACAAGCCAGAATAACCTGCAGGGTATGCCGGAACCACCTCTCAGACGTGCCAGAACCCCTTGTCGGACACGCCGGAATCACCTGTCAGGCATGCCGGAACCACCTCTCGAGCGTGCCAGAATGACGTGCCAGAGACACCGGATGCACCTGCCGAGCACGCCGGAACCTCCTGTTCGACTCGCCGGAACCACCAGCCAGAGACGCCAAAATCCCCTGCCAGGTAGGCCAGAATCACATGGCGGACGCTCCGGAATCTCCCGCCGGGAAGGTAGGAACCACCTCTCAAACATACTGGAAGCACGTGCCGGACATGCCGGCACCACGTACTGGACAGACCAGAAACACCTGCCGGACCTGCCTGAACCACCTGCTGAGCACACCGGAACAACTTGCTCGACTCGCTGGGGTCACCTGCTGGACACCCCAAAATCACCAGCCAGCTATGCCAGAACCACTTGCCGTACACTCCGGAATCACCTGCTGGTTACACCAGAGCCACTTGGTGGACAATCCAGAATCACCTGCCGGACATGCCAGAACCACCTGTCACACATGCCGGAACCACGTGCCTGACACGCCGGAACCACCTCGCGGACAGACCGGAACCACCTACCAGACATGCCTGAACCACCTGCCGAGCATGCCGGAACCACCTGCCGGACACGCCAAAATCACCTGCGGGCTAGGCCAGAACCACTTGTAGGACTCTCCTGGAGCACCTGCCGGGCATGCGGGAACCACCTCTCAGACGTGCCAGAACCACGTGCGGCACATGACGGAACCCATTACCGGACAGACCGGAACCACCTGCTGGACACGCCAGAATCACCTGCCAAGAACACCGGAACCACCTGAACAGCTCGCCAGAAACACCTGCCGGGCATGCCAAAATCACCTGCCGGCTACACCAGAACCTCTTGCCGGACACTCCGGAATCACCTGCCAGACATGATGCAACCAAATGTCAGACGTGCCAGAACCACGTGCCAGAGACACCGGATGCAACTGCCGAGCATGCCGGAACCTCCTGCTCAACTCGCTGTAACCACCTGCCGGGGACGCCAAAATCACCTGTCAGCTAGGCCAGAACCACGTGGCGGACTCTATGGAATCACCCGCCGGGCATGCCGGAACCAGCTCTCAGACGTGCCAGAAGCACGTGCCGGACACGCCGGAACCACCTACTAGAGAGACCGGAACCACCTGCCAGACCCGCCTGAACCACCTGCTGAGTACGCTGGAACAACCTGCTCTACTCGCTGGAGCCACCTGCTGGACACGCCAAAATCACCTGATGGCTACGCCAGCACCACTCGGCAGACAAGCCAGAATCACCTGCAGGGTATGCCGGAACCACCTCTCAGACGTGCCAGAACCCCTTGTCGGACACGCCGGAATCACCTGTCAGGCATGCCGGAACCACCTCTCGAGCGTGCCAGAATGACGTGCCAGAGACACCGGATGCACCTGCCGAGCACGCCGGAACCTCCTCTTCGACTCGCCGGAACCACCAGCCAGAGACGCCAAAATCCCCTGCCAGGTAGGCCAGAATCACATGGCGGACGCTCCGGAATCTCCCGCCGGGAAGGTAGGAACCACCTCTCAAACATACTGGAAGCACGTGCCGGACATGCCGGCACCACGTACTGGACAGACCAGAAACACCTGCCGGACCTGCCTGAACCACCTGCTGAGCACACCGGAACAACTTGCTCGACTCGCTGGGGCCACCTGCTGGACACCCCAAAATCACCAGCCAGCTAGGCCAGAACCACTTGCCGTACACTCCGGAATCACCTGCTGGTTACACCAGAGCCACTTGGTGGACAATCCAGAATCACCTGCCGGACATGCCAGAACCACCTGTCACACATGCCGGAACCACGTGCCTGACACGCCGGAACCACCTCGCGGACAGACCGGAACCACCTACCAGACATGCCTGAACCACCTGCCGAGCATGCCGGAACCACCTGCCGGACACGCCAAAATCACCTGCGGGCTAGGCCAGAACCACTTGTAGGACTCTCCTGGAGCACCTGCCGGGCATGCGGGAACCACCTCTCAGACGTGCCAGAACCACGTGCGGCACATGACGGAACCCATTACCGGACAGACCGGAACCACCTGCTGGACACGCCAGAATCACCTGCCAAGAACACCGGAACCACCTGAACAGCTCGCCAGAAACACCTGCCGGGCATGCCAAAATCACCTGCCGGCTACACCAGAACCTCTTGCCGGACACTCCGGAATCACCTGCCAGACATGATGCAACCAAATGTCAGACGTGCCAGAACCACGTGCCAGAGACACCGGATGCAACTGCCGAGCATGCCGGAACCTCCTGCTCAACTCGCTGTAACCACCTGCCGGGGACGCCAAAATCACCTGTCAGCTAGGCCAGAACCACGTGGCGGACTCTATGGAATCACCCGCCGGGCATGCCGGAACCAGCTCTCAGACGTGCCAGAAGCACGTGCCGGACACGCCGGAACCACCTACTAGAGAGACCGGAACCACCTGCCAGACCCGCCTGAACCACCTGCTGAGTACGCTGGAACAACCTGCTCTACTCGCTGGAGCCACCTGCTGGACACGCCAAAATCACCTGATGGCTACGCCAGCACCACTCGGCAGACAAGCCAGAATCACCTGCAGGGTATGCCGGAACCACCTCTCAGACGTGCCAGAACCCCTTGTCGGACACGCCGGAATCACCTGTCAGGCATGCCGGAACCACCTCTCGAGCGTGCCAGAATGACGTGCCAGAGACACCGGATGCACCTGCCGAGCACGCCGGAACCTCCTCTTCGACTCGCCGGAACCACCAGCCAGAGACGCCAAAATCCCCTGCCAGGTAGGCCAGAATCACATGGCGGACGCTCCGGAATCTCCCGCCGGGAAGGTAGGAACCACCTCTCAAACATACTGGAAGCACGTGCCGGACATGCCGGCACCACGTACTGGACAGACCAGAAACACCTGCCGGACCTGCCTGAACCACCTGCTGAGCACACCGGAACAACTTGCTCGACTCGCTGGGGCCACCTGCTGGACACCCCAAAATCACCAGCCAGCTAGGCCAGAACCACTTGCCGTACACTCCGGAATCACCTGCTGGTTACACCAGAGCCACTTGGTGGACAATCCAGAATCACCTGCCGGACATGCCAGAACCACCTGTCACACATGCCGGAACCACGTGCCTGACACGCCGGAACCACCTCGCGGACAGACCGGAACCACCTACCAGACATGCCTGAACCACCTGCCGAGCATGCCGGAACCACCTGCCGGACACGCCAAAATCACCTGCGGGCTAGGCCAGAACCACTTGTAGGACTCTCCTGGAGCACCTGCCGGGCATGCGGGAACCACCTCTCAGACGTGCCAGAACCACGTGCGGCACATGACGGAACCCATTACCGGACAGACCAGAACCACCTGCTGGACACGCCAGAATCACCTGCCAAGAACACCGGAACCACCTGAACAGCTCGCCAGAAACACCTGCCGGGCATGCCAAAATCACCTGCCGGCTACACCAGAACCTCTTGCCGGACACTCCGGAATCACCTGCCAGACATGATGCAACCAAATGTCAGACGTGCCAGAACCACGTGCCAGAGACACCGGATGCAACTGCCGAGCATGCCGGAACCTCCTGCTCAACTCGCTGTAACCACCTGCCGGGGACGCCAAAATCACCTGTCAGCTAGGCCAGAACCACGTGGCGGACTCTATGGAATCACCCGCCGGGCATGCCGGAACCAGCTCTCAGACGTGCCAGAAGCACGTGCCGGACACGCCGGAACCACCTACTAGAGAGACCGGAACCACCTGCCAGACCCGCCTGAACCACCTGCTGAGTACGCTGGAACAACCTGCTCTACTCGCTGGAGCCACCTGCTGGACACGCCAAAATCACCTGATGGCTACGCCAGCACCACTCGGCAGACAAGCCAGAATCACCTGCAGGGTATGCCGGAACCACCTCTCAGACGTGCCAGAACCCCTTGTCGGACACGCCGGAATCACCTGTCAGGCATGCCGGAACCACCTCTCGAGCGTGCCAGAATGACGTGCCAGAGACACCGGATGCACCTGCCGAGCACGCCGGAACCTCCTCTTCGACTCGCCGGAACCACCAGCCAGAGACGCCAAAATCCCCTGCCAGGTAGGCCAGAATCACATGGCGGACGCTCCGGAATCTCCCGCCGGGAAGGTAGGAACCACCTCTCAAACATACTGGAAACACGTGCCGGACATGCCGGCACCACGTACTGGACAGACCAGAAACACCTGCCGGACCTGCCTGAACCACCTGCTGAGCACACCGGAACAACTTGCTCGACTCGCTGGGGCCACCTGCTGGACACCCCAAAATCACCAGCCAGCTAGGCCAGAACCACTTGCCGTACACTCCGGAATCACCTGCTGGTTACACCAGAGCCACTTGGTGGACAATCCAGAATCACCTGCCGGACATGCCAGAACCACCTGTCACACATGCCGGAACCACGTGCCTGACACGCCGGAACCACCTCGCGGACAGACCGGAACCACCTACCAGACATGCCTGAACCACCTGCCGAGCATGCCGGAACCACCTGCCGGACACGCCAAAATCACCTGCGGGCTAGGCCAGAACCACTTGTAGGACTCTCCTGGAGCACCTGCCGGGCATGCGGGAACCACCTCTCAGACGTGCCAGAACCACGTGCGGCACATGACGGAACCCATTACCGGACAGACCGGAACCACCTGCTGGACACGCCAGAATCACCTGCCAAGAACACCGGAACCACCTGAACAGCTCGCCAGAAACACCTGCCGGGCATGCCAAAATCACCTGCCGGCTACACCAGAACCTCTTGCCGGACACTCCGGAATCACCTGCCAGACATGATGCAACCAAATGTCAGACGTGCCAGAACCACGTGCCAGAGACACCGGATGCAACTGCCGAGCATGCCGGAACCTCCTGCTCAACTCGCTGTAACCACCTGCCGGGGACGCCAAAATCACCTGTCAGCTAGGCCAGAACCACGTGGCGGACTCTATGGAATCACCCGCCGGGCATGCCGGAACCAGCTCTCAGACGTGCCAGAAGCACGTGCCGGACACGCCGGAACCACCTACTAGAGAGACCGGAACCACCTGCCAGACCCGCCTGAACCACCTGCTGAGTACGCTGGAACAACCTGCTCTACTCGCTGGAGCCACCTGCTGGACACGCCAAAATCACCTGATGGCTACGCCAGCACCACTCGGCAGACAAGCCAGAATCACCTGCAGGGTATGCCGGAACCACCTCTCAGACGTGCCAGAACCCCTTGTCGGACACGCCGGAATCACCTGTCAGGCATGCCGGAACCACCTCTCGAGCGTGCCAGAATGACGTGCCAGAGACACCGGATGCACCTGCCGAGCACGCCGGAACCTCCTCTTCGACTCGCCGGAACCACCAGCCAGAGACGCCAAAATCCCCTGCCAGGTAGGCCAGAATCACATGGCGGACGCTCCGGAATCTCCCGCCGGGAAGGTAGGAACCACCTCTCAAACATACTGGAAGCACGTGCCGGACATGCCGGCACCACGTACTGGACAGACCAGAAACACCTGCCGGACCTGCCTGAACCACCTGCTGAGCACACCGGAACAACTTGCTCGACTCGCTGGGGCCACCTGCTGGACACCCCAAAATCACCAGCCAGCTAGGCCAGAACCACTTGCCGTACACTCCGGAATCACCTGCTGGTTACACCAGAGCCACTTGGTGGACAATCCAGAATCACCTGCCGGACATGCCAGAACCACCTGTCACACATGCCGGAACCACGTGCCTGACACGCCGGAACCACCTCGCGGACAGACCGGAACCACCTACCAGACATGCCTGAACCACCTGCCGAGCATGCCGGAACCACCTGCCGGACACGCCAAAATCACCTGCGGGCTAGGCCAGAACCACTTGTAGGACTCTCCTGGAGCACCTGCCGGGCATGCGGGAACCACCTCTCAGACGTGCCAGAACCACGTGCGGCACATGACGGAACCCATTACCGGACAGACCGGAACCACCTGCTGGACACGCCAGAATCACCTGCCAAGAACACCGGAACCACCTGAACAGCTCGCCAGAAACACCTGCCGGGCATGCCAAAATCACCTGCCGGCTACACCAGAACCTCTTGCCGGACACTCCGGAATCACCTGCCAGACATGATGCAACCAAATGTCAGACGTGCCAGAACCACGTGCCAGAGACACCGGATGCAACTGCCGAGCATGCCGGAACCTCCTGCTCAACTCGCTGTAACCACCTGCCGGGGACGCCAAAATCACCTGTCAGCTAGGCCAGAACCACGTGGCGGACTCTATGGAATCACCCGCCGGGCATGCCGGAACCAGCTCTCAGACGTGCCAGAAGCACGTGCCGGACATGCCGGAACCACCTACTAGAGAGACCGGAACCACCTGCCAGACCCGCCTGAACCACCTGCTGAGTACGCTGGAACAACCTGCTCTACTCGCTGGAGCCACCTGCTGGACACGCCAAAATCACCTGATGGCTACGCCAGCACCACTCGGCAGACAAGCCAGAATCACCTGCAGGGTATGCCGGAACCACCTCTCAGACGTGCCAGAACCCCTTGTCGGACACGCCGGAATCACCTGTCAGGCATGCCGGAACCACCTCTCGAGCGTGCCAGAATGACGTGCCAGAGACACCGGATGCACCTGCCGAGCACGCCGGAACCTCCTCTTCGACTCGCCGGAACCACCAGCCAGAGACGCCAAAATCCCCTGCCAGGTAGGCCAGAATCACATGGCGGACGCTCCGGAATCTCCCGCCGGGAAGGTAGGAACCACCTCTCAAACATACTGGAAGCACGTGCCGGACATGCCGGCACCACGTACTGGACAGACCAGAAACACCTGCCGGACCTGCCTGAACCACCTGCTGAGCACACCGGAACAACTTGCTCGACTCGCTGGGGCCACCTGCTGGACACCCCAAAATCACCAGCCAGCTAGGCCAGAACCACTTGCCGTACACTCCGGAATCACCTGCTGGTTACACCAGAGCCACTTGGTGGACAATCCAGAATCACCTGCCGGACATGCCAGAACCACCTGTCACACATGCCGGAACCACGTGCCTGACACGCCGGAACCACCTCGCGGACAGACCGGAACCACCTACCAGACATGCCTGAACCACCTGCCGAGCATGCCGGAACCACCTGCCGGACACGCCAAAATCACCTGCGGGCTAGGCCAGAACCACTTGTAGGACTCTCCTGGAGCACCTGCCGGGCATGCGGGAACCACCTCTCAGACGTGCCAGAACCACGTGCGGCACATGACGGAACCCATTACCGGACAGACCGGAACCACCTGCTGGACACGCCAGAATCACCTGCCAAGAACACCGGAACCACCTGAACAGCTCGCCAGAAACACCTGCCGGACATGCCAAAATCACCTGCCGGCTACACCAGAACCTCTTGCCGGACACTCCGGAATCACCTGCCAGACATGATGCAACCAAATGTCAGACGTGCCAGAACCACGTGCCAGAGACACCGGATGCAACTGCCGAGCATGCCGGAACCTCCTGCTCAACTCGCTGTAACCACCTGCCGGGGACGCCAAAATCACCTGTCAGCTAGGCCAGAACCACGTGGCGGACTCTATGGAATCACCCGCCGGGCATGCCGGAACCAGCTCTCAGACGTGCCAGAAGCACGTGCCGGACACGCCGGAACCACCTACTAGAGAGACCGGAACCACCTGCCAGACCCGCCTGAACCACCTGCTGAGTACGCTGGAACAACCTGCTCTACTCGCTGGAGCCACCTGCTGGACACGCCAAAATCACCTGATGGCTACGCCAGCACCACTCGGCAGACAAGCCAGAATCACCTGCAGGGTATGCCGGAACCACCTCTCAGACGTGCCAGAACCCCTTGTCGGACACGCCGGAATCACCTGTCAGGCATGCCGGAACCACCTCTCGAGCGTGCCAGAATGACGTGCCAGAGACACCGGATGCACCTGCCGAGCACGCCGGAACCTCCTCTTCGACTCGCCGGAACCACCAGCCAGAGACGCCAAAATCCCCTGCCAGGTAGGCCAGAATCACATGGCGGACGCTCCGGAATCTCCCGCCGGGAAGGTAGGAACCACCTCTCAAACATACTGGAAGCACGTGCCGGACATGCCGGCACCACGTACTGGACAGACCAGAAACACCTGCCGGACCTGCCTGAACCACCTGCTGAGCACACCGGAACAACTTGCTCGACTCGCTGGGGCCACCTGCTGGACACCCCAAAATCACCAGCCAGCTAGGCCAGAACCACTTGCCGTACACTCCGGAATCACCTGCTGGTTACACCAGAGCCACTTGGTGGACAATCCAGAATCACCTGCCGGACATGCCAGAACCACCTGTCACACATGCCGGAACCACGTGCCTGACACGCCGGAACCACCTCGCGGACAGACCGGAACCACCTACCAGACATGCCTGAACCACCTGCCGAGCATGCCGGAACCACCTGCCGGACACGCCAAAATCACCTGCGGGCTAGGCCAGAACCACTTGTAGGACTCTCCTGGAGCACCTGCCGGGCATGCGGGAACCACCTCTCAGACGTGCCAGAACCACGTGCGGCACATGACGGAACCCATTACCGGACAGACCGGAACCACCTGCTGGACACGCCAGAATCACCTGCCAAGAACACCGGAACCACCTGAACAGCTCGCCAGAAACACCTGCCGGACATGCCAAAATCACCTGCCGGCTACACCAGAACCTCTTGCCGGACACTCCGGAATCACCTGCCAGACATGATGCAACCAAATGTCAGACGTGCCAGAACCACGTGCCAGAGACACCGGATGCAACTGCCGAGCATGCCGGAACCTCCTGCTCAACTCGCTGTAACCACCTGCCGGGGACGCCAAAATCACCTGTCAGCTAGGCCAGAACCACGTGGCGGACTCTATGGAATCACCCGCCGGGCATGCCGGAACCAGCTCTCAGACGTGCCAGAAGCACGTGCCGGACACGCCGGAACCACCTACTAGAGAGACCGGAACCACCTGCCAGACCCGCCTGAACCACCTGCTGAGTACGCTGGAACAACCTGCTCTACTCGCTGGAGCCACCTGCTGGACACGCCAAAATCACCTGATGGCTACGCCAGCACCACTCGGCAGACAAGCCAGAATCACCTGCAGGGTATGCCGGAACCACCTCTCAGACGTGCCAGAACCCCTTGTCGGACACGCCGGAATCACCTGTCAGGCATGCCGGAACCACCTCTCGAGCGTGCCAGAATGACGTGCCAGAGACACCGGATGCACCTGCCGAGCACGCCGGAACCTCCTCTTCGACTCGCCGGAACCACCAGCCAGAGACGCCAAAATCCCCTGCCAGGTAGGCCAGAATCACATGGCGGACGCTCCGGAATCTCCCGCCGGGAAGGTAGGAACCACCTCTCAAACATACTGGAAGCACGTGCCGGACATGCCGGCACCACGTACTGGACAGACCAGAAACACCTGCCGGACCTGCCTGAACCACCTGCTGAGCACACCGGAACAACTTGCTCGACTCGCTGGGGCCACCTGCTGGACACCCCAAAATCACCAGCCAGCTAGGCCAGAACCACTTGCCGTACACTCCGGAATCACCTGCTGGTTACACCAGAGCCACTTGGTGGACAATCCAGAATCACCTGCCGGACATGCCAGAACCACCTGTCACACATGCCGGAACCACGTGCCTGACACGCCGGAACCACCTCGCGGACAGACCGGAACCACCTACCAGACATGCCTGAACCACCTGCCGAGCATGCCGGAACCACCTGCCGGACACGCCAAAATCACCTGCGGGCTAGGCCAGAACCACTTGTAGGACTCTCCTGGAGCACCTGCCGGGCATGCGGGAACCACCTCTCAGACGTGCCAGAACCACGTGCGGCACATGACGGAACCCATTACCGGACAGACCGGAACCACCTGCTGGACACGCCAGAATCACCTGCCAAGAACACCGGAACCACCTGAACAGCTCGCCAGAAACACCTGCCGGGCATGCCAAAATCACCTGCCGGCTACACCAGAACCTCTTGCCGGACACTCCGGAATCACCTGCCAGACATGATGCAACCAAATGTCAGACGTGCCAGAACCACGTGCCAGAGACACCGGATGCAACTGCCGAGCATGCCGGAACCTCCTGCTCAACTCGCTGTAACCACCTGCCGGGGACGCCAAAATCACCTGTCAGCTAGGCCAGAACCACGTGGCGGACTCTATGGAATCACCCGCCGGGCATGCCGGAACCAGCTCTCAGACGTGCCAGAAGCACGTGCCGGACACGCCGGAACCACCTACTAGAGAGACCGGAACCACCTGCCAGACCCGCCTGAACCACCTGCTGAGTACGCTGGAACAACCTGCTCTACTCGCTGGAGCCACCTGCTGGACACGCCAAAATCACCTGATGGCTACGCCAGCACCACTCGGCAGACAAGCCAGAATCACCTGCAGGGTATGCCGGAACCACCTCTCAGACGTGCCAGAACCCCTTGTCGGACACGCCGGAATCACCTGTCAGGCATGCCGGAACCACCTCTCGAGCGTGCCAGAATGACGTGCCAGAGACACCGGATGCACCTGCCGAGCACGCCGGAACCTCCTCTTCGACTCGCCGGAACCACCAGCCAGAGACGCCAAAATCCCCTGCCAGGTAGGCCAGAATCACATGGCGGACGCTCCGGAATCTCCCGCCGGGAAGGTAGGAACCACCTCTCAAACATACTGGAAGCACGTGCCGGACATGCCGGCACCACGTACTGGACAGACCAGAAACACCTGCCGGACCTGCCTGAACCACCTGCTGAGCACACCGGAACAACTTGCTCGACTCGCTGGGGCCACCTGCTGGACACCCCAAAATCACCAGCCAGCTAGGCCAGAACCACTTGCCGTACACTCCGGAATCACCTGCTGGTTACACCAGAGCCACTTGGTGGACAATCCAGAATCACCTGCCGGACATGCCAGAACCACCTGTCACACATGCCGGAACCACGTGCCTGACACGCCGGAACCACCTCGCGGACAGACCGGAACCACCTACCAGACATGCCTGAACCACCTGCCGAGCATGCCGGAACCACCTGCCGGACACGCCAAAATCACCTGCGGGCTAGGCCAGAACCACTTGTAGGACTCTCCTGGAGCACCTGCCGGGCATGCGGGAACCACCTCTCAGACGTGCCAGAACCACGTGCGGCACATGACGGAACCCATTACCGGACAGACCGGAACCACCTGCTGGACACGCCAGAATCACCTGCCAAGAACACCGGAACCACCTGAACAGCTCGCCAGAAACACCTGCCGGGCATGCCAAAATCACCTGCCGGCTACACCAGAACCTCTTGCCGGACACTCCGGAATCACCTGCCAGACATGATGCAACCAAATGTCAGACGTGCCAGAACCACGTGCCAGAGACACCGGATGCAACTGCCGAGCATGCCGGAACCTCCTGCTCAACTCGCTGTAACCACCTGCCGGGGACGCCAAAATCACCTGTCAGCTAGGCCAGAACCACGTGGCGGACTCTATGGAATCACCCGCCGGGCATGCCGGAACCAGCTCTCAGACGTGCCAGAAGCACGTGCCGGACACGCCGGAACCACCTACTAGAGAGACCGGAACCACCTGCCAGACCCGCCTGAACCACCTGCTGAGTACGCTGGAACAACCTGCTCTACTCGCTGGAGCCACCTGCTGGACACGCCAAAATCACCTGATGGCTACGCCAGCACCACTCGGCAGACAAGCCAGAATCACCTGCAGGGTATGCCGGAACCACCTCTCAGACGTGCCAGAACCCCTTGTCGGACACGCCGGAATCACCTGTCAGGCATGCCGGAACCACCTCTCGAGCGTGCCAGAATGACGTGCCAGAGACACCGGATGCACCTGCCGAGCACGCCGGAACCTCCTGTTCGACTCGCCGGAACCACCAGCCAGAGACGCCAAAATCCCCTGCCAGGTAGGCCAGAATCACATGGCGGACGCTCCGGAATCTCCCGCCGGGAAGGTAGGAACCACCTCTCAAACATACTGGAAGCACGTGCCGGACATGCCGGCACCACGTACTGGACAGACCAGAAACACCTGCCGGACCTGCCTGAACCACCTGCTGAGCACACCGGAACAACTTGCTCGACTCGCTGGAGCCACCTGCTGGACACCCCAAAATCACCAGCCAGCTAGGCCAGAACCACTTGCCGTACACTCCGGAATCACCTGCTGGTTACACCAGAGCCACTTGGTGGACAATCCAGAATCACCTGCCGGACATGCCAGAACCACCTGTCACACATGCCGGAACCACGTGCCTGACACGCCGGAACCACCTCGCGGACAGACCGGAACCACCTACCAGACATGCCTGAACCACCTGCCGAGCATGCCGGAACCACCTGCCGGACACGCCAAAATCACCTGCGGGCTAGGCCAGAACCACTTGTAGGACTCTCCTGGAGCACCTGCCGGGCATGCGGGAACCACCTCTCAGACGTGCCAGAACCACGTGCGGCACATGACGGAACCCATTACCGGACAGACCGGAACCACCTGCTGGACACGCCAGAATCACCTGCCAAGAACACCGGAACCACCTGAACAGCTCGCCAGAAACACCTGCCGGGCATGCCAAAATCACCTGCCGGCTACACCAGAACCTCTTGCCGGACACTCCGGAATCACCTGCCAGACATGATGCAACCAAATGTCAGACGTGCCAGAACCACGTGCCAGAGACACCGGATGCAACTGCCGAGCATGCCGGAACCTCCTGCTCAACTCGCTGTAACCACCTGCCGGGGACGCCAAAATCACCTGTCAGCTAGGCCAGAACCACGTGGCGGACTCTATGGAATCACCCGCCGGGCATGCCGGAACCAGCTCTCAGACGTGCCAGAAGCACGTGCCGGACACGCCGGAACCACCTACTAGAGAGACCGGAACCACCTGCCAGACCCGCCTGAACCACCTGCTGAGTACGCTGGAACAACCTGCTCTACTCGCTGGAGCCACCTGCTGGACACGCCAAAATCACCTGATGGCTACGCCAGCACCACTCGGCAGACAAGCCAGAATCACCTGCAGGGTATGCCGGAACCACCTCTCAGACGTGCCAGAACCCCTTGTCGGACACTCCGGAATCACCTGTCAGGCATGCCGGAACCACCTCTCGAGCGTGCCAGAATGACGTGCCAGAGACACCGGATGCACCTGCCGAGCACGCCGGAACCTCCTCTTCGACTCGCCGGAACCACCAGCCAGAGACGCCAAAATCCCCTGCCAGGTAGGCCAGAATCACATGGCGGACGCTCCGGAATCTCCCGCCAGGAAGGTAGGAACCACCTCTCAAACATACTGGAAGCACGTGCCGGACATGCCGGCACCACGTACTGGACAGACCAGAAACACCTGCCGGACCTGCCTGAACCACCTGCTGAGCACACCGGAACAACTTGCTCGACTCGCTGGAGCCACCTGCTGGACACCCCAAAATCACCAGCCAGCTAGGCCAGAACCACTTGCCGTACACTCCGGAATCACCTGCTGGTTACACCAGAGCCACTTGGTGGACAATCCAGAATCACCTGCCGGACATGCCAGAACCACCTGTCACACATGCCGGAACCACGTGCCTGACACGCCGGAACCACCTCGCGGACAGACCGGAACCACCTACCAGACATGCCTGAACCACCTGCCGAGCATGCCGGAACCACCTGCCGGACACGCCAAAATCACCTGCGGGCTAGGCCAGAACCACTTGTAGGACTCTCCTGGAGCACCTGCCGGGCATGCGGGAACCACCTCTCAGACGTGCCAGAACCACGTGCGGCACATGACGGAACCCATTACCGGACAGACCGGAACCACCTGCTGGACACGCCAGAATCACCTGCCAAGAACACCGGAACCACCTGAACAGCTCGCCAGAAACACCTGCCGGGCATGCCAAAATCACCTGCCGGCTACACCAGAACCTCTTGCCGGACACTCCGGAATCACCTGCCAGACATGATGCAACCAAATGTCAGACGTGCCAGAACCACGTGCCAGAGACACCGGATGCAACTGCCGAGCATGCCGGAACCTCCTGCTCAACTCGCTGTAACCACCTGCCGGGGACGCCAAAATCACCTGTCAGCTAGGCCAGAACCACGTGGCGGACTCTATGGAATCACCCGCCGGGCATGCCGGAACCAGCTCTCAGACGTGCCAGAAGCACGTGCCGGACACGCCGGAACCACCTACTAGAGAGACCGGAACCACCTGCCAGACCCACCTGAACCACCTGCTGAGTACGCTGGAACAACCTGCTCTACTCGCTGGAGCCACCTGCTGGACACGCCAAAATCACCTGATGGCTACGCCAGCACCACTCGGCAGACAAGCCAGAATCACCTGCAGGGTATGCCGGAACCACCTCTCAGACGTGCCAGAACCCCTTGTCGGACACTCCGGAATCACCTGTCAGGCATGCCGGAACCACCTCTCGAGCGTGCCAGAATGACGTGCCAGAGACACCGGATGCACCTGCCGAGCACGCCGGAACCTCCTGTTCGACTCGCCGGAACCACCAGCCAGAGACGCCAAAATCCCCTGCCAGGTAGGCCAGAATCACATGGCGGACGCTCCGGAATCTCCCGCCGGGAAGGTAGGAACCACCTCTCAAACATACTGGAAGCACGTGCCGGACATGCCGGCACCACGTACTGGACAGACCAGAAACACCTGCCGGACCTGCCTGAACCACCTGCTGAGCACACCGGAACAACTTGCTCGACTCGCTGGAGCCACCTGCTGGACACCCCAAAATCACCAGCCAGCTAGGCCAGAACCACTTGCCGTACACTCCGGAATCACCTGCTGGTTACACCAGAGCCACTTGGTGGACAATCCAGAATCACCTGCCGGACATGCCAGAACCACCTGTCACACATGCCGGAACCACGTGCCTGACACGCCGGAACCACCTCGCGGACAGACCGGAACCACCTACCAGACATGCCTGAACCACCTGCCGAGCATGCCGGAACCACCTGCCGGACACGCCAAAATCACCTGCGGGCTAGGCCAGAACCACTTGTAGGACTCTCCTGGAGCACCTGCCGGGCATGCGGGAACCACCTATCAGACGTGCCAGAACCACGTGCGGCACATGACGGAACCCATTACCGGACAGACCGGAACCACCTGCTGGACACGCCAGAATCACCTGCCAAGAACACCGGAACCACCTGAACAGCTCGCCAGAAACACCTGCCGGGCATGCCAAAATCACCTGCCGGCTACACCAGAACCTCTTGCCGGACACTCCGGAATCACCTGCCAGACATGATGCAACCAAATGTCAGACGTGCCAGAACCACGTGCCAGAGACACCGGATGCAACTGCCGAGCATGCCGGAACCTCCTGCTCAACTCGCTGTAACCACCTGCCGGGGACGCCAAAATCACCTGTCAGCTAGGCCAGAACCACGTGGCGGACTCTATGGAATCACCCGCCGGGCATGCCGGAACCAGCTCTCAGACGTGCCAGAAGCACGTGCCGGACACGCCGGAACCACCTACTAGAGAGACCGGAACCACCTGCCAGACCCACCTGAACCACCTGCTGAGTACGCTGGAACAACCTGCTCTACTCGCTGGAGCCACCTGCTGGACACGCCAAAATCACCTGATGGCTACGCCAGCACCACTCGGCAGACAAGCCAGAATCACCTGCAGGGTATGCCGGAACCACCTCTCAGACGTGCCAGAACCCCTTGTCGGACACTCCGGAATCACCTGTCAGGCATGCCGGAACCACCTCTCGAGCGTGCCAGAATGACGTGCCAGAGACACCGGATGCACCTGCCGAGCACGCCGGAACCTCCTCTTCGACTCGCCGGAACCACCAGCCAGAGACGCCAAAATCCCCTGCCAGGTAGGCCAGAATCACATGGCGGACGCTCCGGAATCTCCCGCCGGGAAGGTAGGAACCACCTCTCAAACATACTGGAAGCACGTGCCGGACATGCCGGCACCACGTACTGGACAGACCAGAAACACCTGCCGGACCTGCCTGAACCACCTGCTGAGCACACCGGAACAACTTGCTCGACTCGCTGGAGCCACCTGCTGGACACCCCAAAATCACCAGCCAGCTAGGCCAGAACCACTTGCCGTACACTCCGGAATCACCTGCTGGTTACACCAGAGCCACTTGGTGGACAATCCAGAATCACCTGCCGGACATGCCAGAACCACCTGTCACACATGCCGGAACCACGTGCCTGACACGCCGGAACCACCTCGCGGACAGACCGGAACCACCTACCAGACATGCCTGAACCACCTGCCGAGCATGCCGGAACCACCTGCCGGACACGCCAAAATCACCTGCGGGCTAGGCCAGAACCACTTGTAGGACTCTCCTGGAGCACCTGCCGGGCATGCGGGAACCACCTCTCAGACGTGCCAGAACCACGTGCGGCACATGACGGAACCCATTACCGGACAGACCGGAACCACCTGCTGGACACGCCAGAATCACCTGCCAAGAACACCGGAACCACCTGAACAGCTCGCCAGAAACACCTGCCGGGCATGCCAAAATCACCTGCCGGCTACACCAGAACCTCTTGCCGGACACTCCGGAATCACCTGCCAGACATGATGCAACCAAATGTCAGACGTGCCAGAACCACGTGCCAGAGACACCGGATGCAACTGCCGAGCATGCCGGAACCTCCTGCTCAACTCGCTGTAACCACCTGCCGGGGACGCCAAAATCACCTGTCAGCTAGGCCAGAACCACGTGGCGGACTCTATGGAATCACCCGCCGGGCATGCCGGAACCAGCTCTCAGACGTGCCAGAAGCACGTGCCGGACACGCCGGAACCACCTACTAGAGAGACCGGAACCACCTGCCAGACCCGCCTGAACCACCTGCTGAGTACGCTGGAACAACCTGCTCTACTCGCTGGAGCCACCTGCTGGACACGCCAAAATCACCTGATGGCTACGCCAGCACCACTCGGCAGACAAGCCAGAATCACCTGCAGGGTATGCCGGAACCACCTCTCAGACGTGCCAGAACCCCTTGTCGGACACGCCGGAATCACCTGTCAGGCATGCCGGAACCACCTCTCGAGCGTGCCAGAATGACGTGCCAGAGACACCGGATGCACCTGCCGAGCACGCCGGAACCTCCTGTTCGACTCGCCGGAACCACCAGCCAGAGACGCCAAAATCCCCTGCCAGGTAGGCCAGAATCACATGGCGGACGCTCCGGAATCTCCCGCCGGGAAGGTAGGAACCACCTCTCAAACATACTGGAAGCACGTGCCGGACATGCCGGCACCACGTACTGGACAGACCAGAAACACCTGCCGGACCTGCCTGAACCACCTGCTGAGCACACCGGAACAACTTGCTCGACTCGCTGGAGCCACCTGCTGGACACCCCAAAATCACCAGCCAGCTAGGCCAGAACCACTTGCCGTACACTCCGGAATCACCTGCTGGTTACACCAGAGCCACTTGGTGGACAATCCAGAATCACCTGCCGGACATGCCAGAACCACCTGTCACACATGCCGGAACCACGTGCCTGACACGCCGGAACCACCTCGCGGACAGACCGGAACCACCTACCAGACATGCCTGAACCACCTGCCGAGCATGCCGGAACCACCTGCCGGACACGCCAAAATCACCTGCGGGCTAGGCCAGAACCACTTGTAGGACTCTCCTGGAGCACCTGCCGGGCATGCGGGAACCACCTCTCAGACGTGCCAGAACCACGTGCGGCACATGACGGAACCCATTACCGGACAGACCGGAACCACCTGCTGGACACGCCAGAATCACCTGCCAAGAACACCGGAACCACCTGAACAGCTCGCCAGAAACACCTGCCGGGCATGCCAAAATCACCTGCCGGCTACACCAGAACCTCTTGCCGGACACTCCGGAATCACCTGCCAGACATGATGCAACCAAATGTCAGACGTGCCAGAACCACGTGCCAGAGACACCGGATGCAACTGCCGAGCATGCCGGAACCTCCTGCTCAACTCGCTGTAACCACCTGCCGGGGACGCCAAATTCACCTGTCAGCTAGGCCAGAACCACGTGGCGGACTCTATGGAATCACCCGCCGGGCATGCCGGAACCAGCTCTCAGACGTGCCAGAAGCACGTGCCGGACACGCCGGAACCACCTACTAGAGAGACCGGAACCACCTGCCAGACCCGCCTGAACCACCTGCTGAGTACGCTGGAACAACCTGCTCTACTCGCTGGAGCCACCTGCTGGACACGCCAAAATCACCTGATGGCTACGCCAGCACCACTCGGCAGACAAGCCAGAATCACCTGCAGGGTATGCCGGAACCACCTCTCAGACGTGCCAGAACCCCTTGTCGGACACTCCGGAATCACCTGTCAGGCATGCCGGAACCACCTCTCGAGCGTGCCAGAATGACGTGCCAGAGACACCGGATGCACCTGCCGAGCACGCCGGAACCTCCTGTTCGACTCGCCGGAACCACCAGCCAGAGACGCCAAAATCCCCTGCCAGGTAGGCCAGAATCACATGGCGGACGCTCCGGAATCTCCCGCCGGGAAGGTAGGAACCACCTCTCAAACATACTGGAAGCACGTGCCGGACATGCCGGCACCACGTACTGGACAGACCAGAAACACCTGCCGGACCTGCCTGAACCACCTGCTGAGCACACCGGAACAACTTGCTCGACTCGCTGGAGCCACCTGCTGGACACCCCAAAATCACCAGCCAGCTAGGCCAGAACCACTTGCCGTACACTCCGGAATCACCTGCTGGTTACACCAGAGCCACTTGGTGGACAATCCAGAATCACCTGCCGGACATGCCAGAACCACCTGTCACACATGCCGGAACCACGTGCCTGACACGCCGGAACCACCTCGCGGACAGACCGGAACCACCTACCAGACATGCCTGAACCACCTGCCGAGCATGCCGGAACCACCTGCCGGACACGCCAAAATCACCTGCGGGCTAGGCCAGAACCACTTGTAGGACTCTCCTGGAGCACCTGCCGGGCATGCGGGAACCACCTCTCAGACGTGCCAGAACCACGTGCGGCACATGACGGAACCCATTACCGGACAGACCGGAACCACCTGCTGGACACGCCAGAATCACCTGCCAAGAACACCGGAACCACCTGAACAGCTCGCCAGAAACACCTGCCGGGCATGCCAAAATCACCTGCCGGCTACACCAGAACCTCTTGCCGGACACTCCGGAATCACCTGCCAGACATGATGCAACCAAATGTCAGACGTGCCAGAACCACGTGCCAGAGACACCGGATGCAACTGCCGAGCATGCCGGAACCTCCTGCTCAACTCGCTGTAACCACCTGCCGGGGACGCCAAAATCACCTGTCAGCTAGGCCAGAACCACGTGGCGGACTCTATGGAATCACCCGCCGGGCATGCCGGAACCAGCTCTCAGACGTGCCAGAAGCACGTGCCGGACACGCCGGAACCACCTACTAGAGAGACCGGAACCACCTGCCAGACCCGCCTGAACCACCTGCTGAGTACGCTGGAACAACCTGCTCTACTCGCTGGAGCCACCTGCTGGACACGCCAAAATCACCTGATGGCTACGCCAGCACCACTCGGCAGACAAGCCAGAATCACCTGCAGGGTATGCCGGAACCACCTCTCAGACGTGCCAGAACCCCTTGTCGGACACTCCGGAATCACCTGTCAGGCATGCCGGAACCACCTCTCGAGCGTGCCAGAATGACGTGCCAGAGACACCGGATGCACCTGCCGAGCACGCCGGAACCTCCTGTTCGACTCGCCGGAACCACCAGCCAGAGACGCCAAAATCCCCTGCCAGGTAGGCCAGAATCACATGGCGGACGCTCCGGAATCTCCCGCCGGGAAGGTAGGAACCACCTCTCAAACATACTGGAAGCACGTGCCGGACATGCCGGCACCACGTACTGGACAGACCAGAAACACCTGCCGGACCTGCCTGAACCACCTGCTGAGCACACCGGAACAACTTGCTCGACTCGCTGGAGCCACCTGCTGGACACCCCAAAATCACCAGCCAGCTAGGCCAGAACCACTTGCCGTACACTCCGGAATCACCTGCTGGTTACACCAGAGCCACTTGGTGGACAATCCAGAATCACCTGCCGGACATGCCAGAACCACCTGTCACACATGCCGGAACCACGTGCCTGACACGCCGGAACCACCTCGCGGACAGACCGGAACCACCTACCAGACATGCCTGAACCACCTGCCGAGCATGCCGGAACCACCTGCCGGACACGCCAAAATCACCTGCGGGCTAGGCCAGAACCACTTGTAGGACTCTCCTGGAGCACCTGCCGGGCATGCGGGAACCACCTCTCAGACGTGCCAGAACCACGTGCGGCACATGACGGAACCCATTACCGGACAGACCGGAACCACCTGCTGGACACGCCAGAATCACCTGCCAAGAACACCGGAACCACCTGAACAGCTCGCCAGAAACACCTGCCGGGCATGCCAAAATCACCTGCCGGCTACACCAGAACCTCTTGCCGGACACTCCGGAATCACCTGCCAGACATGATGCAACCAAATGTCAGACGTGCCAGAACCACGTGCCAGAGACACCGGATGCAACTGCCGAGCATGCCGGAACCTCCTGCTCAACTCGCTGTAACCACCTGCCGGGGACGCCAAAATCACCTGTCAGCTAGGCCAGAACCACGTGGCGGACTCTATGGAATCACCCGCCGGGCATGCCGGAACCAGCTCTCAGACGTGCCAGAAGCACGTGCCGGACACGCCGGAACCACCTACTAGAGAGACCGGAACCACCTGCCAGACCCACCTGAACCACCTGCTGAGTACGCTGGAACAACCTGCTCTACTCGCTGGAGCCACCTGCTGGACACGCCAAAATCACCTGATGGCTACGCCAGCACCACTCGGCAGACAAGCCAGAATCACCTGCAGGGTATGCCGGAACCACCTCTCAGACGTGCCAGAACCCCTTGTCGGACACTCCGGAATCACCTGTCAGGCATGCCGGAACCACCTCTCGAGCGTGCCAGAATGACGTGCCAGAGACACCGGATGCACCTGCCGAGCACGCCGGAACCTCCTCTTCGACTCGCCGGAACCACCAGCCAGAGACGCCAAAATCCCCTGCCAGGTAGGCCAGAATCACATGGCGGACGCTCCGGAATCTCCCGCCGGGAAGGTAGGAACCACCTCTCAAACATACTGGAAGCACGTGCCGGACATGCCGGCACCACGTACTGGACAGACCAGAAACACCTGCCGGACCTGCCTGAACCACCTGCTGAGCACACCGGAACAACTTGCTCGACTCGCTGGAGCCACCTGCTGGACACCCCAAAATCACCAGCCAGCTAGGCCAGAACCACTTGCCGTACACTCCGGAATCACCTGCTGGTTACACCAGAGCCACTTGGTGGACAATCCAGAATCACCTGCCGGACATGCCAGAACCACCTGTCACACATGCCGGAACCACGTGCCTGACACGCCGGAACCACCTCGCGGACAGACCGGAACCACCTACCAGACATGCCTGAACCACCTGCCGAGCATGCCGGAACCACCTGCCGGACACGCCAAAATCACCTGCGGGCTAGGCCAGAACCACTTGTAGGACTCTCCTGGAGCACCTGCCGGGCATGCGGGAACCACCTCTCAGACGTGCCAGAACCACGTGCGGCACATGACGGAACCCATTACCGGACAGACCGGAACCACCTGCTGGACACGCCAGAATCACCTGCCAAGAACACCGGAACCACCTGAACAGCTCGCCAGAAACACCTGCCGGGCATGCCAAAATCACCTGCCGGCTACACCAGAACCTCTTGCCGGACACTCCGGAATCACCTGCCAGACATGATGCAACCAAATGTCAGACGTGCCAGAACCACGTGCCAGAGACACCGGATGCAACTGCCGAGCATGCCGGAACCTCCTGCTCAACTCGCTGTAACCACCTGCCGGGGACGCCAAAATCACCTGTCAGCTAGGCCAGAACCACGTGGCGGACTCTATGGAATCACCCGCCGGGCATGCCGGAACCAGCTCTCAGACGTGCCAGAAGCACGTGCCGGACACGCCGGAACCACCTACTAGAGAGACCGGAACCACCTGCCAGACCCACCTGAACCACCTGCTGAGTACGCTGGAACAACCTGCTCTACTCGCTGGAGCCACCTGCTGGACACGCCAAAATCACCTGATGGCTACGCCAGCACCACTCGGCAGACAAGCCAGAATCACCTGCAGGGTATGCCGGAACCACCTCTCAGACGTGCCAGAACCCCTTGTCGGACACTCCGGAATCACCTGTCAGGCATGCCGGAACCACCTCTCGAGCGTGCCAGAATGACGTGCCAGAGACACCGGATGCACCTGCCGAGCACGCCGGAACCTCCTCTTCGACTCGCCGGAACCACCAGCCAGAGACGCCAAAATCCCCTGCCAGGTAGGCCAGAATCACATGGCGGACGCTCCGGAATCTCCCGCCGGGAAGGTAGGAACCACCTCTCAAACATACTGGAAGCACGTGCCGGACATGCCGGCACCACGTACTGGACAGACCAGAAACACCTGCCGGACCTGCCTGAACCACCTGCTGAGCACACCGGAACAACTTGCTCGACTCGCTGGAGCCACCTGCTGGACACCCCAAAATCACCAGCCAGCTAGGCCAGAACCACTTGCCGTACACTCCGGAATCACCTGCTGGTTACACCAGAGCCACTTGGTGGACAATCCAGAATCACCTGCCGGACATGCCAGAACCACCTGTCACACATGCCGGAACCACGTGCCTGACACGCCGGAACCACCTCGCGGACAGACCGGAACCACCTACCAGACATGCCTGAACCACCTGCCGAGCATGCCGGAACCACCTGCCGGACACGCCAAAATCACCTGCGGGCTAGGCCAGAACCACTTGTAGGACTCTCCTGGAGCACCTGCCGGGCATGCGGGAACCACCTCTCCGACGTGCCAGAACCACGTGCGGCACATGACGGAACCCATTACCGGACAGACCGGAACCACCTGCTGGACACGCCAGAATCACCTGCCAAGAACACCGGAACCACCTGAACAGCTCGCCAGAAACCCCTGCCGGACATGCCAAAATCACCTGCCGGCTACACCAGAACCTCTTGCCGGACACTCCGGAATCACCTGCCAGACATGATGCAACCAAATGTCAGACGTGCCAGAACCACGTGCCAGAGACACCGGATGCAACTGCCGAGCATGCCGGAACCTCCTGCTCAACTCGCTGTAACCACCTGCCGGGGACGCCAAAATCACCTGTCAGCTAGGCCAGAACCACGTGGCGGACTCTATGGAATCACCCGCCGGGCATGCCGGAACCAGCTCTCAGACGTGCCAGAAGCACGTGCCGGACACGCCGGAACCACCTACTAGAGAGACCGGAACCACCTGCCAGACCCGCCTGAACCACCTGCTGAGTACGCTGGAACAACCTGCTCTACTCGCTGGAGCCACCTGCTGGACACGCCAAAATCACCTGATGGCTACGCCAGCACCACTCGGCAGACAAGCCAGAATCACCTGCAGGGTATGCCGGAACCACCTCTCAGACGTGCCAGAACCCCTTGTCGGACACGCCGGAATCACCTGTCAGGCATGCCGGAACCACCTCTCGAGCGTGCCAGAATGACGTGCCAGAGACACCGGATGCACCTGCCGAGCACGCCGGAACCTCCTGTTCGACTCGCCGGAACCACCAGCCAGAGACGCCAAAATCCCCTGCCAGGTAGGCCAGAATCACATGGCGGACGCTCCGGAATCTCCCGCCGGGAAGGTAGGAACCACCTCTCAAACATACTGGAAGCACGTGCCGGACATGCCGGCACCACGTACTGGACAGACCAGAAACACCTGCCGGACCTGCCTGAACCACCTGCTGAGCACACCGGAACAACTTGCTCGACTCGCTGGGGCCACCTGCTGGACACCCCAAAATCACCAGCCAGCTAGGCCAGAACCACTTGCCGTACACTCCGGAATCACCTGCTGGTTACACCAGAGCCACTTGGTGGACAATCCAGAATCACCTGCCGGACATGCCAGAACCACCTGTCACACATGCCGGAACCACGTGCCTGACACGCCGGAACCACCTCGCGGACAGACCGGAACCACCTACCAGACATGCCTGAACCACCTGCCGAGCATGCCGGAACCACCTGCCGGACACGCCAAAATCACCTGCGGGCTAGGCCAGAACCACTTGTAGGACTCTCCTGGAGCACCTGCCGGGCATGCGGGAACCACCTCTCCGACGTGCCAGAACCACGTGCGGCACATGACGGAACCCATTACCGGACAGACCGGAACCACCTGCTGGACACGCCAGAATCACCTGCCAAGAACACCGGAACCACCTGAACAGCTCGCCAGAAACACCTGCCGGGCATGCCAAAATCACCTGCCGGCTACACCAGAACCTCTTGCCGGACACTCCGGAATCACCTGCCAGACATGATGCAACCAAATGTCAGACGTGCCAGAACCACGTGCCAGAGACACCGGATGCAACTGCCGAGCATGCCGGAACCTCCTGCTCAACTCGCTGTAACCACCTGCCGGGGACGCCAAAATCACCTGTCAGCTAGGCCAGAACCACGTGGCGGACTCTATGGAATCACCCGCCGGGCATGCCGGAACCAGCTCTCAGACGTGCCAGAAGCACGTGCCGGACACGCCGGAACCACCTACTAGAGAGACCGGAACCACCTGCCAGACCCGCCTGAACCACCTGCTGAGTACGCTGGAACAACCTGCTCTACTCGCTGGAGCCACCTGCTGGACACGCCAAAATCCCCTGATGGCTACGCCAGCACCACTCGGCAGACAAGCCAGAATCACCTGCAGGGTATGCCGGAACCACCTCTCAGACGTGCCAGAACCCCTTGTCGGACACGCCGGAATCACCTGTCAGGCATGCCGGAACCACCTCTCGAGCGTGCCAGAATGACGTGCCAGAGACACCGGATGCACCTGCCGAGCACGCCGGAACCTCCTCTTCGACTCGCCGGAACCACCAGCCAGAGACGCCAAAATCCCCTGCCAGGTAGGCCAGAATCACATGGCGGACGCTCCGGAATCTCCCGCCGGGAAGGTAGGAACCACCTCTCAAACATACTGGAAGCACGTGCCGGACATGCCGGCACCACGTACTGGACAGACCAGAAACACCTGCCGGACCTGCCTGAACCACCTGCTGAGCACACCGGAACAACTTGCTCGACTCGCTGGGGCCACCTGCTGGACACCCCAAAATCACCAGCCAGCTAGGCCAGAACCACTTGCCGTACACTCCGGAATCACCTGCTGGTTACACCAGAGCCACTTGGTGGACAATCCAGAATCACCTGCCGGACATGCCAGAACCACCTGTCACACATGCCGGAACCACGTGCCTGACACGCCGGAACCACCTCGCGGACAGACCGGAACCACCTACCAGACATGCCTGAACCACCTGCCGAGCATGCCGGAACCACCTGCCGGACACGCCAAAATCACCTGCGGGCTAGGCCAGAACCACTTGTAGGACTCTCCTGGAGCACCTGCCGGGCATGCGGGAACCACCTCTCAGACGTGCCAGAACCACGTGCGGCACATGACGGAACCCATTACCGGACAGACCGGAACCACCTGCTGGACACGCCAGAATCACCTGCCAAGAACACCGGAACCACCTGAACAGCTCGCCAGAAACACCTGCCGGACATGCCAAAATCACCTGCCGGCTACACCAGAACCTCTTGCCGGACACTCCGGAATCACCTGCCAGACATGATGCAACCAAATGTCAGACGTGCCAGAACCACGTGCCAGAGACACCGGATGCAACTGCCGAGCATGCCGGAACCTCCTGCTCAACTCGCTGTAACCACCTGCCGGGGACGCCAAAATCACCTGTCAGCTAGGCCAGAACCACGTGGCGGACTCTATGGAATCACCCGCCGGGCATGCCGGAACCAGCTCTCAGACGTGCCAGAAGCACGTGCCGGACACGCCGGAACCACCTACTAGAGAGACCGGAACCACCTGCCAGACCCGCCTGAACCACCTGCTGAGTACGCTGGAACAACCTGCTCTACTCGCTGGAGCCACCTGCTGGACACGCCAAAATCCCCTGATGGCTACGCCAGCACCACTCGGCAGACAAGCCAGAATCACCTGCAGGGTATGCCGGAACCACCTCTCAGACGTGCCAGAACCCCTTGTCGGACACTCCGGAATCACCTGTCAGGCATGCCGGAACCACCTCTCGAGCGTGCCAGAATGACGTGCCAGAGACACCGGATGCACCTGCCGAGCACGCCGGAACCTCCTGTTCGACTCGCCGGAACCACCAGCCAGAGACGCCAAAATCCCCTGCCAGGTAGGCCAGAATCACATGGCGGACGCTCCGGAATCTCCCGCCGGGAAGGTAGGAACCACCTCTCAAACATACTGGAAGCACGTGCCGGACATGCCGGCACCACGTACTGGACAGACCAGAAACACCTGCCGGACCTGCCTGAACCACCTGCTGAGCACACCGGAACAACTTGCTCGACTCGCTGGGGCCACCTGCTGGACACCCCAAAATCACCAGCCAGCTAGGCCAGAACCACTTGCCGTACACTCCGGAATCACCTGCTGGTTACACCAGAGCCACTTGGTGGACAATCCAGAATCACCTGCCGGACATGCCAGAACCACCTGTCACACATGCCGGAACCACGTGCCTGACACGCCGGAACCACCTCGCGGACAGACCGGAACCACCTACCAGACATGCCTGAACCACCTGCCGAGCATGCCGGAACCACCTGCCGGACACGCCAAAATCACCTGCGGGCTAGGCCAGAACCACTTGTAGGACTCTCCTGGAGCACCTGCCGGGCATGCGGGAACCACCTCTCCGACGTGCCAGAACCACGTGCGGCACATGACGGAACCCATTACCGGACAGACCGGAACCACCTGCTGGACACGCCAGAATCACCTGCCAAGAACACCGGAACCACCTGAACAGCTCGCCAGAAACCCCTGCCGGGCATGCCAAAATCACCTGCCGGCTACACCAGAACCTCTTGCCGGACACTCCGGAATCACCTGCCAGACATGATGCAACCAAATGTCAGACGTGCCAGAACCACGTGCCAGAGACACCGGATGCAACTGCCGAGCATGCCGGAACCTCCTGCTCAACTCGCTGTAACCACCTGCCGGGGACGCCAAAATCACCTGTCAGCTAGGCCAGAACCACGTGGCGGACTCTATGGAATCACCCGCCGGGCATGCCGGAACCAGCTCTCAGACGTGCCAGAAGCACGTGCCGGACACGCCGGAACCACCTACTAGAGAGACCGGAACCACCTGCCAGACCCGCCTGAACCACCTGCTGAGTACGCTGGAACAACCTGCTCTACTCGCTGGAGCCACCTGCTGGACACGCCAAAATCACCTGATGGCTACGCCAGCACCACTCGGCAGACAAGCCAGAATCACCTGCAGGGTATGCCGGAACCACCTCTCAGACGTGCCAGAACCCCTTGTCGGACACGCCGGAATCACCTGTCAGGCATGCCGGAACCACCTCTCGAGCGTGCCAGAATGACGTGCCAGAGACACCGGATGCACCTGCCGAGCACGCCGGAACCTCCTGTTCGACTCGCCGGAACCACCAGCCAGAGACGCCAAAATCCCCTGCCAGGTAGGCCAGAATCACATGGCGGACGCTCCGGAATCTCCCGCCGGGAAGGTAGGAACCACCTCTCAAACATACTGGAAGCACGTGCCGGACATGCCGGCACCACGTACTGGACAGACCAGAAACACCTGCCGGACCTGCCTGAACCACCTGCTGAGCACACCGGAACAACTTGCTCGACTCGCTGGGGCCACCTGCTGGACACCCCAAAATCACCAGCCAGCTAGGCCAGAACCACTTGCCGTACACTCCGGAATCACCTGCTGGTTACACCAGAGCCACTTGGTGGACAATCCAGAATCACCTGCCGGACATGCCAGAACCACCTGTCACACATGCCGGAACCACGTGCCTGACACGCCGGAACCACCTCGCGGACAGACCGGAACCACCTACCAGACATGCCTGAACCACCTGCCGAGCATGCCGGAACCACCTGCCGGACACGCCAAAATCACCTGCGGGCTAGGCCAGAACCACTTGTAGGACTCTCCTGGAGCACCTGCCGGGCATGCGGGAACCACCTCTCCGACGTGCCAGAACCACGTGCGGCACATGACGGAACCCATTACCGGACAGACCGGAACCACCTGCTGGACACGCCAGAATCACCTGCCAAGAACACCGGAACCACCTGAACAGCTCGCCAGAAACCCCTGCCGGGCATGCCAAAATCACCTGCCGGCTACACCAGAACCTCTTGCCGGACACTCCGGAATCACCTGCCAGACATGATGCAACCAAATGTCAGACGTGCCAGAACCACGTGCCAGAGACACCGGATGCAACTGCCGAGCATGCCGGAACCTCCTGCTCAACTCGCTGTAACCACCTGCCGGGGACGCCAAAATCACCTGTCAGCTAGGCCAGAACCACGTGGCGGACTCTATGGAATCACCCGCCGGGCATGCCGGAACCAGCTCTCAGACGTGCCAGAAGCACGTGCCGGACACGCCGGAACCACCTACTAGAGAGACCGGAACCACCTGCCAGACCCGCCTGAACCACCTGCTGAGTACGCTGGAACAACCTGCTCTACTCGCTGGAGCCACCTGCTGGACACGCCAAAATCACCTGATGGCTACGCCAGCACCACTCGGCAGACAAGCCAGAATCACCTGCAGGGTATGCCGGAACCACCTCTCAGACGTGCCAGAACCCCTTGTCGGACACGCCGGAATCACCTGTCAGGCATGCCGGAACCACCTCTCGAGCGTGCCAGAATGACGTGCCAGAGACACCGGATGCACCTGCCGAGCACGCCGGAACCTCCTGTTCGACTCGCCGGAACCACCAGCCAGAGACGCCAAAATCCCCTGCCAGGTAGGCCAGAATCACATGGCGGACGCTCCGGAATCTCCCGCCGGGAAGGTAGGAACCACCTCTCAAACATACTGGAAGCACGTGCCGGACATGCCGGCACCACGTACTGGACAGACCAGAAACACCTGCCGGACCTGCCTGAACCACCTGCTGAGCACACCGGAACAACTTGCTCGACTCGCTGGGGCCACCTGCTGGACACCCCAAAATCACCAGCCAGCTAGGCCAGAACCACTTGCCGTACACTCCGGAATCACCTGCTGGTTACACCAGAGCCACTTGGTGGACAATCCAGAATCACCTGCCGGACATGCCAGAACCACCTGTCACACATGCCGGAACCACGTGCCTGACACGCCGGAACCACCTCGCGGACAGACCGGAACCACCTACCAGACATGCCTGAACCACCTGCCGAGCATGCCGGAACCACCTGCCGGACACGCCAAAATCACCTGCGGGCTAGGCCAGAACCACTTGTAGGACTCTCCTGGAGCACCTGCCGGGCATGCGGGAACCACCTCTCAGACGTGCCAGAACCACGTGCGGCACATGACGGAACCCATTACCGGACAGACCGGAACCACCTGCTGGACACGCCAGAATCACCTGCCAAGAACACCGGAACCACCTGAACAGCTCGCCAGAAACACCTGCCGGGCATGCCAAAATCACCTGCCGGCTACACCAGAACCTCTTGCCGGACACTCCGGAATCACCTGCCAGACATGATGCAACCAAATGTCAGACGTGCCAGAACCACGTGCCAGAGACACCGGATGCAACTGCCGAGCATGCCGGAACCTCCTGCTCAACTCGCTGTAACCACCTGCCGGGGACGCCAAAATCACCTGTCAGCTAGGCCAGAACCACGTGGCGGACTCTATGGAATCACCCGCCGGGCATGCCGGAACCAGCTCTCAGACGTGCCAGAAGCACGTGCCGGACACGCCGGAACCACCTACTAGAGAGACCGGAACCACCTGCCAGACCCGCCTGAACCACCTGCTGAGTACGCTGGAACAACCTGCTCTACTCGCTGGAGCCACCTGCTGGACACGCCAAAATCACCTGATGGCTACGCCAGCACCACTCGGCAGACAAGCCAGAATCACCTGCAGGGTATGCCGGAACCACCTCTCAGACGTGCCAGAACCCCTTGTCGGACACGCCGGAATCACCTGTCAGGCATGCCGGAACCACCTCTCGAGCGTGCCAGAATGACGTGCCAGAGACACCGGATGCACCTGCCGAGCACGCCGGAACCTCCTCTTCGACTCGCCGGAACCACCAGCCAGAGACGCCAAAATCCCCTGCCAGGTAGGCCAGAATCACATGGCGGACGCTCCGGAATCTCCCGCCGGGAAGGTAGGAACCACCTCTCAAACATACTGGAAGCACGTGCCGGACATGCCGGCACCACGTACTGGACAGACCAGAAACACCTGCCGGACCTGCCTGAACCACCTGCTGAGCACACCGGAACAACTTGCTCGACTCGCTGGGGCCACCTGCTGGACACCCCAAAATCACCAGCCAGCTAGGCCAGAACCACTTGCCGTACACTCCGGAATCACCTGCTGGTTACACCAGAGCCACTTGGTGGACAATCCAGAATCACCTGCCGGACATGCCAGAACCACCTGTCACACATGCCGGAACCACGTGCCTGACACGCCGGAACCACCTCGCGGACAGACCGGAACCACCTACCAGACATGCCTGAACCACCTGCCGAGCATGCCGGAACCACCTGCCGGACACGCCAAAATCACCTGCGGGCTAGGCCAGAACCACTTGTAGGACTCTCCTGGAGCACCTGCCGGGCATGCGGGAACCACCTCTCCGACGTGCCAGAACCACGTGCGGCACATGACGGAACCCATTACCGGACAGACCGGAACCACCTGCTGGACACGCCAGAATCACCTGCCAAGAACACCGGAACCACCTGAACAGCTCGCCAGAAACACCTGCCGGGCATGCCAAAATCACCTGCCGGCTACACCAGAACCTCTTGCCGGACACTCCGGAATCACCTGCCAGACATGATGCAACCAAATGTCAGACGTGCCAGAACCACGTGCCAGAGACACCGGATGCAACTGCCGAGCATGCCGGAACCTCCTGCTCAACTCGCTGTAACCACCTGCCGGGGACGCCAAAATCACCTGTCAGCTAGGCCAGAACCACGTGGCGGACTCTATGGAATCACCCGCCGGGCATGCCGGAACCAGCTCTCAGACGTGCCAGAAGCACGTGCCGGACACGCCGGAACCACCTACTAGAGAGACCGGAACCACTTGCCAGACCCGCCTGAACCACCTGCTGAGTACGCTGGAACAACCTGCTCTACTCGCTGGAGCCACCTGCTGGACACGCCAAAATCACCTGATGGCTACGCCAGCACCACTCGGCAGACAAGCCAGAATCACCTGCAGGGTATGCCGGAACCACCTCTCAGACGTGCCAGAACCCCTTGTCGGACACGCCGGAATCACCTGTCAGGCATGCCGGAACCACCTCTCGAGCGTGCCAGAATGACGTGCCAGAGACACCGGATGCACCTGCCGAGCACGCCGGAACCTCCTGTTCGACTCGCCGGAACCACCAGCCAGAGACGCCAAAATCCCCTGCCAGGTAGGCCAGAATCACATGGCGGACGCTCCGGAATCTCCCGCCGGGAAGGTAGGAACCACCTCTCAAACATACTGGAAGCACGTGCCGGACATGCCGGCACCACGTACTGGACAGACCAGAAACACCTGCCGGACCTGCCTGAACCACCTGCTGAGCACACCGGAACAACTTGCTCGACTCGCTGGGGCCACCTGCTGGACACCCCAAAATCACCAGCCAGCTAGGCCAGAACCACTTGCCGTACACTCCGGAATCACCTGCTGGTTACACCAGAGCCACTTGGTGGACAATCCAGAATCACCTGCCGGACATGCCAGAACCACCTGTCACACATGCCGGAACCACGTGCCTGACACGCCGGAACCACCTCGCGGACAGACCGGAACCACCTACCAGACATGCCTGAACCACCTGCCGAGCATGCCGGAACCACCTGCCGGACACGCCAAAATCACCTGCGGGCTAGGCCAGAACCACTTGTAGGACTCTCCTGGAGCACCTGCCGGGCATGCGGGAACCACCTCTCAGACGTGCCAGAACCACGTGCGGCACATGACGGAACCCATTACCGGACAGACCGGAACCACCTGCTGGACACGCCAGAATCACCTGCCAAGAACACCGGAACCACCTGAACAGCTCGCCAGAAACACCTGCCGGGCATGCCAAAATCACCTGCCGGCTACACCAGAACCTCTTGCCGGACACTCCGGAATCACCTGCCAGACATGATGCAACCAAATGTCAGACGTGCCAGAACCACGTGCCAGAGACACCGGATGCAACTGCCGAGCATGCCGGAACCTCCTGCTCAACTCGCTGTAACCACCTGCCGGGGACGCCAAAATCACCTGTCAGCTAGGCCAGAACCACGTGGCGGACTCTATGGAATCACCCGCCGGGCATGCCGGAACCAGCTCTCAGACGTGCCAGAAGCACGTGCCGGACACGCCGGAACCACCTACTAGAGAGACCGGAACCACCTGCCAGACCCGCCTGAACCACCTGCTGAGTACGCTGGAACAACCTGCTCTACTCGCTGGAGCCACCTGCTGGACACGCCAAAATCACCTGATGGCTACGCCAGCACCACTCGGCAGACAAGCCAGAATCACCTGCAGGGTATGCCGGAACCACCTCTCAGACGTGCCAGAACCCCTTGTCGGACACTCCGGAATCACCTGTCAGGCATGCCGGAACCACCTCTCGAGCGTGCCAGAATGACGTGCCAGAGACACCGGATGCACCTGCCGAGCACGCCGGAACCTCCTCTTCGACTCGCCGGAACCACCAGCCAGAGACGCCAAAATCCCCTGCCAGGTAGGCCAGAATCACATGGCGGACGCTCCGGAATCTCCCGCCGGGAAGGTAGGAACCACCTCTCAAACATACTGGAAGCACGTGCCGGACATGCCGGCACCACGTACTGGACAGACCAGAAACACCTGCCGGACCTGCCTGAACCACCTGCTGAGCACACCGGAACAACTTGCTCGACTCGCTGGGGCCACCTGCTGGACACCCCAAAATCACCAGCCAGCTAGGCCAGAACCACTTGCCGTACACTCCGGAATCACCTGCTGGTTACACCAGAGCCACTTGGTGGACAATCCAGAATCACCTGCCGGACATGCCAGAACCACCTGTCACACATGCCGGAACCACGTGCCTGACACGCCGGAACCACCTCGCGGACAGACCGGAACCACCTACCAGACATGCCTGAACCACCTGCCGAGCATGCCGGAACCACCTGCCGGACACGCCAAAATCACCTGCGGGCTAGGCCAGAACCACTTGTAGGACTCTCCTGGAGCACCTGCCGGGCATGCGGGAACCACCTCTCAGACGTGCCAGAACCACGTGCGGCACATGACGGAACCCATTACCGGACAGACCGGAACCACCTGCTGGACACGCCAGAATCACCTGCCAAGAACACCGGAACCACCTGAACAGCTCGCCAGAAACACCTGCCGGGCATGCCAAAATCACCTGCCGGCTACACCAGAACCTCTTGCCGGACACTCCGGAATCACCTGCCAGACATGATGCAACCAAATGTCAGACGTGCCAGAACCACGTGCCAGAGACACCGGATGCAACTGCCGAGCATGCCGGAACCTCCTGCTCAACTCGCTGTAACCACCTGCCGGGGACGCCAAAATCACCTGTCAGCTAGGCCAGAACCACGTGGCGGACTCTATGGAATCACCCGCCGGACATGCCGGAACCAGCTCTCAGACGTGCCAGAAGCACGTGCCGGACACGCCGGAACCACCTACTAGAGAGACCGGAACCACCTGCCAGACCCGCCTGAACCACCTGCTGAGTACGCTGGAACAACCTGCTCTACTCGCTGGAGCCACCTGCTGGACACGCCAAAATCACCTGATGGCTACGCCAGCACCACTCGGCAGACAAGCCAGAATCACCTGCAGGGTATGCCGGAACCACCTCTCAGACGTGCCAGAACCCCTTGTCGGACACGCCGGAATCACCTGTCAGGCATGCCGGAACCACCTCTCGAGCGTGCCAGAATGACGTGCCAGAGACACCGGATGCACCTGCCGAGCACGCCGGAACCTCCTCTTCGACTCGCCGGAACCACCAGCCAGAGACGCCAAAATCCCCTGCCAGGTAGGCCAGAATCACATGGCGGACGCTCCGGAATCTCCCGCCGGGAAGGTAGGAACCACCTCTCAAACATACTGGAAGCACGTGCCGGACATGCCGGCACCACGTACTGGACAGACCAGAAACACCTGCCGGACCTGCCTGAACCACCTGCTGAGCACACCGGAACAACTTGCTCGACTCGCTGGGGCCACCTGCTGGACACCCCAAAATCACCAGCCAGCTAGGCCAGAACCACTTGCCGTACACTCCGGAATCACCTGCTGGTTACACCAGAGCCACTTGGTGGACAATCCAGAATCACCTGCCGGACATGCCAGAACCACCTGTCACACATGCCGGAACCACGTGCCTGACACGCCGGAACCACCTCGCGGACAGACCGGAACCACCTACCAGACATGCCTGAACCACCTGCCGAGCATGCCGGAACCACCTGCCGGACACGCCAAAATCACCTGCGGGCTAGGCCAGAACCACTTGTAGGACTCTCCTGGAGCACCTGCCGGGCATGCGGGAACCACCTCTCAGACGTGCCAGAACCACGTGCGGCACATGACGGAACCCATTACCGGACAGACCGGAACCACCTGCTGGACACGCCAGAATCACCTGCCAAGAACACCGGAACCACCTGAACAGCTCGCCAGAAACACCTGCCGGGCATGCCAAAATCACCTGCCGGCTACACCAGAACCTCTTGCCGGACACTCCGGAATCACCTGCCAGACATGATGCAACCAAATGTCAGACGTGCCAGAACCACGTGCCAGAGACACCGGATGCAACTGCCGAGCATGCCGGAACCTCCTGCTCAACTCGCTGTAACCACCTGCCGGGGACGCCAAAATCACCTGTCAGCTAGGCCAGAACCACGTGGCGGACTCTATGGAATCACCCGCCGGACATGCCGGAACCAGCTCTCAGACGTGCCAGAAGCACGTGCCGGACACGCCGGAACCACCTACTAGAGAGACCGGAACCACCTGCCAGACCCGCCTGAACCACCTGCTGAGTACGCTGGAACAACCTGCTCTACTCGCTGGAGCCACCTGCTGGACACGCCAAAATCACCTGATGGCTACGCCAGCACCACTCGGCAGACAAGCCAGAATCACCTGCAGGGTATGCCGGAACCACCTCTCAGACGTGCCAGAACCCCTTGTCGGACACGCCGGAATCACCTGTCAGGCATGCCGGAACCACCTCTCGAGCGTGCCAGAATGACGTGCCAGAGACACCGGATGCACCTGCCGAGCACGCCGGAACCTCCTCTTCGACTCGCCGGAACCACCAGCCAGAGACGCCAAAATCCCCTGCCAGGTAGGCCAGAATCACATGGCGGACGCTCCGGAATCTCCCGCCGGGAAGGTAGGAACCACCTCTCAAACATACTGGAAGCACGTGCCGGACATGCCGGCACCACGTACTGGACAGACCAGAAACACCTGCCGGACCTGCCTGAACCACCTGCTGAGCACACCGGAACAACTTGCTCGACTCGCTGGGGCCACCTGCTGGACACCCCAAAATCACCAGCCAGCTAGGCCAGAACCACTTGCCGTACACTCCGGAATCACCTGCTGGTTACACCAGAGCCACTTGGTGGACAATCCAGAATCACCTGCCGGACATGCCAGAACCACCTGTCACACATGCCGGAACCACGTGCCTGACACGCCGGAACCACCTCGCGGACAGACCGGAACCACCTACCAGACATGCCTGAACCACCTGCCGAGCATGCCGGAACCACCTGCCGGACACGCCAAAATCACCTGCGGGCTAGGCCAGAACCACTTGTAGGACTCTCCTGGAGCACCTGCCGGGCATGCGGGAACCACCTCTCAGACGTGCCAGAACCACGTGCGGCACATGACGGAACCCATTACCGGACAGACCGGAACCACCTGCTGGACACGCCAGAATCACCTGCCAAGAACACCGGAACCACCTGAACAGCTCGCCAGAAACACCTGCCGGGCATGCCAAAATCACCTGCCGGCTACACCAGAACCTCTTGCCGGACACTCCGGAATCACCTGCCAGACATGATGCAACCAAATGTCAGACGTGCCAGAACCACGTGCCAGAGACACCGGATGCAACTGCCGAGCATGCCGGAACCTCCTGCTCAACTCGCTGTAACCACCTGCCGGGGACGCCAAAATCACCTGTCAGCTAGGCCAGAACCACGTGGCGGACTCTATGGAATCACCCGCCGGACATGCCGGAACCAGCTCTCAGACGTGCCAGAAGCACGTGCCGGACACGCCGGAACCACCTACTAGAGAGACCGGAACCACCTGCCAGACCCGCCTGAACCACCTGCTGAGTACGCTGGAACAACCTGCTCTACTCGCTGGAGCCACCTGCTGGACACGCCAAAATCACCTGATGGCTACGCCAGCACCACTCGGCAGACAAGCCAGAATCACCTGCAGGGTATGCCGGAACCACCTCTCAGACGTGCCAGAACCCCTTGTCGGACACGCCGGAATCACCTGTCAGGCATGCCGGAACCACCTCTCGAGCGTGCCAGAATGACGTGCCAGAGACACCGGATGCACCTGCCGAGCACGCCGGAACCTCCTCTTCGACTCGCCGGAACCACCAGCCAGAGACGCCAAAATCCCCTGCCAGGTAGGCCAGAATCACATGGCGGACGCTCCGGAATCTCCCGCCGGGAAGGTAGGAACCACCTCTCAAACATACTGGAAGCACGTGCCGGACATGCCGGCACCACGTACTGGACAGACCAGAAACACCTGCCGGACCTGCCTGAACCACCTGCTGAGCACACCGGAACAACTTGCTCGACTCGCTGGGGCCACCTGCTGGACACCCCAAAATCACCAGCCAGCTAGGCCAGAACCACTTGCCGTACACTCCGGAATCACCTGCTGGTTACACCAGAGCCACTTGGTGGACAATCCAGAATCACCTGCCGGACATGCCAGAACCACCTGTCACACATGCCGGAACCACGTGCCTGACACGCCGGAACCACCTCGCGGACAGACCGGAACCACCTACCAGACATGCCTGAACCACCTGCCGAGCATGCCGGAACCACCTGCCGGACACGCCAAAATCACCTGCGGGCTAGGCCAGAACCACTTGTAGGACTCTCCTGGAGCACCTGCCGGGCATGCGGGAACCACCTCTCAGACGTGCCAGAACCACGTGCGGCACATGACGGAACCCATTACCGGACAGACCGGAACCACCTGCTGGACACGCCAGAATCACCTGCCAAGAACACCGGAACCACCTGAACAGCTCGCCAGAAACACCTGCCGGGCATGCCAAAATCACCTGCCGGCTACACCAGAACCTCTTGCCGGACACTCCGGAATCACCTGCCAGACATGATGCAACCAAATGTCAGACGTGCCAGAACCACGTGCCAGAGACACCGGATGCAACTGCCGAGCATGCCGGAACCTCCTGCTCAACTCGCTGTAACCACCTGCCGGGGACGCCAAAATCACCTGTCAGCTAGGCCAGAACCACGTGGCGGACTCTATGGAATCACCCGCCGGGCATGCCGGAACCAGCTCTCAGACGTGCCAGAAGCACGTGCCGGACACGCCGGAACCACCTACTAGAGAGACCGGAACCACCTGCCAGACCCGCCTGAACCACCTGCTGAGTACGCTGGAACAACCTGCTCTACTCGCTGGAGCCACCTGCTGGACACGCCAAAATCACCTGATGGCTACGCCAGCACCACTCGGCAGACAAGCCAGAATCACCTGCAGGGTATGCCGGAACCACCTCTCAGACGTGCCAGAACCCCTTGTCGGACACTCCGGAATCACCTGTCAGGCATGCCGGAACCACCTCTCGAGCGTGCCAGAATGACGTGCCAGAGACACCGGATGCACCTGCCGAGCACGCCGGAACCTCCTGTTCGACTCGCCGGAACCACCAGCCAGAGACGCCAAAATCCCCTGCCAGGTAGGCCAGAATCACATGGCGGACGCTCCGGAATCTCCCGCCGGGAAGGTAGGAACCACCTCTCAAACATACTGGAAGCACGTGCCGGACATGCCGGCACCACGTACTGGACAGACCAGAAACACCTGCCGGACCTGCCTGAACCACCTGCTGAGCACACCGGAACAACTTGCTCGACTCGCTGGAGCCACCTGCTGGACACCCCAAAATCACCAGCCAGCTAGGCCAGAACCACTTGCCGTACACTCCGGAATCACCTGCTGGTTACACCAGAGCCACTTGGTGGACAATCCAGAATCACCTGCCGGACATGCCAGAACCACCTGTCACACATGCCGGAACCACGTGCCTGACACGCCGGAACCACCTCGCGGACAGACCGGAACCACCTACCAGACATGCCTGAACCACCTGCCGAGCATGCCGGAACCACCTGCCGGACACGCCAAAATCACCTGCGGGCTAGGCCAGAACCACTTGTAGGACTCTCCTGGAGCACCTGCCGGGCATGCGGGAACCACCTCTCAGACGTGCCAGAACCACGTGCGGCACATGACGGAACCCATTACCGGACAGACCGGAACCACCTGCTGGACACGCCAGAATCACCTGCCAAGAACACCGGAACCACCTGAACAGCTCGCCAGAAACACCTGCCGGGCATGCCAAAATCACCTGCCGGCTACACCAGAACCTCTTGCCGGACACTCCGGAATCACCTGCCAGACATGATGCAACCAAATGTCAGACGTGCCAGAACCACGTGCCAGAGACACCGGATGCAACTGCCGAGCATGCCGGAACCTCCTGCTCAACTCGCTGTAACCACCTGCCGGGGACGCCAAAATCACCTGTCAGCTAGGCCAGAACCACGTGGCGGACTCTATGGAATCACCCGCCGGGCATGCCGGAACCAGCTCTCAGACGTGCCAGAAGCACGTGCCGGACACGCCGGAACCACCTACTAGAGAGACCGGAACCACCTGCCAGACCCACCTGAACCACCTGCTGAGTACGCTGGAACAACCTGCTCTACTCGCTGGAGCCACCTGCTGGACACGCCAAAATCACCTGATGGCTACGCCAGCACCACTCGGCAGACAAGCCAGAATCACCTGCAGGGTATGCCGGAACCACCTCTCAGACGTGCCAGAACCCCTTGTCGGACACTCCGGAATCACCTGTCAGGCATGCCGGAACCACCTCTCGAGCGTGCCAGAATGACGTGCCAGAGACACCGGATGCACCTGCCGAGCACGCCGGAACCTCCTGTTCGACTCGCCGGAACCACCAGCCAGAGACGCCAAAATCCCCTGCCAGGTAGGCCAGAATCACATGGCGGACGCTCCGGAATCTCCCGCCGGGAAGGTAGGAACCACCTCTCAAACATACTGGAAGCACGTGCCGGACATGCCGGCACCACGTACTGGACAGACCAGAAACACCTGCCGGACCTGCCTGAACCACCTGCTGAGCACACCGGAACAACTTGCTCGACTCGCTGGAGCCACCTGCTGGACACCCCAAAATCACCAGCCAGCTAGGCCAGAACCACTTGCCGTACACTCCGGAATCACCTGCTGGTTACACCAGAGCCACTTGGTGGACAATCCAGAATCACCTGCCGGACATGCCAGAACCACCTGTCACACATGCCGGAACCACGTGCCTGACACGCCGGAACCACCTCGCGGACAGACCGGAACCACCTACCAGACATGCCTGAACCACCTGCCGAGCATGCCGGAACCACCTGCCGGACACGCCAAAATCACCTGCGGGCTAGGCCAGAACCACTTGTAGGACTCTCCTGGAGCACCTGCCGGGCATGCGGGAACCACCTCTCAGACGTGCCAGAACCACGTGCGGCACATGACGGAACCCATTACCGGACAGACCGGAACCACCTGCTGGACACGCCAGAATCACCTGCCAAGAACACCGGAACCACCTGAACAGCTCGCCAGAAACACCTGCCGGGCATGCCAAAATCACCTGCCGGCTACACCAGAACCTCTTGCCGGACACTCCGGAATCACCTGCCAGACATGATGCAACCAAATGTCAGACGTGCCAGAACCACGTGCCAGAGACACCGGATGCAACTGCCGAGCATGCCGGAACCTCCTGCTCAACTCGCTGTAACCACCTGCCGGGGACGCCAAAATCACCTGTCAGCTAGGCCAGAACCACGTGGCGGACTCTATGGAATCACCCGCCGGGCATGCCGGAACCAGCTCTCAGACGTGCCAGAAGCACGTGCCGGACACGCCGGAACCACCTACTAGAGAGACCGGAACCACCTGCCAGACCCACCTGAACCACCTGCTGAGTACGCTGGAACAACCTGCTCTACTCGCTGGAGCCACCTGCTGGACACGCCAAAATCACCTGATGGCTACGCCAGCACCACTCGGCAGACAAGCCAGAATCACCTGCAGGGTATGCCGGAACCACCTCTCAGACGTGCCAGAACCCCTTGTCGGACACTCCGGAATCACCTGTCAGGCATGCCGGAACCACCTCTCGAGCGTGCCAGAATGACGTGCCAGAGACACCGGATGCACCTGCCGAGCACGCCGGAACCTCCTCTTCGACTCGCCGGAACCACCAGCCAGAGACGCCAAAATCCCCTGCCAGGTAGGCCAGAATCACATGGCGGACGCTCCGGAATCTCCCGCCGGGAAGGTAGGAACCACCTCTCAAACATACTGGAAGCACGTGCCGGACATGCCGGCACCACGTACTGGACAGACCAGAAACACCTGCCGGACCTGCCTGAACCACCTGCTGAGCACACCGGAACAACTTGCTCGACTCGCTGGAGCCACCTGCTGGACACCCCAAAATCACCAGCCAGCTAGGCCAGAACCACTTGCCGTACACTCCGGAATCACCTGCTGGTTACACCAGAGCCACTTGGTGGACAATCCAGAATCACCTGCCGGACATGCCAGAACCACCTGTCACACATGCCGGAACCACGTGCCTGACACGCCGGAACCACCTCGCGGACAGACCGGAACCACCTACCAGACATGCCTGAACCACCTGCCGAGCATGCCGGAACCACCTGCCGGACACGCCAAAATCACCTGCGGGCTAGGCCAGAACCACTTGTAGGACTCTCCTGGAGCACCTGCCGGGCATGCGGGAACCACCTCTCAGACGTGCCAGAACCACGTGCGGCACATGACGGAACCCATTACCGGACAGACCGGAACCACCTGCTGGACACGCCAGAATCACCTGCCAAGAACACCGGAACCACCTGAACAGCTCGCCAGAAACACCTGCCGGGCATGCCAAAATCACCTGCCGGCTACACCAGAACCTCTTGCCGGACACTCCGGAATCACCTGCCAGACATGATGCAACCAAATGTCAGACGTGCCAGAACCACGTGCCAGAGACACCGGATGCAACTGCCGAGCATGCCGGAACCTCCTGCTCAACTCGCTGTAACCACCTGCCGGGGACGCCAAAATCACCTGTCAGCTAGGCCAGAACCACGTGGCGGACTCTATGGAATCACCCGCCGGGCATGCCGGAACCAGCTCTCAGACGTGCCAGAAGCACGTGCCGGACACGCCGGAACCACCTACTAGAGAGACCGGAACCACCTGCCAGACCCACCTGAACCACCTGCTGAGTACGCTGGAACAACCTGCTCTACTCGCTGGAGCCACCTGCTGGACACGCCAAAATCACCTGATGGCTACGCCAGCACCACTCGGCAGACAAGCCAGAATCACCTGCAGGGTATGCCGGAACCACCTCTCAGACGTGCCAGAACCCCTTGTCGGACACTCCGGAATCACCTGTCAGGCATGCCGGAACCACCTCTCGAGCGTGCCAGAATGACGTGCCAGAGACACCGGATGCACCTGCCGAGCACGCCGGAACCTCCTGTTCGACTCGCCGGAACCACCAGCCAGAGACGCCAAAATCCCCTGCCAGGTAGGCCAGAATCACATGGCGGACGCTCCGGAATCTCCCGCCGGGAAGGTAGGAACCACCTCTCAAACATACTGGAAGCACGTGCCGGACATGCCGGCACCACGTACTGGACAGACCAGAAACACCTGCCGGACCTGCCTGAACCACCTGCTGAGCACACCGGAACAACTTGCTCGACTCGCTGGAGCCACCTGCTGGACACCCCAAAATCACCAGCCAGCTAGGCCAGAACCACTTGCCGTACACTCCGGAATCACCTGCTGGTTACACCAGAGCCACTTGGTGGACAATCCAGAATCACCTGCCGGACATGCCAGAACCACCTGTCACACATGCCGGAACCACGTGCCTGACACGCCGGAACCACCTCGCGGACAGACCGGAACCACCTACCAGACATGCCTGAACCACCTGCCGAGCATGCCGGAACCACCTGCCGGACACGCCAAAATCACCTGCGGGCTAGGCCAGAACCACTTGTAGGACTCTCCTGGAGCACCTGCCGGGCATGCGGGAACCACCTCTCAGACGTGCCAGAACCACGTGCGGCACATGACGGAACCCATTACCGGACAGACCGGAACCACCTGCTGGACACGCCAGAATCACCTGCCAAGAACACCGGAACCACCTGAACAGCTCGCCAGAAACACCTGCCGGGCATGCCAAAATCACCTGCCGGCTACACCAGAACCTCTTGCCGGACACTCCGGAATCACCTGCCAGACATGATGCAACCAAATGTCAGACGTGCCAGAACCACGTGCCAGAGACACCGGATGCAACTGCCGAGCATGCCGGAACCTCCTGCTCAACTCGCTGTAACCACCTGCCGGGGACGCCAAAATCACCTGTCAGCTAGGCCAGAACCACGTGGCGGACTCTATGGAATCACCCGCCGGGCATGCCGGAACCAGCTCTCAGACGTGCCAGAAGCACGTGCCGGACACGCCGGAACCACCTACTAGAGAGACCGGAACCACCTGCCAGACCCGCCTGAACCACCTGCTGAGTACGCTGGAACAACCTGCTCTACTCGCTGGAGCCACCTGCTGGACACGCCAAAATCACCTGATGGCTACGCCAGCACCACTCGGCAGACAAGCCAGAATCACCTGCAGGGTATGCCGGAACCACCTCTCAGACGTGCCAGAACCCCTTGTCGGACACTCCGGAATCACCTGTCAGGCATGCCGGAACCACCTCTCGAGCGTGCCAGAATGACGTGCCAGAGACACCGGATGCACCTGCCGAGCACGCCGGAACCTCCTCTTCGACTCGCCGGAACCACCAGCCAGAGACGCCAAAATCCCCTGCCAGGTAGGCCAGAATCACATGGCGGACGCTCCGGAATCTCCCGCCGGGAAGGTAGGAACCACCTCTCAAACATACTGGAAGCACGTGCCGGACATGCCGGCACCACGTACTGGACAGACCAGAAACACCTGCCGGACCTGCCTGAACCACCTGCTGAGCACACCGGAACAACTTGCTCGACTCGCTGGAGCCACCTGCTGGACACCCCAAAATCACCAGCCAGCTAGGCCAGAACCACTTGCCGTACACTCCGGAATCACCTGCTGGTTACACCAGAGCCACTTGGTGGACAATCCAGAATCACCTGCCGGACATGCCAGAACCACCTGTCACACATGCCGGAACCACGTGCCTGACACGCCGGAACCACCTCGCGGACAGACCGGAACCACCTACCAGACATGCCTGAACCACCTGCCGAGCATGCCGGAACCACCTGCCGGACACGCCAAAATCACCTGCGGGCTAGGCCAGAACCACTTGTAGGACTCTCCTGGAGCACCTGCCGGGCATGCGGGAACCACCTCTCAGACGTGCCAGAACCACGTGCGGCACATGACGGAACCCATTACCGGACAGACCGGAACCACCTGCTGGACACGCCAGAATCACCTGCCAAGAACACCGGAACCACCTGAACAGCTCGCCAGAAACACCTGCCGGGCATGCCAAAATCACCTGCCGGCTACACCAGAACCTCTTGCCGGACACTCCGGAATCACCTGCCAGACATGATGCAACCAAATGTCAGACGTGCCAGAACCACGTGCCAGAGACACCGGATGCAACTGCCGAGCATGCCGGAACCTCCTGCTCAACTCGCTGTAACCACCTGCCGGGGACGCCAAAATCACCTGTCAGCTAGGCCAGAACCACGTGGCGGACTCTATGGAATCACCCGCCGGGCATGCCGGAACCAGCTCTCAGACGTGCCAGAAGCACGTGCCGGACACGCCGGAACCACCTACTAGAGAGACCGGAACCACCTGCCAGACCCGCCTGAACCACCTGCTGAGTACGCTGGAACAACCTGCTCTACTCGCTGGAGCCACCTGCTGGACACGCCAAAATCACCTGATGGCTACGCCAGCACCACTCGGCAGACAAGCCAGAATCACCTGCAGGGTATGCCGGAACCACCTCTCAGACGTGCCAGAACCCCTTGTCGGACACTCCGGAATCACCTGTCAGGCATGCCGGAACCACCTCTCGAGCGTGCCAGAATGACGTGCCAGAGACACCGGATGCACCTGCCGAGCACGCCGGAACCTCCTGTTCGACTCGCCGGAACCACCAGCCAGAGACGCCAAAATCCCCTGCCAGGTAGGCCAGAATCACATGGCGGACGCTCCGGAATCTCCCGCCGGGAAGGTAGGAACCACCTCTCAAACATACTGGAAGCACGTGCCGGACATGCCGGCACCACGTACTGGACAGACCAGAAACACCTGCCGGACCTGCCTGAACCACCTGCTGAGCACACCGGAACAACTTGCTCGACTCGCTGGAGCCACCTGCTGGACACCCCAAAATCACCAGCCAGCTAGGCCAGAACCACTTGCCGTACACTCCGGAATCACCTGCTGGTTACACCAGAGCCACTTGGTGGACAATCCAGAATCACCTGCCGGACATGCCAGAACCACCTGTCACACATGCCGGAACCACGTGCCTGACACGCCGGAACCACCTCGCGGACAGACCGGAACCACCTACCAGACATGCCTGAACCACCTGCCGAGCATGCCGGAACCACCTGCCGGACACGCCAAAATCACCTGCGGGCTAGGCCAGAACCACTTGTAGGACTCTCCTGGAGCACCTGCCGGGCATGCGGGAACCACCTCTCAGACGTGCCAGAACCACGTGCGGCACATGACGGAACCCATTACCGGACAGACCGGAACCACCTGCTGGACACGCCAGAATCACCTGCCAAGAACACCGGAACCACCTGAACAGCTCGCCAGAAACACCTGCCGGGCATGCCAAAATCACCTGCCGGCTACACCAGAACCTCTTGCCGGACACTCCGGAATCACCTGCCAGACATGATGCAACCAAATGTCAGACGTGCCAGAACCACGTGCCAGAGACACCGGATGCAACTGCCGAGCATGCCGGAACCTCCTGCTCAACTCGCTGTAACCACCTGCCGGGGACGCCAAAATCACCTGTCAGCTAGGCCAGAACCACGTGGCGGACTCTATGGAATCACCCGCCGGGCATGCCGGAACCAGCTCTCAGACGTGCCAGAAGCACGTGCCGGACACACCGGAACCACCTACTAGAGAGACCGGAACCACCTGCCAGACCCGCCTGAACCACCTGCTGAGTACGCTGGAACAACCTGCTCTACTCGCTGGAGCCACCTGCTGGACACGCCAAAATCACCTGATGGCTACGCCAGCACCACTCGGCAGACAAGCCAGAATCACCTGCAGGGTATGCCGGAACCACCTCTCAGACGTGCCAGAACCCCTTGTCGGACACTCCGGAATCACCTGTCAGGCATGCCGGAACCACCTCTCGAGCGTGCCAGAATGACGTGCCAGAGACACCGGATGCACCTGCCGAGCACGCCGGAACCTCCTGTTCGACTCGCCGGAACCACCAGCCAGAGACGCCAAAATCCCCTGCCAGGTAGGCCAGAATCACATGGCGGACGCTCCGGAATCTCCCGCCGGGAAGGTAGGAACCACCTCTCAAACATACTGGAAGCACGTGCCGGACATGCCGGCACCACGTACTGGACAGACCAGAAACACCTGCCGGACCTGCCTGAACCACCTGCTGAGCACACCGGAACAACTTGCTCGACTCGCTGGGGCCACCTGCTGGACACCCCAAAATCACCAGCCAGCTAGGCCAGAACCACTTGCCGTACACTCCGGAATCACCTGCTGGTTACACCAGAGCCACTTGGTGGACAATCCAGAATCACCTGCCGGACATGCCAGAACCACCTGTCACACATGCCGGAACCACGTGCCTGACACGCCGGAACCACCTCGCGGACAGACCGGAACCACCTACCAGACATGCCTGAACCACCTGCCGAGCATGCCGGAACCACCTGCCGGACACGCCAAAATCACCTGCGGGCTAGGCCAGAACCACTTGTAGGACTCTCCTGGAGCACCTGCCGGGCATGCGGGAACCACCTCTCAGACGTGCCAGAACCACGTGCGGCACATGACGGAACCCATTACCGGACAGACCGGAACCACCTGCTGGACACGCCAGAATCACCTGCCAAGAACACCGGAACCACCTGAACAGCTCGCCAGAAACACCTGCCGGGCATGCCAAAATCACCTGCCGGCTACACCAGAACCTCTTGCCGGACACTCCGGAATCACCTGCCAGACATGATGCAACCAAATGTCAGACGTGCCAGAACCACGTGCCAGAGACACCGGATGCAACTGCCGAGCATGCCGGAACCTCCTGCTCAACTCGCTGTAACCACCTGCCGGGGACGCCAAAATCACCTGTCAGCTAGGCCAGAACCACGTGGCGGACTCTATGGAATCACCCGCCGGGCATGCCGGAACCAGCTCTCAGACGTGCCAGAAGCACGTGCCGGACACGCCGGAACCACCTACTAGAGAGACCGGAACCACCTGCCAGACCCGCCTGAACCACCTGCTGAGTACGCTGGAACAACCTGCTCTACTCGCTGGAGCCACCTGCTGGACACGCCAAAATCACCTGATGGCTACGCCAGCACCACTCGGCAGACAAGCCAGAATCACCTGCAGGGTATGCCGGAACCACCTCTCAGACGTGCCAGAACCCCTTGTCGGACACTCCGGAATCACCTGTCAGGCATGCCGGAACCACCTCTCGAGCGTGCCAGAATGACGTGCCAGAGACACCGGATGCACCTGCCGAGCACGCCGGAACCTCCTGTTCGACTCGCCGGAACCACCAGCCAGAGACGCCAAAATCCCCTGCCAGGTAGGCCAGAATCACATGGCGGACGCTCCGGAATCTCCCGCCGGGAAGGTAGGAACCACCTCTCAAACATACTGGAAGCACGTGCCGGACATGCCGGCACCACGTACTGGACAGACCAGAAACACCTGCCGGACCTGCCTGAACCACCTGCTGAGCACACCGGAACAACTTGCTCGACTCGCTGGGGCCACCTGCTGGACACCCCAAAATCACCAGCCAGCTAGGCCAGAACCACTTGCCGTACACTCCGGAATCACCTGCTGGTTACACCAGAGCCACTTGGTGGACAATCCAGAATCACCTGCCGGACATGCCAGAACCACCTGTCACACATGCCGGAACCACGTGCCTGACACGCCGGAACCACCTCGCGGACAGACCGGAACCACCTACCAGACATGCCTGAACCACCTGCCGAGCATGCCGGAACCACCTGCCGGACACGCCAAAATCACCTGCGGGCTAGGCCAGAACCACTTGTAGGACTCTCCTGGAGCACCTGCCGGGCATGCGGGAACCACCTCTCAGACGTGCCAGAACCACGTGCGGCACATGACGGAACCCATTACCGGACAGACCGGAACCACCTGCTGGACACGCCAGAATCACCTGCCAAGAACACCGGAACCACCTGAACAGCTCGCCAGAAACACCTGCCGGGCATGCCAAAATCACCTGCCGGCTACACCAGAACCTCTTGCCGGACACTCCGGAATCACCTGCCAGACATGATGCAACCAAATGTCAGACGTGCCAGAACCACGTGCCAGAGACACCGGATGCAACTGCCGAGCATGCCGGAACCTCCTGCTCAACTCGCTGTAACCACCTGCCGGGGACGCCAAAATCACCTGTCAGCTAGGCCAGAACCACGTGGCGGACTCTATGGAATCACCCGCCGGGCATGCCGGAACCAGCTCTCAGACGTGCCAGAAGCACGTGCCGGACACGCCGGAACCACCTACTAGAGAGACCGGAACCACCTGCCAGACCCGCCTGAACCACCTGCTGAGTACGCTGGAACAACCTGCTCTACTCGCTGGAGCCACCTGCTGGACACGCCAAAATCACCTGATGGCTACGCCAGCACCACTCGGCAGACAAGCCAGAATCACCTGCAGGGTATGCCGGAACCACCTCTCAGACGTGCCAGAACCCCTTGTCGGACACTCCGGAATCACCTGTCAGGCATGCCGGAACCACCTCTCGAGCGTGCCAGAATGACGTGCCAGAGACACCGGATGCACCTGCCGAGCACGCCGGAACCTCCTCTTCGACTCGCCGGAACCACCAGCCAGAGACGCCAAAATCCCCTGCCAGGTAGGCCAGAATCACATGGCGGACGCTCCGGAATCTCCCGCCGGGAAGGTAGGAACCACCTCTCAAACATACTGGAAGCACGTGCCGGACATGCCGGCACCACGTACTGGACAGACCAGAAACACCTGCCGGACCTGCCTGAACCACCTGCTGAGCACACCGGAACAACTTGCTCGACTCGCTGGAGCCACCTGCTGGACACCCCAAAATCACCAGCCAGCTAGGCCAGAACCACTTGCCGTACACTCCGGAATCACCTGCTGGTTACACCAGAGCCACTTGGTGGACAATCCAGAATCACCTGCCGGACATGCCAGAACCACCTGTCACACATGCCGGAACCACGTGCCTGACACGCCGGAACCACCTCGCGGACAGACCGGAACCACCTACCAGACATGCCTGAACCACCTGCCGAGCATGCCGGAACCACCTGCCGGACACGCCAAAATCACCTGCGGGCTAGGCCAGAACCACTTGTAGGACTCTCCTGGAGCACCTGCCGGGCATGCGGGAACCACCTCTCAGACGTGCCAGAACCACGTGCGGCACATGACGGAACCCATTACCGGACAGACCAGAACCACCTGCTGGACACGCCAGAATCACCTGCCAAGAACACCGGAACCACCTGAACAGCTCGCCAGAAACACCTGCCGGGCATGCCAAAATCACCTGCCGGCTACACCAGAACCTCTTGCCGGACACTCCGGAATCACCTGCCAGACATGATGCAACCAAATGTCAGACGTGCCAGAACCACGTGCCAGAGACACCGGATGCAACTGCCGAGCATGCCGGAACCTCCTGCTCAACTCGCTGTAACCACCTGCCGGGGACGCCAAAATCACCTGTCAGCTAGGCCAGAACCACGTGGCGGACTCTATGGAATCACCCGCCGGGCATGCCGGAACCAGCTCTCAGACGTGCCAGAAGCACGTGCCGGACACGCCGGAACCACCTACTAGAGAGACCGGAACCACCTGCCAGACCCGCCTGAACCACCTGCTGAGTACGCTGGAACAACCTGCTCTACTCGCTGGAGCCACCTGCTGGACACGCCAAAATCACCTGATGGCTACGCCAGCACCACTCGGCAGACAAGCCAGAATCACCTGCAGGGTATGCCGGAACCACCTCTCAGACGTGCCAGAACCCCTTGTCGGACACTCCGGAATCACCTGTCAGGCATGCCGGAACCACCTCTCGAGCGTGCCAGAATGACGTGCCAGAGACACCGGATGCACCTGCCGAGCACGCCGGAACCTCCTGTTCGACTCGCCGGAACCACCAGCCAGAGACGCCAAAATCCCCTGCCAGGTAGGCCAGAATCACATGGCGGACGCTCCGGAATCTCCCGCCGGGAAGGTAGGAACCACCTCTCAAACATACTGGAAGCACGTGCCGGACATGCCGGCACCACGTACTGGACAGACCAGAAACACCTGCCGGACCTGCCTGAACCACCTGCTGAGCACACCGGAACAACTTGCTCGACTCGCTGGAGCCACCTGCTGGACACCCCAAAATCACCAGCCAGCTAGGCCAGAACCACTTGCCGTACACTCCGGAATCACCTGCTGGTTACACCAGAGCCACTTGGTGGACAATCCAGAATCACCTGCCGGACATGCCAGAACCACCTGTCACACATGCCGGAACCACGTGCCTGACACGCCGGAACCACCTCGCGGACAGACCGGAACCACCTACCAGACATGCCTGAACCACCTGCCGAGCATGCCGGAACCACCTGCCGGACACGCCAAAATCACCTGCGGGCTAGGCCAGAACCACTTGTAGGACTCTCCTGGAGCACCTGCCGGGCATGCGGGAACCACCTCTCAGACGTGCCAGAACCACGTGCGGCACATGACGGAACCCATTACCGGACAGACCGGAACCACCTGCTGGACACGCCAGAATCACCTGCCAAGAACACCGGAACCACCTGAACAGCTCGCCAGAAACACCTGCCGGGCATGCCAAAATCACCTGCCGGCTACACCAGAACCTCTTGCCGGACACTCCGGAATCACCTGCCAGACATGATGCAACCAAATGTCAGACGTGCCAGAACCACGTGCCAGAGACACCGGATGCAACTGCCGAGCATGCCGGAACCTCCTGCTCAACTCGCTGTAACCACCTGCCGGGGACGCCAAAATCACCTGTCAGCTAGGCCAGAACCACGTGGCGGACTCTATGGAATCACCCGCCGGGCATGCCGGAACCAGCTCTCAGACGTGCCAGAAGCACGTGCCGGACACGCCGGAACCACCTACTAGAGAGACCGGAACCACCTGCCAGACCCGCCTGAACCACCTGCTGAGTACGCTGGAACAACCTGCTCTACTCGCTGGAGCCACCTGCTGGACACGCCAAAATCACCTGATGGCTACGCCAGCACCACTCGGCAGACAAGCCAGAATCACCTGCAGGGTATGCCGGAACCACCTCTCAGACGTGCCAGAACCCCTTGTCGGACACTCCGGAATCACCTGTCAGGCATGCCGGAACCACCTCTCGAGCGTGCCAGAATGACGTGCCAGAGACACCGGATGCACCTGCCGAGCACGCCGGAACCTCCTCTTCGACTCGCCGGAACCACCAGCCAGAGACGCCAAAATCCCCTGCCAGGTAGGCCAGAATCACATGGCGGACGCTCCGGAATCTCCCGCCGGGAAGGTAGGAACCACCTCTCAAACATACTGGAAGCACGTGCCGGACATGCCGGCACCACGTACTGGACAGACCAGAAACACCTGCCGGACCTGCCTGAACCACCTGCTGAGCACACCGGAACAACTTGCTCGACTCGCTGGGGCCACCTGCTGGACACCCCAAAATCACCAGCCAGCTAGGCCAGAACCACTTGCCGTACACTCCGGAATCACCTGCTGGTTACACCAGAGCCACTTGGTGGACAATCCAGAATCACCTGCCGGACATGCCAGAACCACCTGTCACACATGCCGGAACCACGTGCCTGACACGCCGGAACCACCTCGCGGACAGACCGGAACCACCTACCAGACATGCCTGAACCACCTGCCGAGCATGCCGGAACCACCTGCCGGACACGCCAAAATCACCTGCGGGCTAGGCCAGAACCACTTGTAGGACTCTCCTGGAGCACCTGCCGGGCATGCGGGAACCACCTCTCAGACGTGCCAGAACCACGTGCGGCACATGACGGAACCCATTACCGGACAGACCGGAACCACCTGCTGGACACGCCAGAATCACCTGCCAAGAACACCGGAACCACCTGAACAGCTCGCCAGAAACACCTGCCGGGCATGCCAAAATCACCTGCCGGCTACACCAGAACCTCTTGCCGGACACTCCGGAATCACCTGCCAGACATGATGCAACCAAATGTCAGACGTGCCAGAACCACGTGCCAGAGACACCGGATGCAACTGCCGAGCATGCCGGAACCTCCTGCTCAACTCGCTGTAACCACCTGCCGGGGACGCCAAAATCACCTGTCAGCTAGGCCAGAACCACGTGGCGGACTCTATGGAATCACCCGCCGGGCATGCCGGAACCAGCTCTCAGACGTGCCAGAAGCACGTGCCGGACACGCCGGAACCACCTACTAGAGAGACCGGAACCACCTGCCAGACCCGCCTGAACCACCTGCTGAGTACGCTGGAACAACCTGCTCTACTCGCTGGAGCCACCTGCTGGACACGCCAAAATCACCTGATGGCTACGCCAGCACCACTCGGCAGACAAGCCAGAATCACCTGCAGGGTATGCCGGAACCACCTCTCAGACGTGCCAGAACCCCTTGTCGGACACTCCGGAATCACCTGTCAGGCATGCCGGAACCACCTCTCGAGCGTGCCAGAATGACGTGCCAGAGACACCGGATGCACCTGCCGAGCACGCCGGAACCTCCTGTTCGACTCGCCGGAACCACCAGCCAGAGACGCCAAAATCCCCTGCCAGGTAGGCCAGAATCACATGGCGGACGCTCCGGAATCTCCCGCCGGGAAGGTAGGAACCACCTCTCAAACATACTGGAAGCACGTGCCGGACATGCCGGCACCACGTACTGGACAGACCAGAAACACCTGCCGGACCTGCCTGAACCACCTGCTGAGCACACCGGAACAACTTGCTCGACTCGCTGGGGCCACCTGCTGGACACCCCAAAATCACCAGCCAGCTAGGCCAGAACCACTTGCCGTACACTCCGGAATCACCTGCTGGTTACACCAGAGCCACTTGGTGGACAATCCAGAATCACCTGCCGGACATGCCAGAACCACCTGTCACACATGCCGGAACCACGTGCCTGACACGCCGGAACCACCTCGCGGACAGACCGGAACCACCTACCAGACATGCCTGAACCACCTGCCGAGCATGCCGGAACCACCTGCCGGACACGCCAAAATCACCTGCGGGCTAGGCCAGAACCACTTGTAGGACTCTCCTGGAGCACCTGCCGGGCATGCGGGAACCACCTCTCAGACGTGCCAGAACCACGTGCGGCACATGACGGAACCCATTACCGGACAGACCGGAACCACCTGCTGGACACGCCAGAATCACCTGCCAAGAACACCGGAACCACCTGAACAGCTCGCCAGAAACACCTGCCGGGCATGCCAAAATCACCTGCCGGCTACACCAGAACCTCTTGCCGGACACTCCGGAATCACCTGCCAGACATGATGCAACCAAATGTCAGACGTGCCAGAACCACGTGCCAGAGACACCGGATGCAACTGCCGAGCATGCCGGAACCTCCTGCTCAACTCGCTGTAACCACCTGCCGGGGACGCCAAAATCACCTGTCAGCTAGGCCAGAACCACGTGGCGGACTCTATGGAATCACCCGCCGGGCATGCCGGAACCAGCTCTCAGACGTGCCAGAAGCACGTGCCGGACACGCCGGAACCACCTACTAGAGAGACCGGAACCACCTGCCAGACCCGCCTGAACCACCTGCTGAGTACGCTGGAACAACCTGCTCTACTCGCTGGAGCCACCTGCTGGACACGCCAAAATCACCTGATGGCTACGCCAGCACCACTCGGCAGACAAGCCAGAATCACCTGCAGGGTATGCCGGAACCACCTCTCAGACGTGCCAGAACCCCTTGTCGGACACTCCGGAATCACCTGTCAGGCATGCCGGAACCACCTCTCGAGCGTGCCAGAATGACGTGCCAGAGACACCGGATGCACCTGCCGAGCACGCCGGAACCTCCTGTTCGACTCGCCGGAACCACCAGCCAGAGACGCCAAAATCCCCTGCCAGGTAGGCCAGAATCACATGGCGGACGCTCCGGAATCTCCCGCCGGGAAGGTAGGAACCACCTCTCAAACATACTGGAAGCACGTGCCGGACATGCCGGCACCACGTACTGGACAGACCAGAAACACCTGCCGGACCTGCCTGAACCACCTGCTGAGCACACCGGAACAACTTGCTCGACTCGCTGGAGCCACCTGCTGGACACCCCAAAATCACCAGCCAGCTAGGCCAGAACCACTTGCCGTACACTCCGGAATCACCTGCTGGTTACACCAGAGCCACTTGGTGGACAATCCAGAATCACCTGCCGGACATGCCAGAACCACCTGTCACACATGCCGGAACCACGTGCCTGACACGCCGGAACCACCTCGCGGACAGACCGGAACCACCTACCAGACATGCCTGAACCACCTGCCGAGCATGCCGGAACCACCTGCCGGACACGCCAAAATCACCTGCGGGCTAGGCCAGAACCACTTGTAGGACTCTCCTGGAGCACCTGCCGGGCATGCGGGAACCACCTCTCAGACGTGCCAGAACCACGTGCGGCACATGACGGAACCCATTACCGGACAGACCGGAACCACCTGCTGGACACGCCAGAATCACCTGCCAAGAACACCGGAACCACCTGAACAGCTCGCCAGAAACACCTGCCGGGCATGCCAAAATCACCTGCCGGCTACACCAGAACCTCTTGCCGGACACTCCGGAATCACCTGCCAGACATGATGCAACCAAATGTCAGACGTGCCAGAACCACGTGCCAGAGACACCGGATGCAACTGCCGAGCATGCCGGAACCTCCTGCTCAACTCGCTGTAACCACCTGCCGGGGACGCCAAAATCACCTGTCAGCTAGGCCAGAACCACGTGGCGGACTCTATGGAATCACCCGCCGGGCATGCCGGAACCAGCTCTCAGACGTGCCAGAAGCACGTGCCGGACACGCCGGAACCACCTACTAGAGAGACCGGAACCACCTGCCAGACCCGCCTGAACCACCTGCTGAGTACGCTGGAACAACCTGCTCTACTCGCTGGAGCCACCTGCTGGACACGCCAAAATCACCTGATGGCTACGCCAGCACCACTCGGCAGACAAGCCAGAATCACCTGCAGGGTATGCCGGAACCACCTCTCAGACGTGCCAGAACCCCTTGTCGGACACTCCGGAATCACCTGTCAGGCATGCCGGAACCACCTCTCGAGCGTGCCAGAATGACGTGCCAGAGACACCGGATGCACCTGCCGAGCACGCCGGAACCTCCTGTTCGACTCGCCGGAACCACCAGCCAGAGACGCCAAAATCCCCTGCCAGGTAGGCCAGAATCACATGGCGGACGCTCCGGAATCTCCCGCCGGGAAGGTAGGAACCACCTCTCAAACATACTGGAAGCACGTGCCGGACATGCCGGCACCACGTACTGGACAGACCAGAAACACCTGCCGGACCTGCCTGAACCACCTGCTGAGCACACCGGAACAACTTGCTCGACTCGCTGGAGCCACCTGCTGGACACCCCAAAATCACCAGCCAGCTAGGCCAGAACCACTTGCCGTACACTCCGGAATCACCTGCTGGTTACACCAGAGCCACTTGGTGGACAATCCAGAATCACCTGCCGGACATGCCAGAACCACCTGTCACACATGCCGGAACCACGTGCCTGACACGCCGGAACCACCTCGCGGACAGACCGGAACCACCTACCAGACATGCCTGAACCACCTGCCGAGCATGCCGGAACCACCTGCCGGACACGCCAAAATCACCTGCGGGCTAGGCCAGAACCACTTGTAGGACTCTCCTGGAGCACCTGCCGGGCATGCGGGAACCACCTCTCAGACGTGCCAGAACCACGTGCGGCACATGACGGAACCCATTACCGGACAGACCAGAACCACCTGCTGGACACGCCAGAATCACCTGCCAAGAACACCGGAACCACCTGAACAGCTCGCCAGAAACACCTGCCGGGCATGCCAAAATCACCTGCCGGCTACACCAGAACCTCTTGCCGGACACTCCGGAATCACCTGCCAGACATGATGCAACCAAATGTCAGACGTGCCAGAACCACGTGCCAGAGACACCGGATGCAACTGCCGAGCATGCCGGAACCTCCTGCTCAACTCGCTGTAACCACCTGCCGGGGACGCCAAAATCACCTGTCAGCTAGGCCAGAACCACGTGGCGGACTCTATGGAATCACCCGCCGGGCATGCCGGAACCAGCTCTCAGACGTGCCAGAAGCACGTGCCGGACACGCCGGAACCACCTACTAGAGAGACCGGAACCACCTGCCAGACCCGCCTGAACCACCTGCTGAGTACGCTGGAACAACCTGCTCTACTCGCTGGAGCCACCTGCTGGACACGCCAAAATCACCTGATGGCTACGCCAGCACCACTCGGCAGACAAGCCAGAATCACCTGCAGGGTATGCCGGAACCACCTCTCAGACGTGCCAGAACCCCTTGTCGGACACTCCGGAATCACCTGTCAGGCATGCCGGAACCACCTCTCGAGCGTGCCAGAATGACGTGCCAGAGACACCGGATGCACCTGCCGAGCACGCCGGAACCTCCTGTTCGACTCGCCGGAACCACCAGCCAGAGACGCCAAAATCCCCTGCCAGGTAGGCCAGAATCACATGGCGGACGCTCCGGAATCTCCCGCCGGGAAGGTAGGAACCACCTCTCAAACATACTGGAAGCACGTGCCGGACATGCCGGCACCACGTACTGGACAGACCAGAAACACCTGCCGGACCTGCCTGAACCACCTGCTGAGCACACCGGAACAACTTGCTCGACTCGCTGGAGCCACCTGCTGGACACCCCAAAATCACCAGCCAGCTAGGCCAGAACCACTTGCCGTACACTCCGGAATCACCTGCTGGTTACACCAGAGCCACTTGGTGGACAATCCAGAATCACCTGCCGGACATGCCAGAACCACCTGTCACACATGCCGGAACCACGTGCCTGACACGCCGGAACCACCTCGCGGACAGACCGGAACCACCTACCAGACATGCCTGAACCACCTGCCGAGCATGCCGGAACCACCTGCCGGACACGCCAAAATCACCTGCGGGCTAGGCCAGAACCACTTGTAGGACTCTCCTGGAGCACCTGCCGGGCATGCGGGAACCACCTCTCAGACGTGCCAGAACCACGTGCGGCACATGACGGAACCCATTACCGGACAGACCGGAACCACCTGCTGGACACGCCAGAATCACCTGCCAAGAACACCGGAACCACCTGAACAGCTCGCCAGAAACACCTGCCGGGCATGCCAAAATCACCTGCCGGCTACACCAGAACCTCTTGCCGGACACTCCGGAATCACCTGCCAGACATGATGCAACCAAATGTCAGACGTGCCAGAACCACGTGCCAGAGACACCGGATGCAACTGCCGAGCATGCCGGAACCTCCTGCTCAACTCGCTGTAACCACCTGCCGGGGACGCCAAAATCACCTGTCAGCTAGGCCAGAACCACGTGGCGGACTCTATGGAATCACCCGCCGGGCATGCCGGAACCAGCTCTCAGACGTGCCAGAAGCACGTGCCGGACACGCCGGAACCACCTACTAGAGAGACCGGAACCACCTGCCAGACCCGCCTGAACCACCTGCTGAGTACGCTGGAACAACCTGCTCTACTCGCTGGAGCCACCTGCTGGACACGCCAAAATCACCTGATGGCTACGCCAGCACCACTCGGCAGACAAGCCAGAATCACCTGCAGGGTATGCCGGAACCACCTCTCAGACGTGCCAGAACCCCTTGTCGGACACTCCGGAATCACCTGTCAGGCATGCCGGAACCACCTCTCGAGCGTGCCAGAATGACGTGCCAGAGACACCGGATGCACCTGCCGAGCACGCCGGAACCTCCTCTTCGACTCGCCGGAACCACCAGCCAGAGACGCCAAAATCCCCTGCCAGGTAGGCCAGAATCACATGGCGGACGCTCCGGAATCTCCCGCCGGGAAGGTAGGAACCACCTCTCAAACATACTGGAAGCACGTGCCGGACATGCCGGCACCACGTACTGGACAGACCAGAAACACCTGCCGGACCTGCCTGAACCACCTGCTGAGCACACCGGAACAACTTGCTCGACTCGCTGGAGCCACCTGCTGGACACCCCAAAATCACCAGCCAGCTAGGCCAGAACCACTTGCCGTACACTCCGGAATCACCTGCTGGTTACACCAGAGCCACTTGGTGGACAATCCAGAATCACCTGCCGGACATGCCAGAACCACCTGTCACACATGCCGGAACCACGTGCCTGACACGCCGGAACCACCTCGCGGACAGACCGGAACCACCTACCAGACATGCCTGAACCACCTGCCGAGCATGCCGGAACCACCTGCCGGACACGCCAAAATCACCTGCGGGCTAGGCCAGAACCACTTGTAGGACTCTCCTGGAGCACCTGCCGGGCATGCGGGAACCACCTCTCAGACGTGCCAGAACCACGTGCGGCACATGACGGAACCCATTACCGGACAGACCGGAACCACCTGCTGGACACGCCAGAATCACCTGCCAAGAACACCGGAACCACCTGAACAGCTCGCCAGAAACACCTGCCGGGCATGCCAAAATCACCTGCCGGCTACACCAGAACCTCTTGCCGGACACTCCGGAATCACCTGCCAGACATGATGCAACCAAATGTCAGACGTGCCAGAACCACGTGCCAGAGACACCGGATGCAACTGCCGAGCATGCCGGAACCTCCTGCTCAACTCGCTGTAACCACCTGCCGGGGACGCCAAAATCACCTGTCAGCTAGGCCAGAACCACGTGGCGGACTCTATGGAATCACCCGCCGGGCATGCCGGAACCAGCTCTCAGACGTGCCAGAAGCACGTGCCGGACACGCCGGAACCACCTACTAGAGAGACCGGAACCACCTGCCAGACCCGCCTGAACCACCTGCTGAGTACGCTGGAACAACCTGCTCTACTCGCTGGAGCCACCTGCTGGACACGCCAAAATCACCTGATGGCTACGCCAGCACCACTCGGCAGACAAGCCAGAATCACCTGCAGGGTATGCCGGAACCACCTCTCAGACGTGCCAGAACCCCTTGTCGGACACTCCGGAATCACCTGTCAGGCATGCCGGAACCACCTCTCGAGCGTGCCAGAATGACGTGCCAGAGACACCGGATGCACCTGCCGAGCACGCCGGAACCTCCTCTTCGACTCGCCGGAACCACCAGCCAGAGACGCCAAAATCCCCTGCCAGGTAGGCCAGAATCACATGGCGGACGCTCCGGAATCTCCCGCCGGGAAGGTAGGAACCACCTCTCAAACATACTGGAAGCACGTGCCGGACATGCCGGCACCACGTACTGGACAGACCAGAAACACCTGCCGGACCTGCCTGAACCACCTGCTGAGCACACCGGAACAACTTGCTCGACTCGCTGGGGCCACCTGCTGGACACCCCAAAATCACCAGCCAGCTAGGCCAGAACCACTTGCCGTACACTCCGGAATCACCTGCTGGTTACACCAGAGCCACTTGGTGGACAATCCAGAATCACCTGCCGGACATGCCAGAACCACCTGTCACACATGCCGGAACCACGTGCCTGACACGCCGGAACCACCTCGCGGACAGACCGGAACCACCTACCAGACATGCCTGAACCACCTGCCGAGCATGCCGGAACCACCTGCCGGACACGCCAAAATCACCTGCGGGCTAGGCCAGAACCACTTGTAGGACTCTCCTGGAGCACCTGCCGGGCATGCGGGAACCACCTCTCAGACGTGCCAGAACCACGTGCGGCACATGACGGAACCCATTACCGGACAGACCGGAACCACCTGCTGGACACGCCAGAATCACCTGCCAAGAACACCGGAACCACCTGAACAGCTCGCCAGAAACACCTGCCGGGCATGCCAAAATCACCTGCCGGCTACACCAGAACCTCTTGCCGGACACTCCGGAATCACCTGCCAGACATGATGCAACCAAATGTCAGACGTGCCAGAACCACGTGCCAGAGACACCGGATGCAACTGCCGAGCATGCCGGAACCTCCTGCTCAACTCGCTGTAACCACCTGCCGGGGACGCCAAAATCACCTGTCAGCTAGGCCAGAACCACGTGGCGGACTCTATGGAATCACCCGCCGGGCATGCCGGAACCAGCTCTCAGACGTGCCAGAAGCACGTGCCGGACACGCCGGAACCACCTACTAGAGAGACCGGAACCACCTGCCAGACCCGCCTGAACCACCTGCTGAGTACGCTGGAACAACCTGCTCTACTCGCTGGAGCCACCTGCTGGACACGCCAAAATCACCTGATGGCTACGCCAGCACCACTCGGCAGACAAGCCAGAATCACCTGCAGGGTATGCCGGAACCACCTCTCAGACGTGCCAGAACCCCTTGTCGGACACTCCGGAATCACCTGTCAGGCATGCCGGAACCACCTCTCGAGCGTGCCAGAATGACGTGCCAGAGACACCGGATGCACCTGCCGAGCACGCCGGAACCTCCTCTTCGACTCGCCGGAACCACCAGCCAGAGACGCCAAAATCCCCTGCCAGGTAGGCCAGAATCACATGGCGGACGCTCCGGAATCTCCCGCCGGGAAGGTAGGAACCACCTCTCAAACATACTGGAAGCACGTGCCGGACATGCCGGCACCACGTACTGGACAGACCAGAAACACCTGCCGGACCTGCCTGAACCACCTGCTGAGCACACCGGAACAACTTGCTCGACTCGCTGGGGCCACCTGCTGGACACCCCAAAATCACCAGCCAGCTAGGCCAGAACCACTTGCCGTACACTCCGGAATCACCTGCTGGTTACACCAGAGCCACTTGGTGGACAATCCAGAATCACCTGCCGGACATGCCAGAACCACCTGTCACACATGCCGGAACCACGTGCCTGACACGCCGGAACCACCTCGCGGACAGACCGGAACCACCTACCAGACATGCCTGAACCACCTGCCGAGCATGCCGGAACCACCTGCCGGACACGCCAAAATCACCTGCGGGCTAGGCCAGAACCACTTGTAGGACTCTCCTGGAGCACCTGCCGGGCATGCGGGAACCACCTCTCAGACGTGCCAGAACCACGTGCGGCACATGACGGAACCCATTACCGGACAGACCGGAACCACCTGCTGGACACGCCAGAATCACCTGCCAAGAACACCGGAACCACCTGAACAGCTCACCAGAAACACCTGCCGGGCATGCCAAAATCACCTGCCGGCTACACCAGAACCTCTTGCCGGACACTCCGGAATCACCTGCCAGACATGATGCAACCAAATGTCAGACGTGCCAGAACCACGTGCCAGAGACACCGGATGCAACTGCCGAGCATGCCGGAACCTCCTGCTCAACTCGCTGTAACCACCTGCCGGGGACGCCAAAATCACCTGTCAGCTAGGCCAGAACCACGTGGCGGACTCTATGGAATCACCCGCCGGGCATGCCGGAACCAGCTCTCAGACGTGCCAGAAGCACGTGCCGGACACGCCGGAACCACCTACTAGAGAGACCGGAACCACCTGCCAGACCCGCCTGAACCACCTGCTGAGTACGCTGGAACAACCTGCTCTACTCGCTGGAGCCACCTGCTGGACACGCCAAAATCACCTGATGGCTACGCCAGCACCACTCGGCAGACAAGCCAGAATCACCTGCAGGGTATGCCGGAACCACCTCTCAGACGTGCCAGAACCCCTTGTCGGACACTCCGGAATCACCTGTCAGGCATGCCGGAACCACCTCTCGAGCGTGCCAGAATGACGTGCCAGAGACACCGGATGCACCTGCCGAGCACGCCGGAACCTCCTCTTCGACTCGCCGGAACCACCAGCCAGAGACGCCAAAATCCCCTGCCAGGTAGGCCAGAATCACATGGCGGACGCTCCGGAATCTCCCGCCGGGAAGGTAGGAACCACCTCTCAAACATACTGGAAGCACGTGCCGGACATGCCGGCACCACGTACTGGACAGACCAGAAACACCTGCCGGACCTGCCTGAACCACCTGCTGAGCACACCGGAACAACTTGCTCGACTCGCTGGAGCCACCTGCTGGACACCCCAAAATCACCAGCCAGCTAGGCCAGAACCACTTGCCGTACACTCCGGAATCACCTGCTGGTTACACCAGAGCCACTTGGTGGACAATCCAGAATCACCTGCCGGACATGCCAGAACCACCTGTCACACATGCCGGAACCACGTGCCTGACACGCCGGAACCACCTCGCGGACAGACCGGAACCACCTACCAGACATGCCTGAACCACCTGCCGAGCATGCCGGAACCACCTGCCGGACACGCCAAAATCACCTGCGGGCTAGGCCAGAACCACTTGTAGGACTCTCCTGGAGCACCTGCCGGGCATGCGGGAACCACCTCTCAGACGTGCCAGAACCACGTGCGGCACATGACGGAACCCATTACCGGACAGACCGGAACCACCTGCTGGACACGCCAGAATCACCTGCCAAGAACACCGGAACCACCTGAACAGCTCGCCAGAAACACCTGCCGGGCATGCCAAAATCACCTGCCGGCTACACCAGAACCTCTTGCCGGACACTCCGGAATCACCTGCCAGACATGATGCAACCAAATGTCAGACGTGCCAGAACCACGTGCCAGAGACACCGGATGCAACTGCCGAGCATGCCGGAACCTCCTGCTCAACTCGCTGTAACCACCTGCCGGGGACGCCAAAATCACCTGTCAGCTAGGCCAGAACCACGTGGCGGACTCTATGGAATCACCCGCCGGGCATGCCGGAACCAGCTCTCAGACGTGCCAGAAGCACGTGCCGGACACGCCGGAACCACCTACTAGAGAGACCGGAACCACCTGCCAGACCCGCCTGAACCACCTGCTGAGTACGCTGGAACAACCTGCTCTACTCGCTGGAGCCACCTGCTGGACACGCCAAAATCACCTGATGGCTACGCCAGCACCACTCGGCAGACAAGCCAGAATCACCTGCAGGGTATGCCGGAACCACCTCTCAGACGTGCCAGAACCCCTTGTCGGACACTCCGGAATCACCTGTCAGGCATGCCGGAACCACCTCTCGAGCGTGCCAGAATGACGTGCCAGAGACACCGGATGCACCTGCCGAGCACGCCGGAACCTCCTGTTCGACTCGCCGGAACCACCAGCCAGAGACGCCAAAATCCCCTGCCAGGTAGGCCAGAATCACATGGCGGACGCTCCGGAATCTCCCGCCGGGAAGGTAGGAACCACCTCACAAACATACTGGAAGCACGTGCCGGACATGCCGGCACCACGTACTGGACAGACCAGAAACACCTGCCGGACCTGCCTGAACCACCTGCTGAGCACACCGGAACAACTTGCTCGACTCGCTGGAGCCACCTGCTGGACACCCCAAAATCACCAGCCAGCTAGGCCAGAACCACTTGCCGTACACTCCGGAATCACCTGCTGGTTACACCAGAGCCACTTGGTGGACAATCCAGAATCACCTGCCGGACATGCCAGAACCACCTGTCACACATGCCGGAACCACGTGCCTGACACGCCGGAACCACCTCGCGGACAGACCGGAACCACCTACCAGACATGCCTGAACCACCTGCCGAGCATGCCGGAACCACCTGCCGGACACGCCAAAATCACCTGCGGGCTAGGCCAGAACCACTTGTAGGACTCTCCTGGAGCACCTGCCGGGCATGCGGGAACCACCTCTCAGACGTGCCAGAACCACGTGCGGCACATGACGGAACCCATTACCGGACAGACCGGAACCACCTGCTGGACACGCCAGAATCACCTGCCAAGAACACCGGAACCACCTGAACAGCTCGCCAGAAACACCTGCCGGGCATGCCAAAATCACCTGCCGGCTACACCAGAACCTCTTGCCGGACACTCCGGAATCACCTGCCAGACATGATGCAACCAAATGTCAGACGTGCCAGAACCACGTGCCAGAGACACCGGATGCAACTGCCGAGCATGCCGGAACCTCCTGCTCAACTCGCTGTAACCACCTGCCGGGGACGCCAAAATCACCTGTCAGCTAGGCCAGAACCACGTGGCGGACTCTATGGAATCACCCGCCGGGCATGCCGGAACCAGCTCTCAGACGTGCCAGAAGCACGTGCCGGACACGCCGGAACCACCTACTAGAGAGACCGGAACCACCTGCCAGACCCGCCTGAACCACCTGCTGAGTACGCTGGAACAACCTGCTCTACTCGCTGGAGCCACCTGCTGGACACGCCAAAATCACCTGATGGCTACGCCAGCACCACTCGGCAGACAAGCCAGAATCACCTGCAGGGTATGCCGGAACCACCTCTCAGACGTGCCAGAACCCCTTGTCGGACACGCCGGAATCACCTGTCAGGCATGCCGGAACCACCTCTCGAGCGTGCCAGAATGACGTGCCAGAGACACCGGATGCACCTGCCGAGCACGCCGGAACCTCCTGTTCGACTCGCCGGAACCACCAGCCAGAGACGCCAAAATCCCCTGCCAGGTAGGCCAGAATCACATGGCGGACGCTCCGGAATCTCCCGCCGGGAAGGTAGGAACCACCTCTCAAACATACTGGAAGCACGTGCCGGACATGCCGGCACCACGTACTGGACAGACCAGAAACACCTGCCGGACCTGCCTGAACCACCTGCTGAGCACACCGGAACAACTTGCTCGACTCGCTGGGGCCACCTGCTGGACACCCCAAAATCACCAGCCAGCTAGGCCAGAACCACTTGCCGTACACTCCGGAATCACCTGCTGGTTACACCAGAGCCACTTGGTGGACAATCCAGAATCACCTGCCGGACATGCCAGAACCACCTGTCACACATGCCGGAACCACGTGCCTGACACGCCGGAACCACCTCGCGGACAGACCGGAACCACCTACCAGACATGCCTGAACCACCTGCCGAGCATGCCGGAACCACCTGCCGGACACGCCAAAATCACCTGCGGGCTAGGCCAGAACCACTTGTAGGACTCTCCTGGAGCACCTGCCGGGCATGCGGGAACCACCTCTCAGACGTGCCAGAACCACGTGCGGCACATGACGGAACCCATTACCGGACAGACCGGAACCACCTGCTGGACACGCCAGAATCACCTGCCAAGAACACCGGAACCACCTGAACAGCTCGCCAGAAACACCTGCCGGGCATGCCAAAATCACCTGCCGGCTACACCAGAACCTCTTGCCGGACACTCCGGAATCACCTGCCAGACATGATGCAACCAAATGTCAGACGTGCCAGAACCACGTGCCAGAGACACCGGATGCAACTGCCGAGCATGCCGGAACCTCCTGCTCAACTCGCTGTAACCACCTGCCGGGGACGCCAAAATCACCTGTCAGCTAGGCCAGAACCACGTGGCGGACTCTATGGAATCACCCGCCGGGCATGCCGGAACCAGCTCTCAGACGTGCCAGAAGCACGTGCCGGACACGCCGGAACCACCTACTAGAGAGACCGGAACCACCTGCCAGACCCGCCTGAACCACCTGCTGAGTACGCTGGAACAACCTGCTCTACTCGCTGGAGCCACCTGCTGGACACGCCAAAATCACCTGATGGCTACGCCAGCACCACTCGGCAGACAAGCCAGAATCACCTGCAGGGTATGCCGGAACCACCTCTCAGACGTGCCAGAACCCCTTGTCGGACACTCCGGAATCACCTGTCAGGCATGCCGGAACCACCTCTCGAGCGTGCCAGAATGACGTGCCAGAGACACCGGATGCACCTGCCGAGCACGCCGGAACCTCCTCTTCGACTCGCCGGAACCACCAGCCAGAGACGCCAAAATCCCCTGCCAGGTAGGCCAGAATCACATGGCGGACGCTCCGGAATCTCCCGCCGGGAAGGTAGGAACCACCTCTCAAACATACTGGAAGCACGTGCCGGACATGCCGGCACCACGTACTGGACAGACCAGAAACACCTGCCGGACCTGCCTGAACCACCTGCTGAGCACACCGGAACAACTTGCTCGACTCGCTGGAGCCACCTGCTGGACACCCCAAAATCACCAGCCAGCTAGGCCAGAACCACTTGCCGTACACTCCGGAATCACCTGCTGGTTACACCAGAGCCACTTGGTGGACAATCCAGAATCACCTGCCGGACATGCCAGAACCACCTGTCACACATGCCGGAACCACGTGCCTGACACGCCGGAACCACCTCGCGGACAGACCGGAACCACCTACCAGACATGCCTGAACCACCTGCCGAGCATGCCGGAACCACCTGCCGGACACGCCAAAATCACCTGCGGGCTAGGCCAGAACCACTTGTAGGACTCTCCTGGAGCACCTGCCGGGCATGCGGGAACCACCTCTCAGACGTGCCAGAACCACGTGCGGCACATGACGGAACCCATTACCGGACAGACCGGAACCACCTGCTGGACACGCCAGAATCACCTGCCAAGAACACCGGAACCACCTGAACAGCTCGCCAGAAACACCTGCCGGGCATGCCAAAATCACCTGCCGGCTACACCAGAACCTCTTGCCGGACACTCCGGAATCACCTGCCAGACATGATGCAACCAAATGTCAGACGTGCCAGAACCACGTGCCAGAGACACCGGATGCAACTGCCGAGCATGCCGGAACCTCCTGCTCAACTCGCTGTAACCACCTGCCGGGGACGCCAAAATCACCTGTCAGCTAGGCCAGAACCACGTGGCGGACTCTATGGAATCACCCGCCGGGCATGCCGGAACCAGCTCTCAGACGTGCCAGAAGCACGTGCCGGACACGCCGGAACCACCTACTAGAGAGACCGGAACCACCTGCCAGACCCGCCTGAACCACCTGCTGAGTACGCTGGAACAACCTGCTCTACTCGCTGGAGCCACCTGCTGGACACGCCAAAATCACCTGATGGCTACGCCAGCACCACTCGGCAGACAAGCCAGAATCACCTGCAGGGTATGCCGGAACCACCTCTCAGACGTGCCAGAACCCCTTGTCGGACACGCCGGAATCACCTGTCAGGCATGCCGGAACCACCTCTCGAGCGTGCCAGAATGACGTGCCAGAGACACCGGATGCACCTGCCGAGCACGCCGGAACCTCCTCTTCGACTCGCCGGAACCACCAGCCAGAGACGCCAAAATCCCCTGCCAGGTAGGCCAGAATCACATGGCGGACGCTCCGGAATCTCCCGCCGGGAAGGTAGGAACCACCTCTCAAACATACTGGAAGCACGTGCCGGACATGCCGGCACCACGTACTGGACAGACCAGAAACACCTGCCGGACCTGCCTGAACCACCTGCTGAGCACACCGGAACAACTTGCTCGACTCGCTGGGGCCACCTGCTGGACACCCCAAAATCACCAGCCAGCTAGGCCAGAACCACTTGCCGTACACTCCGGAATCACCTGCTGGTTACACCAGAGCCACTTGGTGGACAATCCAGAATCACCTGCCGGACATGCCAGAACCACCTGTCACACATGCCGGAACCACGTGCCTGACACGCCGGAACCACCTCGCGGACAGACCGGAACCACCTACCAGACATGCCTGAACCACCTGCCGAGCATGCCGGAACCACCTGCCGGACACGCCAAAATCACCTGCGGGCTAGGCCAGAACCACTTGTAGGACTCTCCTGGAGCACCTGCCGGGCATGCGGGAACCACCTCTCAGACGTGCCAGAACCACGTGCGGCACATGACGGAACCCATTACCGGACAGACCGGAACCACCTGCTGGACACGCCAGAATCACCTGCCAAGAACACCGGAACCACCTGAACAGCTCACCAGAAACACCTGCCGGGCATGCCAAAATCACCTGCCGGCTACACCAGAACCTCTTGCCGGACACTCCGGAATCACCTGCCAGACATGATGCAACCAAATGTCAGACGTGCCAGAACCACGTGCCAGAGACACCGGATGCAACTGCCGAGCATGCCGGAACCTCCTGCTCAACTCGCTGTAACCACCTGCCGGGGACGCCAAAATCACCTGTCAGCTAGGCCAGAACCACGTGGCGGACTCTATGGAATCACCCGCCGGGCATGCCGGAACCAGCTCTCAGACGTGCCAGAAGCACGTGCCGGACACGCCGGAACCACCTACTAGAGAGACCGGAACCACCTGCCAGACCCGCCTGAACCACCTGCTGAGTACGCTGGAACAACCTGCTCTACTCGCTGGAGCCACCTGCTGGACACGCCAAAATCACCTGATGGCTACGCCAGCACCACTCGGCAGACAAGCCAGAATCACCTGCAGGGTATGCCGGAACCACCTCTCAGACGTGCCAGAACCCCTTGTCGGACACTCCGGAATCACCTGTCAGGCATGCCGGAACCACCTCTCGAGCGTGCCAGAATGACGTGCCAGAGACACCGGATGCACCTGCCGAGCACGCCGGAACCTCCTCTTCGACTCGCCGGAACCACCAGCCAGAGACGCCAAAATCCCCTGCCAGGTAGGCCAGAATCACATGGCGGACGCTCCGGAATCTCCCGCCGGGAAGGTAGGAACCACCTCTCAAACATACTGGAAGCACGTGCCGGACATGCCGGCACCACGTACTGGACAGACCAGAAACACCTGCCGGACCTGCCTGAACCACCTGCTGAGCACACCGGAACAACTTGCTCGACTCGCTGGAGCCACCTGCTGGACACCCCAAAATCACCAGCCAGCTAGGCCAGAACCACTTGCCGTACACTCCGGAATCACCTGCTGGTTACACCAGAGCCACTTGGTGGACAATCCAGAATCACCTGCCGGACATGCCAGAACCACCTGTCACACATGCCGGAACCACGTGCCTGACACGCCGGAACCACCTCGCGGACAGACCGGAACCACCTACCAGACATGCCTGAACCACCTGCCGAGCATGCCGGAACCACCTGCCGGACACGCCAAAATCACCTGCGGGCTAGGCCAGAACCACTTGTAGGACTCTCCTGGAGCACCTGCCGGGCATGCGGGAACCACCTCTCAGACGTGCCAGAACCACGTGCGGCACATGACGGAACCCATTACCGGACAGACCGGAACCACCTGCTGGACACGCCAGAATCACCTGCCAAGAACACCGGAACCACCTGAACAGCTCGCCAGAAACACCTGCCGGGCATGCCAAAATCACCTGCCGGCTACACCAGAACCTCTTGCCGGACACTCCGGAATCACCTGCCAGACATGATGCAACCAAATGTCAGACGTGCCAGAACCACGTGCCAGAGACACCGGATGCAACTGCCGAGCATGCCGGAACCTCCTGCTCAACTCGCTGTAACCACCTGCCGGGGACGCCAAAATCACCTGTCAGCTAGGCCAGAACCACGTGGCGGACTCTATGGAATCACCCGCCGGGCATGCCGGAACCAGCTCTCAGACGTGCCAGAAGCACGTGCCGGACACGCCGGAACCACCTACTAGAGAGACCGGAACCACCTGCCAGACCCGCCTGAACCACCTGCTGAGTACGCTGGAACAACCTGCTCTACTCGCTGGAGCCACCTGCTGGACACGCCAAAATCACCTGATGGCTACGCCAGCACCACTCGGCAGACAAGCCAGAATCACCTGCAGGGTATGCCGGAACCACCTCTCAGACGTGCCAGAACCCCTTGTCGGACACGCCGGAATCACCTGTCAGGCATGCCGGAACCACCTCTCGAGCGTGCCAGAATGACGTGCCAGAGACACCGGATGCACCTGCCGAGCACGCCGGAACCTCCTGTTCGACTCGCCGGAACCACCAGCCAGAGACGCCAAAATCCCCTGCCAGGTAGGCCAGAATCACATGGCGGACGCTCCGGAATCTCCCGCCGGGAAGGTAGGAACCACCTCTCAAACATACTGGAAGCACGTGCCGGACATGCCGGCACCACGTACTGGACAGACCAGAAACACCTGCCGGACCTGCCTGAACCACCTGCTGAGCACACCGGAACAACTTGCTCGACTCGCTGGAGCCACCTGCTGGACACCCCAAAATCACCAGCCAGCTAGGCCAGAACCACTTGCCGTACACTCCGGAATCACCTGCTGGTTACACCAGAGCCACTTGGTGGACAATCCAGAATCACCTGCCGGACATGCCAGAACCACCTGTCACACATGCCGGAACCACGTGCCTGACACGCCGGAACCACCTCGCGGACAGACCGGAACCACCTACCAGACATGCCTGAACCACCTGCCGAGCATGCCGGAACCACCTGCCGGACACGCCAAAATCACCTGCGGGCTAGGCCAGAACCACTTGTAGGACTCTCCTGGAGCACCTGCCGGGCATGCGGGAACCACCTCTCAGACGTGCCAGAACCACGTGCGGCACATGACGGAACCCATTACCGGACAGACCGGAACCACCTGCTGGACACGCCAGAATCACCTGCCAAGAACACCGGAACCACCTGAACAGCTCGCCAGAAACACCTGCCGGGCATGCCAAAATCACCTGCCGGCTACACCAGAACCTCTTGCCGGACACTCCGGAATCACCTGCCAGACATGATGCAACCAAATGTCAGACGTGCCAGAACCACGTGCCAGAGACACCGGATGCAACTGCCGAGCATGCCGGAACCTCCTGCTCAACTCGCTGTAACCACCTGCCGGGGACGCCAAAATCACCTGTCAGCTAGGCCAGAACCACGTGGCGGACTCTATGGAATCACCCGCCGGGCATGCCGGAACCAGCTCTCAGACGTGCCAGAAGCACGTGCCGGACACGCCGGAACCACCTACTAGAGAGACCGGAACCACCTGCCAGACCCGCCTGAACCACCTGCTGAGTACGCTGGAACAACCTGCTCTACTCGCTGGAGCCACCTGCTGGACACGCCAAAATCACCTGATGGCTACGCCAGCACCACTCGGCAGACAAGCCAGAATCACCTGCAGGGTATGCCGGAACCACCTCTCAGACGTGCCAGAACCCCTTGTCGGACACGCCGGAATCACCTGTCAGGCATGCCGGAACCACCTCTCGAGCGTGCCAGAATGACGTGCCAGAGACACCGGATGCACCTGCCGAGCACGCCGGAACCTCCTCTTCGACTCGCCGGAACCACCAGCCAGAGACGCCAAAATCCCCTGCCAGGTAGGCCAGAATCACATGGCGGACGCTCCGGAATCTCCCGCCGGGAAGGTAGGAACCACCTCTCAAACATACTGGAAGCACGTGCCGGACATGCCGGCACCACGTACTGGACAGACCAGAAACACCTGCCGGACCTGCCTGAACCACCTGCTGAGCACACCGGAACAACTTGCTCGACTCGCTGGGGCCACCTGCTGGACACCCCAAAATCACCAGCCAGCTAGGCCAGAACCACTTGCCGTACACTCCGGAATCACCTGCTGGTTACACCAGAGCCACTTGGTGGACAATCCAGAATCACCTGCCGGACATGCCAGAACCACCTGTCACACATGCCGGAACCACGTGCCTGACACGCCGGAACCACCTCGCGGACAGACCGGAACCACCTACCAGACATGCCTGAACCACCTGCCGAGCATGCCGGAACCACCTGCCGGACACGCCAAAATCACCTGCGGGCTAGGCCAGAACCACTTGTAGGACTCTCCTGGAGCACCTGCCGGGCATGCGGGAACCACCTCTCAGACGTGCCAGAACCACGTGCGGCACATGACGGAACCCATTACCGGACAGACCGGAACCACCTGCTGGACACGCCAGAATCACCTGCCAAGAACACCGGAACCACCTGAACAGCTCGCCAGAAACACCTGCCGGGCATGCCAAAATCACCTGCCGGCTACACCAGAACCTCTTGCCGGACACTCCGGAATCACCTGCCAGACATGATGCAACCAAATGTCAGACGTGCCAGAACCACGTGCCAGAGACACCGGATGCAACTGCCGAGCATGCCGGAACCTCCTGCTCAACTCGCTGTAACCACCTGCCGGGGACGCCAAAATCACCTGTCAGCTAGGCCAGAACCACGTGGCGGACTCTATGGAATCACCCGCCGGGCATGCCGGAACCAGCTCTCAGACGTGCCAGAAGCACGTGCCGGACACGCCGGAACCACCTACTAGAGAGACCGGAACCACCTGCCAGACCCGCCTGAACCACCTGCTGAGTACGCTGGAACAACCTGCTCTACTCGCTGGAGCCACCTGCTGGACACGCCAAAATCACCTGATGGCTACGCCAGCACCACTCGGCAGACAAGCCAGAATCACCTGCAGGGTATGCCGGAACCACCTCTCAGACGTGCCAGAACCCCTTGTCGGACACGCCGGAATCACCTGTCAGGCATGCCGGAACCACCTCTCGAGCGTGCCAGAATGACGTGCCAGAGACACCGGATGCACCTGCCGAGCACGCCGGAACCTCCTCTTCGACTCGCCGGAACCACCAGCCAGAGACGCCAAAATCCCCTGCCAGGTAGGCCAGAATCACATGGCGGACGCTCCAGAATCTCCCGCCGGGAAGGTAGGAACCACCTCTCAAACATACTGGAAGCACGTGCCGGACATGCCGGCACCACGTACTGGACAGACCAGAAACACCTGCCGGACCTGCCTGAACCACCTGCTGAGCACACCGGAACAACTTGCTCGACTCGCTGGGGCCACCTGCTGGACACCCCAAAATCACCAGCCAGCTAGGCCAGAACCACTTGCCGTACACTCCGGAATCACCTGCTGGTTACACCAGAGCCACTTGGTGGACAATCCAGAATCACCTGCCGGACATGCCAGAACCACCTGTCACACATGCCGGAACCACGTGCCTGACACGCCGGAACCACCTCGCGGACAGACCGGAACCACCTACCAGACATGCCTGAACCACCTGCCGAGCATGCCGGAACCACCTGCCGGACACGCCAAAATCACCTGCGGGCTAGGCCAGAACCACTTGTAGGACTCTCCTGGAGCACCTGCCGGGCATGCGGGAACCACCTCTCAGACGTGCCAGAACCACGTGCGGCACATGACGGAACCCATTACCGGACAGACCGGAACCACCTGCTGGACACGCCAGAATCACCTGCCAAGAACACCGGAACCACCTGAACAGCTCGCCAGAAACACCTGCCGGGCATGCCAAAATCACCTGCCGGCTACACCAGAACCTCTTGCCGGACACTCCGGAATCACCTGCCAGACATGATGCAACCAAATGTCAGACGTGCCAGAACCACGTGCCAGAGACACCGGATGCAACTGCCGAGCATGCCGGAACCTCCTGCTCAACTCGCTGTAACCACCTGCCGGGGACGCCAAAATCACCTGTCAGCTAGGCCAGAACCACGTGGCGGACTCTATGGAATCACCCGCCGGGCATGCCGGAACCAGCTCTCAGACGTGCCAGAAGCACGTGCCGGACACGCCGGAACCACCTACTAGAGAGACCGGAACCACCTGCCAGACCCGCCTGAACCACCTGCTGAGTACGCTGGAACAACCTGCTCTACTCGCTGGAGCCACCTGCTGGACACGCCAAAATCACCTGATGGCTACGCCAGCACCACTCGGCAGACAAGCCAGAATCACCTGCAGGGTATGCCGGAACCACCTCTCAGACGTGCCAGAACCCCTTGTCGGACACGCCGGAATCACCTGTCAGGCATGCCGGAACCACCTCTCGAGCGTGCCAGAATGACGTGCCAGAGACACCGGATGCACCTGCCGAGCACGCCGGAACCTCCTCTTCGACTCGCCGGAACCACCAGCCAGAGACGCCAAAATCCCCTGCCAGGTAGGCCAGAATCACATGGCGGACGCTCCGGAATCTCCCGCCGGGAAGGTAGGAACCACCTCTCAAACATACTGGAAGCACGTGCCGGACATGCCGGCACCACGTACTGGACAGACCAGAAACACCTGCCGGACCTGCCTGAACCACCTGCTGAGCACACCGGAACAACTTGCTCGACTCGCTGGGGCCACCTGCTGGACACCCCAAAATCACCAGCCAGCTAGGCCAGAACCACTTGCCGTACACTCCGGAATCACCTGCTGGTTACACCAGAGCCACTTGGTGGACAATCCAGAATCACCTGCCGGACATGCCAGAACCACCTGTCACACATGCCGGAACCACGTGCCTGACACGCCGGAACCACCTCGCGGACAGACCGGAACCACCTACCAGACATGCCTGAACCACCTGCCGAGCATGCCGGAACCACCTGCCGGACACGCCAAAATCACCTGCGGGCTAGGCCAGAACCACTTGTAGGACTCTCCTGGAGCACCTGCCGGGCATGCGGGAACCACCTCTCAGACGTGCCAGAACCACGTGCGGCACATGACGGAACCCATTACCGGACAGACCGGAACCACCTGCTGGACACGCCAGAATCACCTGCCAAGAACACCGGAACCACCTGAACAGCTCGCCAGAAACACCTGCCGGGCATGCCAAAATCACCTGCCGGCTACACCAGAACCTCTTGCCGGACACTCCGGAATCACCTGCCAGACATGATGCAACCAAATGTCAGACGTGCCAGAACCACGTGCCAGAGACACCGGATGCAACTGCCGAGCATGCCGGAACCTCCTGCTCAACTCGCTGTAACCACCTGCCGGGGACGCCAAAATCACCTGTCAGCTAGGCCAGAACCACGTGGCGGACTCTATGGAATCACCCGCCGGGCATGCCGGAACCAGCTCTCAGACGTGCCAGAAGCACGTGCCGGACACGCCGGAACCACCTACTAGAGAGACCGGAACCACCTGCCAGACCCGCCTGAACCACCTGCTGAGTACGCTGGAACAACCTGCTCTACTCGCTGGAGCCACCTGCTGGACACGCCAAAATCACCTGATGGCTACGCCAGCACCACTCGGCAGACAAGCCAGAATCACCTGCAGGGTATGCCGGAACCACCTCTCAGACGTGCCAGAACCCCTTGTCGGACACGCCGGAATCACCTGTCAGGCATGCCGGAACCACCTCTCGAGCGTGCCAGAATGACGTGCCAGAGACACCGGATGCACCTGCCGAGCACGCCGGAACCTCCTCTTCGACTCGCCGGAACCACCAGCCAGAGACGCCAAAATCCCCTGCCAGGTAGGCCAGAATCACATGGCGGACGCTCCGGAATCTCCCGCCGGGAAGGTAGGAACCACCTCTCAAACATACTGGAAGCACGTGCCGGACATGCCGGCACCACGTACTGGACAGACCAGAAACACCTGCCGGACCTGCCTGAACCACCTGCTGAGCACACCGGAACAACTTGCTCGACTCGCTGGGGCCACCTGCTGGACACCCCAAAATCACCAGCCAGCTAGGCCAGAACCACTTGCCGTACACTCCGGAATCACCTGCTGGTTACACCAGAGCCACTTGGTGGACAATCCAGAATCACCTGCCGGACATGCCAGAACCACCTGTCACACATGCCGGAACCACGTGCCTGACACGCCGGAACCACCTCGCGGACAGACCGGAACCACCTACCAGACATGCCTGAACCACCTGCCGAGCATGCCGGAACCACCTGCCGGACACGCCAAAATCACCTGCGGGCTAGGCCAGAACCACTTGTAGGACTCTCCTGGAGCACCTGCCGGGCATGCGGGAACCACCTCTCAGACGTGCCAGAACCACGTGCGGCACATGACGGAACCCATTACCGGACAGACCGGAACCACCTGCTGGACACGCCAGAATCACCTGCCAAGAACACCGGAACCACCTGAACAGCTCGCCAGAAACACCTGCCGGGCATGCCAAAATCACCTGCCGGCTACACCAGAACCTCTTGCCGGACACTCCGGAATCACCTGCCAGACATGATGCAACCAAATGTCAGACGTGCCAGAACCACGTGCCAGAGACACCGGATGCAACTGCCGAGCATGCCGGAACCTCCTGCTCAACTCGCTGTAACCACCTGCCGGGGACGCCAAAATCACCTGTCAGCTAGGCCAGAACCACGTGGCGGACTCTATGGAATCACCCGCCGGGCATGCCGGAACCAGCTCTCAGACGTGCCAGAAGCACGTGCCGGACACGCCGGAACCACCTACTAGAGAGACCGGAACCACCTGCCAGACCCGCCTGAACCACCTGCTGAGTACGCTGGAACAACCTGCTCTACTCGCTGGAGCCACCTGCTGGACACGCCAAAATCACCTGATGGCTACGCCAGCACCACTCGGCAGACAAGCCAGAATCACCTGCAGGGTATGCCGGAACCACCTCTCAGACGTGCCAGAACCCCTTGTCGGACACGCCGGAATCACCTGTCAGGCATGCCGGAACCACCTCTCGAGCGTGCCAGAATGACGTGCCAGAGACACCGGATGCACCTGCCGAGCACGCCGGAACCTCCTCTTCGACTCGCCGGAACCACCAGCCAGAGACGCCAAAATCCCCTGCCAGGTAGGCCAGAATCACATGGCGGACGCTCCGGAATCTCCCGCCGGGAAGGTAGGAACCACCTCTCAAACATACTGGAAGCACGTGCCGGACATGCCGGCACCACGTACTGGACAGACCAGAAACACCTGCCGGACCTGCCTGAACCACCTGCTGAGCACACCGGAACAACTTGCTCGACTCGCTGGGGCCACCTGCTGGACACCCCAAAATCACCAGCCAGCTAGGCCAGAACCACTTGCCGTACACTCCGGAATCACCTGCTGGTTACACCAGAGCCACTTGGTGGACAATCCAGAATCACCTGCCGGACATGCCAGAACCACCTGTCACACATGCCGGAACCACGTGCCTGACACGCCGGAACCACCTCGCGGACAGACCGGAACCACCTACCAGACATGCCTGAACCACCTGCCGAGCATGCCGGAACCACCTGCCGGACACGCCAAAATCACCTGCGGGCTAGGCCAGAACCACTTGTAGGACTCTCCTGGAGCACCTGCCGGGCATGCGGGAACCACCTCTCAGACGTGCCAGAACCACGTGCGGCACATGACGGAACCCATTACCGGACAGACCGGAACCACCTGCTGGACACGCCAGAATCACCTGCCAAGAACACCGGAACCACCTGAACAGCTCGCCAGAAACACCTGCCGGGCATGCCAAAATCACCTGCCGGCTACACCAGAACCTCTTGCCGGACACTCCGGAATCACCTGCCAGACATGATGCAACCAAATGTCAGACGTGCCAGAACCACGTGCCAGAGACACCGGATGCAACTGCCGAGCATGCCGGAACCTCCTGCTCAACTCGCTGTAACCACCTGCCGGGGACGCCAAAATCACCTGTCAGCTAGGCCAGAACCACGTGGCGGACTCTATGGAATCACCCGCCGGGCATGCCGGAACCAGCTCTCAGACGTGCCAGAAGCACGTGCCGGACACGCCGGAACCACCTACTAGAGAGACCGGAACCACCTGCCAGACCCGCCTGAACCACCTGCTGAGTACGCTGGAACAACCTGCTCTACTCGCTGGAGCCACCTGCTGGACACGCCAAAATCACCTGATGGCTACGCCAGCACCACTCGGCAGACAAGCCAGAATCACCTGCAGGGTATGCCGGAACCACCTCTCAGACGTGCCAGAACCCCTTGTCGGACACTCCGGAATCACCTGTCAGGCATGCCGGAACCACCTCTCGAGCGTGCCAGAATGACGTGCCAGAGACACCGGATGCACCTGCCGAGCACGCCGGAACCTCCTCTTCGACTCGCCGGAACCACCAGCCAGAGACGCCAAAATCCCCTGCCAGGTAGGCCAGAATCACATGGCGGACGCTCCGGAATCTCCCGCCGGGAAGGTAGGAACCACCTCTCAAACATACTGGAAGCACGTGCCGGACATGCCGGCACCACGTACTGGACAGACCAGAAACACCTGCCGGACCTGCCTGAACCACCTGCTGAGCACACCGGAACAACTTGCTCGACTCGCTGGAGCCACCTGCTGGACACCCCAAAATCACCAGCCAGCTAGGCCAGAACCACTTGCCGTACACTCCGGAATCACCTGCTGGTTACACCAGAGCCACTTGGTGGACAATCCAGAATCACCTGCCGGACATGCCAGAACCACCTGTCACACATGCCGGAACCACGTGCCTGACACGCCGGAACCACCTCGCGGACAGACCGGAACCACCTACCAGACATGCCTGAACCACCTGCCGAGCATGCCGGAACCACCTGCCGGACACGCCAAAATCACCTGCGGGCTAGGCCAGAACCACTTGTAGGACTCTCCTGGAGCACCTGCCGGGCATGCGGGAACCACCTCTCAGACGTGCCAGAACCACGTGCGGCACATGACGGAACCCATTACCGGACAGACCGGAACCACCTGCTGGACACGCCAGAATCACCTGCCAAGAACACCGGAACCACCTGAACAGCTCGCCAGAAACACCTGCCGGGCATGCCAAAATCACCTGCCGGCTACACCAGAACCTCTTGCCGGACACTCCGGAATCACCTGCCAGACATGATGCAACCAAATGTCAGACGTGCCAGAACCACGTGCCAGAGACACCGGATGCAACTGCCGAGCATGCCGGAACCTCCTGCTCAACTCGCTGTAACCACCTGCCGGGGACGCCAAAATCACCTGTCAGCTAGGCCAGAACCACGTGGCGGACTCTATGGAATCACCCGCCGGGCATGCCGGAACCAGCTCTCAGACGTGCCAGAAGCACGTGCCGGACACGCCGGAACCACCTACTAGAGAGACCGGAACCACCTGCCAGACCCGCCTGAACCACCTGCTGAGTACGCTGGAACAACCTGCTCTACTCGCTGGAGCCACCTGCTGGACACGCCAAAATCACCTGATGGCTACGCCAGCACCACTCGGCAGACAAGCCAGAATCACCTGCAGGGTATGCCGGAACCACCTCTCAGACGTGCCAGAACCCCTTGTCGGACACGCCGGAATCACCTGTCAGGCATGCCGGAACCACCTCTCGAGCGTGCCAGAATGACGTGCCAGAGACACCGGATGCACCTGCCGAGCACGCCGGAACCTCCTGTTCGACTCGCCGGAACCACCAGCCAGAGACGCCAAAATCCCCTGCCAGGTAGGCCAGAATCACATGGCGGACGCTCCGGAATCTCCCGCCGGGAAGGTAGGAACCACCTCTCAAACATACTGGAAGCACGTGCCGGACATGCCGGCACCACGTACTGGACAGACCAGAAACACCTGCCGGACCTGCCTGAACCACCTGCTGAGCACACCGGAACAACTTGCTCGACTCGCTGGGGCCACCTGCTGGACACCCCAAAATCACCAGCCAGCTAGGCCAGAACCACTTGCCGTACACTCCGGAATCACCTGCTGGTTACACCAGAGCCACTTGGTGGACAATCCAGAATCACCTGCCGGACATGCCAGAACCACCTGTCACACATGCCGGAACCACGTGCCTGACACGCCGGAACCACCTCGCGGACAGACCGGAACCACCTACCAGACATGCCTGAACCACCTGCCGAGCATGCCGGAACCACCTGCCGGACACGCCAAAATCACCTGCGGGCTAGGCCAGAACCACTTGTAGGACTCTCCTGGAGCACCTGCCGGGCATGCGGGAACCACCTCTCAGACGTGCCAGAACCACGTGCGGCACATGACGGAACCCATTACCGGACAGACCGGAACCACCTGCTGGACACGCCAGAATCACCTGCCAAGAACACCGGAACCACCTGAACAGCTCGCCAGAAACACCTGCCGGGCATGCCAAAATCACCTGCCGGCTACACCAGAACCTCTTGCCGGACACTCCGGAATCACCTGCCAGACATGATGCAACCAAATGTCAGACGTGCCAGAACCACGTGCCAGAGACACCGGATGCAACTGCCGAGCATGCCGGAACCTCCTGCTCAACTCGCTGTAACCACCTGCCGGGGACGCCAAAATCACCTGTCAGCTAGGCCAGAACCACGTGGCGGACTCTATGGAATCACCCGCCGGGCATGCCGGAACCAGCTCTCAGACGTGCCAGAAGCACGTGCCGGACACGCCGGAACCACCTACTAGAGAGACCGGAACCACCTGCCAGACCCGCCTGAACCACCTGCTGAGTACGCTGGAACAACCTGCTCTACTCGCTGGAGCCACCTGCTGGACACGCCAAAATCACCTGATGGCTACGCCAGCACCACTCGGCAGACAAGCCAGAATCACCTGCAGGGTATGCCGGAACCACCTCTCAGACGTGCCAGAACCCCTTGTCGGACACGCCGGAATCACCTGTCAGGCATGCCGGAACCACCTCTCGAGCGTGCCAGAATGACGTGCCAGAGACACCGGATGCACCTGCCGAGCACGCCGGAACCTCCTGTTCGACTCGCCGGAACCACCAGCCAGAGACGCCAAAATCCCCTGCCAGGTAGGCCAGAATCACATGGCGGACGCTCCGGAATCTCCCGCCGGGAAGGTAGGAACCACCTCTCAAACATACTGGAAGCACGTGCCGGACATGCCGGCACCACGTACTGGACAGACCAGAAACACCTGCCGGACCTGCCTGAACCACCTGCTGAGCACACCGGAACAACTTGCTCGACTCGCTGGGGCCACCTGCTGGACACCCCAAAATCACCAGCCAGCTAGGCCAGAACCACTTGCCGTACACTCCGGAATCACCTGCTGGTTACACCAGAGCCACTTGGTGGACAATCCAGAATCACCTGCCGGACATGCCAGAACCACCTGTCACACATGCCGGAACCACGTGCCTGACACGCCGGAACCACCTCGCGGACAGACCGGAACCACCTACCAGACATGCCTGAACCACCTGCCGAGCATGCCGGAACCACCTGCCGGACACGCCAAAATCACCTGCGGGCTAGGCCAGAACCACTTGTAGGACTCTCCTGGAGCACCTGCCGGGCATGCGGGAACCACCTCTCAGACGTGCCAGAACCACGTGCGGCACATGACGGAACCCATTACCGGACAGACCGGAACCACCTGCTGGACACGCCAGAATCACCTGCCAAGAACACCGGAACCACCTGAACAGCTCGCCAGAAACACCTGCCGGACATGCCAAAATCACCTGCCGGCTACACCAGAACCTCTTGCCGGACACTCCGGAATCACCTGCCAGACATGATGCAACCAAATGTCAGACGTGCCAGAACCACGTGCCAGAGACACCGGATGCAACTGCCGAGCATGCCGGAACCTCCTGCTCAACTCGCTGTAACCACCTGCCGGGGACGCCAAAATCACCTGTCAGCTAGGCCAGAACCACGTGGCGGACTCTATGGAATCACCCGCCGGGCATGCCGGAACCAGCTCTCAGACGTGCCAGAAGCACGTGCCGGACACGCCGGAACCACCTACTAGAGAGACCGGAACCACCTGCCAGACCCGCCTGAACCACCTGCTGAGTACGCTGGAACAACCTGCTCTACTCGCTGGAGCCACCTGCTGGACACGCCAAAATCACCTGATGGCTACGCCAGCACCACTCGGCAGACAAGCCAGAATCACCTGCAGGGTATGCCGGAACCACCTCTCAGACGTGCCAGAACCCCTTGTCGGACACGCCGGAATCACCTGTCAGGCATGCCGGAACCACCTCTCGAGCGTGCCAGAATGACGTGCCAGAGACACCGGATGCACCTGCCGAGCACGCCGGAACCTCCTCTTCGACTCGCCGGAACCACCAGCCAGAGACGCCAAAATCCCCTGCCAGGTAGGCCAGAATCACATGGCGGACGCTCCGGAATCTCCCGCCGGGAAGGTAGGAACCACCTCTCAAACATACTGGAAGCACGTGCCGGACATGCCGGCACCACGTACTGGACAGACCAGAAACACCTGCCGGACCTGCCTGAACCACCTGCTGAGCACACCGGAACAACTTGCTCGACTCGCTGGGGCCACCTGCTGGACACCCCAAAATCACCAGCCAGCTAGGCCAGAACCACTTGCCGTACACTCCGGAATCACCTGCTGGTTACACCAGAGCCACTTGGTGGACAATCCAGAATCACCTGCCGGACATGCCAGAACCACCTGTCACACATGCCGGAACCACGTGCCTGACACGCCGGAACCACCTCGCGGACAGACCGGAACCACCTACCAGACATGCCTGAACCACCTGCCGAGCATGCCGGAACCACCTGCCGGACACGCCAAAATCACCTGCGGGCTAGGCCAGAACCACTTGTAGGACTCTCCTGGAGCACCTGCCGGGCATGCGGGAACCACCTCTCAGACGTGCCAGAACCACGTGCGGCACATGACGGAACCCATTACCGGACAGACCGGAACCACCTGCTGGACACGCCAGAATCACCTGCCAAGAACACCGGAACCACCTGAACAGCTCGCCAGAAACACCTGCCGGGCATGCCAAAATCACCTGCCGGCTACACCAGAACCTCTTGCCGGACACTCCGGAATCACCTGCCAGACATGATGCAACCAAATGTCAGACGTGCCAGAACCACGTGCCAGAGACACCGGATGCAACTGCCGAGCATGCCGGAACCTCCTGCTCAACTCGCTGTAACCACCTGCCGGGGACGCCAAAATCACCTGTCAGCTAGGCCAGAACCACGTGGCGGACTCTATGGAATCACCCGCCGGGCATGCCGGAACCAGCTCTCAGACGTGCCAGAAGCACGTGCCGGACACGCCGGAACCACCTACTAGAGAGACCGGAACCACCTGCCAGACCCGCCTGAACCACCTGCTGAGTACGCTGGAACAACCTGCTCTACTCGCTGGAGCCACCTGCTGGACACGCCAAAATCACCTGATGGCTACGCCAGCACCACTCGGCAGACAAGCCAGAATCACCTGCAGGGTATGCCGGAACCACCTCTCAGACGTGCCAGAACCCCTTGTCGGACACTCCGGAATCACCTGTCAGGCATGCCGGAACCACCTCTCGAGCGTGCCAGAATGACGTGCCAGAGACACCGGATGCACCTGCCGAGCACGCCGGAACCTCCTCTTCGACTCGCCGGAACCACCAGCCAGAGACGCCAAAATCCCCTGCCAGGTAGGCCAGAATCACATGGCGGACGCTCCGGAATCTCCCGCCGGGAAGGTAGGAACCACCTCTCAAACATACTGGAAGCACGTGCCGGACATGCCGGCACCACGTACTGGACAGACCAGAAACACCTGCCGGACCTGCCTGAACCACCTGCTGAGCACACCGGAACAACTTGCTCGACTCGCTGGGGCCACCTGCTGGACACCCCAAAATCACCAGCCAGCTAGGCCAGAACCACTTGCCGTACACTCCGGAATCACCTGCTGGTTACACCAGAGCCACTTGGTGGACAATCCAGAATCACCTGCCGGACATGCCAGAACCACCTGTCACACATGCCGGAACCACGTGCCTGACACGCCGGAACCACCTCGCGGACAGACCGGAACCACCTACCAGACATGCCTGAACCACCTGCCGAGCATGCCGGAACCACCTGCCGGACACGCCAAAATCACCTGCGGGCTAGGCCAGAACCACTTGTAGGACTCTCCTGGAGCACCTGCCGGGCATGCGGGAACCACCTCTCAGACGTGCCAGAACCACGTGCGGCACATGACGGAACCCATTACCGGACAGACCGGAACCACCTGCTGGACACGCCAGAATCACCTGCCAAGAACACCGGAACCACCTGAACAGCTCGCCAGAAACACCTGCCGGGCATGCCAAAATCACCTGCCGGCTACACCAGAACCTCTTGCCGGACACTCCGGAATCACCTGCCAGACATGATGCAACCAAATGTCAGACGTGCCAGAACCACGTGCCAGAGACACCGGATGCAACTGCCGAGCATGCCGGAACCTCCTGCTCAACTCGCTGTAACCACCTGCCGGGGACGCCAAAATCACCTGTCAGCTAGGCCAGAACCACGTGGCGGACTCTATGGAATCACCCGCCGGGCATGCCGGAACCAGCTCTCAGACGTGCCAGAAGCACGTGCCGGACACGCCGGAACCACCTACTAGAGAGACCGGAACCACCTGCCAGACCCGCCTGAACCACCTGCTGAGTACGCTGGAACAACCTGCTCTACTCGCTGGAGCCACCTGCTGGACACGCCAAAATCACCTGATGGCTACGCCAGCACCACTCGGCAGACAAGCCAGAATCACCTGCAGGGTATGCCGGAACCACCTCTCAGACGTGCCAGAACCCCTTGTCGGACACGCCGGAATCACCTGTCAGGCATGCCGGAACCACCTCTCGAGCGTGCCAGAATGACGTGCCAGAGACACCGGATGCACCTGCCGAGCACGCCGGAACCTCCTCTTCGACTCGCCGGAACCACCAGCCAGAGACGCCAAAATCCCCTGCCAGGTAGGCCAGAATCACATGGCGGACGCTCCGGAATCTCCCGCCGGGAAGGTAGGAACCACCTCTCAAACATACTGGAAGCACGTGCCGGACATGCCGGCACCACGTACTGGACAGACCAGAAACACCTGCCGGACCTGCCTGAACCACCTGCTGAGCACACCGGAACAACTTGCTCGACTCGCTGGGGCCACCTGCTGGACACCCCAAAATCACCAGCCAGCTAGGCCAGAACCACTTGCCGTACACTCCGGAATCACCTGCTGGTTACACCAGAGCCACTTGGTGGACAATCCAGAATCACCTGCCGGACATGCCAGAACCACCTGTCACACATGCCGGAACCACGTGCCTGACACGCCGGAACCACCTCGCGGACAGACCGGAACCACCTACCAGACATGCCTGAACCACCTGCCGAGCATGCCGGAACCACCTGCCGGACACGCCAAAATCACCTGCGGGCTAGGCCAGAACCACTTGTAGGACTCTCCTGGAGCACCTGCCGGGCATGCGGGAACCACCTCTCAGACGTGCCAGAACCACGTGCGGCACATGACGGAACCCATTACCGGACAGACCGGAACCACCTGCTGGACACGCCAGAATCACCTGCCAAGAACACCGGAACCACCTGAACAGCTCGCCAGAAACACCTGCCGGACATGCCAAAATCACCTGCCGGCTACACCAGAACCTCTTGCCGGACACTCCGGAATCACCTGCCAGACATGATGCAACCAAATGTCAGACGTGCCAGAACCACGTGCCAGAGACACCGGATGCAACTGCCGAGCATGCCGGAACCTCCTGCTCAACTCGCTGTAACCACCTGCCGGGGACGCCAAAATCACCTGTCAGCTAGGCCAGAACCACGTGGCGGACTCTATGGAATCACCCGCCGGGCATGCCGGAACCAGCTCTCAGACGTGCCAGAAGCACGTGCCGGACACGCCGGAACCACCTACTAGAGAGACCGGAACCACCTGCCAGACCCGCCTGAACCACCTGCTGAGTACGCTGGAACAACCTGCTCTACTCGCTGGAGCCACCTGCTGGACACGCCAAAATCACCTGATGGCTACGCCAGCACCACTCGGCAGACAAGCCAGAATCACCTGCAGGGTATGCCGGAACCACCTCTCAGACGTGCCAGAACCCCTTGTCGGACACTCCGGAATCACCTGTCAGGCATGCCGGAACCACCTCTCGAGCGTGCCAGAATGACGTGCCAGAGACACCGGATGCACCTGCCGAGCACGCCGGAACCTCCTGTTCGACTCGCCGGAACCACCAGCCAGAGACGCCAAAATCCCCTGCCAGGTAGGCCAGAATCACATGGCGGACGCTCCGGAATCTCCCGCCGGGAAGGTAGGAACCACCTCTCAAACATACTGGAAGCACGTGCCGGACATGCCGGCACCACGTACTGGACAGACCAGAAACACCTGCCGGACCTGCCTGAACCACCTGCTGAGCACACCGGAACAACTTGCTCGACTCGCTGGAGCCACCTGCTGGACACCCCAAAATCACCAGCCAGCTAGGCCAGAACCACTTGCCGTACACTCCGGAATCACCTGCTGGTTACACCAGAGCCACTTGGTGGACAATCCAGAATCACCTGCCGGACATGCCAGAACCACCTGTCACACATGCCGGAACCACGTGCCTGACACGCCGGAACCACCTCGCGGACAGACCGGAACCACCTACCAGACATGCCTGAACCACCTGCCGAGCATGCCGGAACCACCTGCCGGACACGCCAAAATCACCTGCGGGCTAGGCCAGAACCACTTGTAGGACTCTCCTGGAGCACCTGCCGGGCATGCGGGAACCACCTCTCAGACGTGCCAGAACCACGTGCGGCACATGACGGAACCCATTACCGGACAGACCGGAACCACCTGCTGGACACGCCAGAATCACCTGCCAAGAACACCGGAACCACCTGAACAGCTCGCCAGAAACACCTGCCGGGCATGCCAAAATCACCTGCCGGCTACACCAGAACCTCTTGCCGGACACTCCGGAATCACCTGCCAGACATGATGCAACCAAATGTCAGACGTGCCAGAACCACGTGCCAGAGACACCGGATGCAACTGCCGAGCATGCCGGAACCTCCTGCTCAACTCGCTGTAACCACCTGCCGGGGACGCCAAAATCACCTGTCAGCTAGGCCAGAACCACGTGGCGGACTCTATGGAATCACCCGCCGGGCATGCCGGAACCAGCTCTCAGACGTGCCAGAAGCACGTGCCGGACACGCCGGAACCACCTACTAGAGAGACCGGAACCACCTGCCAGACCCGCCTGAACCACCTGCTGAGTACGCTGGAACAACCTGCTCTACTCGCTGGAGCCACCTGCTGGACACGCCAAAATCACCTGATGGCTACGCCAGCACCACTCGGCAGACAAGCCAGAATCACCTGCAGGGTATGCCGGAACCACCTCTCAGACGTGCCAGAACCCCTTGTCGGACACGCCGGAATCACCTGTCAGGCATGCCGGAACCACCTCTCGAGCGTGCCAGAATGACGTGCCAGAGACACCGGATGCACCTGCCGAGCACGCCGGAACCTCCTGTTCGACTCGCCGGAACCACCAGCCAGAGACGCCAAAATCCCCTGCCAGGTAGGCCAGAATCACATGGCGGACGCTCCGGAATCTCCCGCCGGGAAGGTAGGAACCACCTCTCAAACATACTGGAAGCACGTGCCGGACATGCCGGCACCACGTACTGGACAGACCAGAAACACCTGCCGGACCTGCCTGAACCACCTGCTGAGCACACCGGAACAACTTGCTCGACTCGCTGGAGCCACCTGCTGGACACCCCAAAATCACCAGCCAGCTAGGCCAGAACCACTTGCCGTACACTCCGGAATCACCTGCTGGTTACACCAGAGCCACTTGGTGGACAATCCAGAATCACCTGCCGGACATGCCAGAACCACCTGTCACACATGCCGGAACCACGTGCCTGACACGCCGGAACCACCTCGCGGACAGACCGGAACCACCTACCAGACATGCCTGAACCACCTGCCGAGCATGCCGGAACCACCTGCCGGACACGCCAAAATCACCTGCGGGCTAGGCCAGAACCACTTGTAGGACTCTCCTGGAGCACCTGCCGGGCATGCGGGAACCACCTCTCAGACGTGCCAGAACCACGTGCGGCACATGACGGAACCCATTACCGGACAGACCGGAACCACCTGCTGGACACGCCAGAATCACCTGCCAAGAACACCGGAACCACCTGAACAGCTCGCCAGAAACACCTGCCGGACATGCCAAAATCACCTGCCGGCTACACCAGAACCTCTTGCCGGACACTCCGGAATCACCTGCCAGACATGATGCAACCAAATGTCAGACGTGCCAGAACCACGTGCCAGAGACACCGGATGCAACTGCCGAGCATGCCGGAACCTCCTGCTCAACTCGCTGTAACCACCTGCCGGGGACGCCAAAATCACCTGTCAGCTAGGCCAGAACCACGTGGCGGACTCTATGGAATCACCCGCCGGGCATGCCGGAACCAGCTCTCAGACGTGCCAGAAGCACGTGCCGGACACGCCGGAACCACCTACTAGAGAGACCGGAACCACCTGCCAGACCCGCCTGAACCACCTGCTGAGTACGCTGGAACAACCTGCTCTACTCGCTGGAGCCACCTGCTGGACACGCCAAAATCACCTGATGGCTACGCCAGCACCACTCGGCAGACAAGCCAGAATCACCTGCAGGGTATGCCGGAACCACCTCTCAGACGTGCCAGAACCCCTTGTCGGACACTCCGGAATCACCTGTCAGGCATGCCGGAACCACCTCTCGAGCGTGCCAGAATGACGTGCCAGAGACACCGGATGCACCTGCCGAGCACGCCGGAACCTCCTGTTCGACTCGCCGGAACCACCAGCCAGAGACGCCAAAATCCCCTGCCAGGTAGGCCAGAATCACATGGCGGACGCTCCGGAATCTCCCGCCGGGAAGGTAGGAACCACCTCTCAAACATACTGGAAGCACGTGCCGGACATGCCGGCACCACGTACTGGACAGACCAGAAACACCTGCCGGACCTGCCTGAACCACCTGCTGAGCACACCGGAACAACTTGCTCGACTCGCTGGAGCCACCTGCTGGACACCCCAAAATCACCAGCCAGCTAGGCCAGAACCACTTGCCGTACACTCCGGAATCACCTGCTGGTTACACCAGAGCCACTTGGTGGACAATCCAGAATCACCTGCCGGACATGCCAGAACCACCTGTCACACATGCCGGAACCACGTGCCTGACACGCCGGAACCACCTCGCGGACAGACCGGAACCACCTACCAGACATGCCTGAACCACCTGCCGAGCATGCCGGAACCACCTGCCGGACACGCCAAAATCACCTGCGGGCTAGGCCAGAACCACTTGTAGGACTCTCCTGGAGCACCTGCCGGGCATGCGGGAACCACCTCTCAGACGTGCCAGAACCACGTGCGGCACATGACGGAACCCATTACCGGACAGACCGGAACCACCTGCTGGACACGCCAGAATCACCTGCCAAGAACACCGGAACCACCTGAACAGCTCGCCAGAAACACCTGCCGGGCATGCCAAAATCACCTGCCGGCTACACCAGAACCTCTTGCCGGACACTCCGGAATCACCTGCCAGACATGATGCAACCAAATGTCAGACGTGCCAGAACCACGTGCCAGAGACACCGGATGCAACTGCCGAGCATGCCGGAACCTCCTGCTCAACTCGCTGTAACCACCTGCCGGGGACGCCAAAATCACCTGTCAGCTAGGCCAGAACCACGTGGCGGACTCTATGGAATCACCCGCCGGGCATGCCGGAACCAGCTCTCAGACGTGCCAGAAGCACGTGCCGGACACGCCGGAACCACCTACTAGAGAGACCGGAACCACCTGCCAGACCCGCCTGAACCACCTGCTGAGTACGCTGGAACAACCTGCTCTACTCGCTGGAGCCACCTGCTGGACACGCCAAAATCACCTGATGGCTACGCCAGCACCACTCGGCAGACAAGCCAGAATCACCTGCAGGGTATGCCGGAACCACCTCTCAGACGTGCCAGAACCCCTTGTCGGACACTCCGGAATCACCTGTCAGGCATGCCGGAACCACCTCTCGAGCGTGCCAGAATGACGTGCCAGAGACACCGGATGCACCTGCCGAGCACGCCGGAACCTCCTGTTCGACTCGCCGGAACCACCAGCCAGAGACGCCAAAATCCCCTGCCAGGTAGGCCAGAATCACATGGCGGACGCTCCGGAATCTCCCGCCGGGAAGGTAGGAACCACCTCTCAAACATACTGGAAGCACGTGCCGGACATGCCGGCACCACGTACTGGACAGACCAGAAACACCTGCCGGACCTGCCTGAACCACCTGCTGAGCACACCGGAACAACTTGCTCGACTCGCTGGGGCCACCTGCTGGACACCCCAAAATCACCAGCCAGCTAGGCCAGAACCACTTGCCGTACACTCCGGAATCACCTGCTGGTTACACCAGAGCCACTTGGTGGACAATCCAGAATCACCTGCCGGACATGCCAGAACCACCTGTCACACATGCCGGAACCACGTGCCTGACACGCCGGAACCACCTCGCGGACAGACCGGAACCACCTACCAGACATGCCTGAACCACCTGCCGAGCATGCCGGAACCACCTGCCGGACACGCCAAAATCACCTGCGGGCTAGGCCAGAACCACTTGTAGGACTCTCCTGGAGCACCTGCCGGGCATGCGGGAACCACCTCTCAGACGTGCCAGAACCACGTGCGGCACATGACGGAACCCATTACCGGACAGACCGGAACCACCTGCTGGACACGCCAGAATCACCTGCCAAGAACACCGGAACCACCTGAACAGCTCGCCAGAAACACCTGCCGGGCATGCCAAAATCACCTGCCGGCTACACCAGAACCTCTTGCCGGACACTCCGGAATCACCTGCCAGACATGATGCAACCAAATGTCAGACGTGCCAGAACCACGTGCCAGAGACACCGGATGCAACTGCCGAGCATGCCGGAACCTCCTGCTCAACTCGCTGTAACCACCTGCCGGGGACGCCAAAATCACCTGTCAGCTAGGCCAGAACCACGTGGCGGACTCTATGGAATCACCCGCCGGGCATGCCGGAACCAGCTCTCAGACGTGCCAGAAGCACGTGCCGGACACGCCGGAACCACCTACTAGAGAGACCGGAACCACCTGCCAGACCCGCCTGAACCACCTGCTGAGTACGCTGGAACAACCTGCTCTACTCGCTGGAGCCACCTGCTGGACACGCCAAAATCACCTGATGGCTACGCCAGCACCACTCGGCAGACAAGCCAGAATCACCTGCAGGGTATGCCGGAACCACCTCTCAGACGTGCCAGAACCCCTTGTCGGACACTCCGGAATCACCTGTCAGGCATGCCGGAACCACCTCTCGAGCGTGCCAGAATGACGTGCCAGAGACACCGGATGCACCTGCCGAGCACGCCGGAACCTCCTGTTCGACTCGCCGGAACCACCAGCCAGAGACGCCAAAATCCCCTGCCAGGTAGGCCAGAATCACATGGCGGACGCTCCGGAATCTCCCGCCGGGAAGGTAGGAACCACCTCTCAAACATACTGGAAGCACGTGCCGGACATGCCGGCACCACGTACTGGACAGACCAGAAACACCTGCCGGACCTGCCTGAACCACCTGCTGAGCACACCGGAACAACTTGCTCGACTCGCTGGGGCCACCTGCTGGACACCCCAAAATCACCAGCCAGCTAGGCCAGAACCACTTGCCGTACACTCCGGAATCACCTGCTGGTTACACCAGAGCCACTTGGTGGACAATCCAGAATCACCTGCCGGACATGCCAGAACCACCTGTCACACATGCCGGAACCACGTGCCTGACACGCCGGAACCACCTCGCGGACAGACCGGAACCACCTACCAGACATGCCTGAACCACCTGCCGAGCATGCCGGAACCACCTGCCGGACACGCCAAAATCACCTGCGGGCTAGGCCAGAACCACTTGTAGGACTCTCCTGGAGCACCTGCCGGGCATGCGGGAACCACCTCTCAGACGTGCCAGAACCACGTGCGGCACATGACGGAACCCATTACCGGACAGACCGGAACCACCTGCTGGACACGCCAGAATCACCTGCCAAGAACACCGGAACCACCTGAACAGCTCGCCAGAAACACCTGCCGGGCATGCCAAAATCACCTGCCGGCTACACCAGAACCTCTTGCCGGACACTCCGGAATCACCTGCCAGACATGATGCAACCAAATGTCAGACGTGCCAGAACCACGTGCCAGAGACACCGGATGCAACTGCCGAGCATGCCGGAACCTCCTGCTCAACTCGCTGTAACCACCTGCCGGGGACGCCAAAATCACCTGTCAGCTAGGCCAGAACCACGTGGCGGACTCTATGGAATCACCCGCCGGGCATGCCGGAACCAGCTCTCAGACGTGCCAGAAGCACGTGCCGGACACGCCGGAACCACCTACTAGAGAGACCGGAACCACCTGCCAGACCCGCCTGAACCACCTGCTGAGTACGCTGGAACAACCTGCTCTACTCGCTGGAGCCACCTGCTGGACACGCCAAAATCACCTGATGGCTACGCCAGCACCACTCGGCAGACAAGCCAGAATCACCTGCAGGGTATGCCGGAACCACCTCTCAGACGTGCCAGAACCCCTTGTCGGACACTCCGGAATCACCTGTCAGGCATGCCGGAACCACCTCTCGAGCGTGCCAGAATGACGTGCCAGAGACACCGGATGCACCTGCCGAGCACGCCGGAACCTCCTGTTCGACTCGCCGGAACCACCAGCCAGAGACGCCAAAATCCCCTGCCAGGTAGGCCAGAATCACATGGCGGACGCTCCGGAATCTCCCGCCGGGAAGGTAGGAACCACCTCTCAAACATACTGGAAGCACGTGCCGGACATGCCGGCACCACGTACTGGACAGACCAGAAACACCTGCCGGACCTGCCTGAACCACCTGCTGAGCACACCGGAACAACTTGCTCGACTCGCTGGGGCCACCTGCTGGACACCCCAAAATCACCAGCCAGCTAGGCCAGAACCACTTGCCGTACACTCCGGAATCACCTGCTGGTTACACCAGAGCCACTTGGTGGACAATCCAGAATCACCTGCCGGACATGCCAGAACCACCTGTCACACATGCCGGAACCACGTGCCTGACACGCCGGAACCACCTCGCGGACAGACCGGAACCACCTACCAGACATGCCTGAACCACCTGCCGAGCATGCCGGAACCACCTGCCGGACACGCCAAAATCACCTGCGGGCTAGGCCAGAACCACTTGTAGGACTCTCCTGGAGCACCTGCCGGGCATGCGGGAACCACCTCTCAGACGTGCCAGAACCACGTGCGGCACATGACGGAACCCATTACCGGACAGACCGGAACCACCTGCTGGACACGCCAGAATCACCTGCCAAGAACACCGGAACCACCTGAACAGCTCGCCAGAAACACCTGCCGGGCATGCCAAAATCACCTGCCGGCTACACCAGAACCTCTTGCCGGACACTCCGGAATCACCTGCCAGACATGATGCAACCAAATGTCAGACGTGCCAGAACCACGTGCCAGAGACACCGGATGCAACTGCCGAGCATGCCGGAACCTCCTGCTCAACTCGCTGTAACCACCTGCCGGGGACGCCAAAATCACCTGTCAGCTAGGCCAGAACCACGTGGCGGACTCTATGGAATCACCCGCCGGGCATGCCGGAACCAGCTCTCAGACGTGCCAGAAGCACGTGCCGGACACGCCGGAACCACCTACTAGAGAGACCGGAACCACCTGCCAGACCCGCCTGAACCACCTGCTGAGTACGCTGGAACAACCTGCTCTACTCGCTGGAGCCACCTGCTGGACACGCCAAAATCACCTGATGGCTACGCCAGCACCACTCGGCAGACAAGCCAGAATCACCTGCAGGGTATGCCGGAACCACCTCTCAGACGTGCCAGAACCCCTTGTCGGACACTCCGGAATCACCTGTCAGGCATGCCGGAACCACCTCTCGAGCGTGCCAGAATGACGTGCCAGAGACACCGGATGCACCTGCCGAGCACGCCGGAACCTCCTCTTCGACTCGCCGGAACCACCAGCCAGAGACGCCAAAATCCCCTGCCAGGTAGGCCAGAATCACATGGCGGACGCTCCGGAATCTCCCGCCGGGAAGGTAGGAACCACCTCTCAAACATACTGGAAGCACGTGCCGGACATGCCGGCACCACGTACTGGACAGACCAGAAACACCTGCCGGACCTGCCTGAACCACCTGCTGAGCACACCGGAACAACTTGCTCGACTCGCTGGGGCCACCTGCTGGACACCCCAAAATCACCAGCCAGCTAGGCCAGAACCACTTGCCGTACACTCCGGAATCACCTGCTGGTTACACCAGAGCCACTTGGTGGACAATCCAGAATCACCTGCCGGACATGCCAGAACCACCTGTCACACATGCCGGAACCACGTGCCTGACACGCCGGAACCACCTCGCGGACAGACCGGAACCACCTACCAGACATGCCTGAACCACCTGCCGAGCATGCCGGAACCACCTGCCGGACACGCCAAAATCACCTGCGGGCTAGGCCAGAACCACTTGTAGGACTCTCCTGGAGCACCTGCCGGGCATGCGGGAACCACCTCTCAGACGTGCCAGAACCACGTGCGGCACATGACGGAACCCATTACCGGACAGACCGGAACCACCTGCTGGACACGCCAGAATCACCTGCCAAGAACACCGGAACCACCTGAACAGCTCGCCAGAAACACCTGCCGGGCATGCCAAAATCACCTGCCGGCTACACCAGAACCTCTTGCCGGACACTCCGGAATCACCTGCCAGACATGATGCAACCAAATGTCAGACGTGCCAGAACCACGTGCCAGAGACACCGGATGCAACTGCCGAGCATGCCGGAACCTCCTGCTCAACTCGCTGTAACCACCTGCCGGGGACGCCAAAATCACCTGTCAGCTAGGCCAGAACCACGTGGCGGACTCTATGGAATCACCCGCCGGGCATGCCGGAACCAGCTCTCAGACGTGCCAGAAGCACGTGCCGGACACGCCGGAACCACCTACTAGAGAGACCGGAACCACCTGCCAGACCCGCCTGAACCACCTGCTGAGTACGCTGGAACAACCTGCTCTACTCGCTGGAGCCACCTGCTGGACACGCCAAAATCACCTGATGGCTACGCCAGCACCACTCGGCAGACAAGCCAGAATCACCTGCAGGGTATGCCGGAACCACCTCTCAGACGTGCCAGAACCCCTTGTCGGACACTCCGGAATCACCTGTCAGGCATGCCGGAACCACCTCTCGAGCGTGCCAGAATGACGTGCCAGAGACACCGGATGCACCTGCCGAGCACGCCGGAACCTCCTCTTCGACTCGCCGGAACCACCAGCCAGAGACGCCAAAATCCCCTGCCAGGTAGGCCAGAATCACATGGCGGACGCTCCGGAATCTCCCGCCGGGAAGGTAGGAACCACCTCTCAAACATACTGGAAGCACGTGCCGGACATGCCGGCACCACGTACTGGACAGACCAGAAACACCTGCCGGACCTGCCTGAACCACCTGCTGAGCACACCGGAACAACTTGCTCGACTCGCTGGGGCCACCTGCTGGACACCCCAAAATCACCAGCCAGCTAGGCCAGAACCACTTGCCGTACACTCCGGAATCACCTGCTGGTTACACCAGAGCCACTTGGTGGACAATCCAGAATCACCTGCCGGACATGCCAGAACCACCTGTCACACATGCCGGAACCACGTGCCTGACACGCCGGAACCACCTCGCGGACAGACCGGAACCACCTACCAGACATGCCTGAACCACCTGCCGAGCATGCCGGAACCACCTGCCGGACACGCCAAAATCACCTGCGGGCTAGGCCAGAACCACTTGTAGGACTCTCCTGGAGCACCTGCCGGGCATGCGGGAACCACCTCTCAGACGTGCCAGAACCACGTGCGGCACATGACGGAACCCATTACCGGACAGACCGGAACCACCTGCTGGACACGCCAGAATCACCTGCCAAGAACACCGGAACCACCTGAACAGCTCGCCAGAAACACCTGCCGGGCATGCCAAAATCACCTGCCGGCTACACCAGAACCTCTTGCCGGACACTCCGGAATCACCTGCCAGACATGATGCAACCAAATGTCAGACGTGCCAGAACCACGTGCCAGAGACACCGGATGCAACTGCCGAGCATGCCGGAACCTCCTGCTCAACTCGCTGTAACCACCTGCCGGGGACGCCAAAATCACCTGTCAGCTAGGCCAGAACCACGTGGCGGACTCTATGGAATCACCCGCCGGGCATGCCGGAACCAGCTCTCAGACGTGCCAGAAGCACGTGCCGGACACGCCGGAACCACCTACTAGAGAGACCGGAACCACCTGCCAGACCCGCCTGAACCACCTGCTGAGTACGCTGGAACAACCTGCTCTACTCGCTGGAGCCACCTGCTGGACACGCCAAAATCACCTGATGGCTACGCCAGCACCACTCGGCAGACAAGCCAGAATCACCTGCAGGGTATGCCGGAACCACCTCTCAGACGTGCCAGAACCCCTTGTCGGACACTCCGGAATCACCTGTCAGGCATGCCGGAACCACCTCTCGAGCGTGCCAGAATGACGTGCCAGAGACACCGGATGCACCTGCCGAGCACGCCGGAACCTCCTGTTCGACTCGCCGGAACCACCAGCCAGAGACGCCAAAATCCCCTGCCAGGTAGGCCAGAATCACATGGCGGACGCTCCGGAATCTCCCGCCGGGAAGGTAGGAACCACCTCTCAAACATACTGGAAGCACGTGCCGGACATGCCGGCACCACGTACTGGACAGACCAGAAACACCTGCCGGACCTGCCTGAACCACCTGCTGAGCACACCGGAACAACTTGCTCGACTCGCTGGGGCCACCTGCTGGACACCCCAAAATCACCAGCCAGCTAGGCCAGAACCACTTGCCGTACACTCCGGAATCACCTGCTGGTTACACCAGAGCCACTTGGTGGACAATCCAGAATCACCTGCCGGACATGCCAGAACCACCTGTCACACATGCCGGAACCACGTGCCTGACACGCCGGAACCACCTCGCGGACAGACCGGAACCACCTACCAGACATGCCTGAACCACCTGCCGAGCATGCCGGAACCACCTGCCGGACACGCCAAAATCACCTGCGGGCTAGGCCAGAACCACTTGTAGGACTCTCCTGGAGCACCTGCCGGGCATGCGGGAACCAGCTCTCAGACGTGCCAGAACCACGTGCGGCACATGACGGAACCCATTACCGGACAGACCGGAACCACCTGCTGGACACGCCAGAATCACCTGCCAAGAACACCGGAACCACCTGAACAGCTCGCCAGAAACACCTGCCGGACATGCCAAAATCACCTGCCGGCTACACCAGAACCTCTTGCCGGACACTCCGGAATCACCTGCCAGACATGATGCAACCAAATGTCAGACGTGCCAGAACCACGTGCCAGAGACACCGGATGCAACTGCCGAGCATGCCGGAACCTCCTGCTCAACTCGCTGTAACCACCTGCCGGGGACGCCAAAATCACCTGTCAGCTAGGCCAGAACCACGTGGCGGACTCTATGGAATCACCCGCCGGGCATGCCGGAACCAGCTCTCAGACGTGCCAGAAGCACGTGCCGGACACGCCGGAACCACCTACTAGAGAGACCGGAACCACCTGCCAGACCCGCCTGAACCACCTGCTGAGTACGCTGGAACAACCTGCTCTACTCGCTGGAGCCACCTGCTGGACACGCCAAAATCACCTGATGGCTACGCCAGCACCACTCGGCAGACAAGCCAGAATCACCTGCAGGGTATGCCGGAACCACCTCTCAGACGTGCCAGAACCCCTTGTCGGACACTCCGGAATCACCTGTCAGGCATGCCGGAACCACCTCTCGAGCGTGCCAGAATGACGTGCCAGAGACACCGGATGCACCTGCCGAGCACGCCGGAACCTCCTGTTCGACTCGCCGGAACCACCAGCCAGAGACGCCAAAATCCCCTGCCAGGTAGGCCAGAATCACATGGCGGACGCTCCGGAATCTCCCGCCGGGAAGGTAGGAACCACCTCTCAAACATACTGGAAGCACGTGCCGGACATGCCGGCACCACGTACTGGACAGACCAGAAACACCTGCCGGACCTGCCTGAACCACCTGCTGAGCACACCGGAACAACTTGCTCGACTCGCTGGAGCCACCTGCTGGACACCCCAAAATCACCAGCCAGCTAGGCCAGAACCACTTGCCGTACACTCCGGAATCACCTGCTGGTTACACCAGAGCCACTTGGTGGACAATCCAGAATCACCTGCCGGACATGCCAGAACCACCTGTCACACATGCCGGAACCACGTGCCTGACACGCCGGAACCACCTCGCGGACAGACCGGAACCACCTACCAGACATGCCTGAACCACCTGCCGAGCATGCCGGAACCACCTGCCGGACACGCCAAAATCACCTGCGGGCTAGGCCAGAACCACTTGTAGGACTCTCCTGGAGCACCTGCCGGGCATGCGGGAACCACCTCTCAGACGTGCCAGAACCACGTGCGGCACATGACGGAACCCATTACCGGACAGACCGGAACCACCTGCTGGACACGCCAGAATCACCTGCCAAGAACACCGGAACCACCTGAACAGCTCGCCAGAAACACCTGCCGGGCATGCCAAAATCACCTGCCGGCTACACCAGAACCTCTTGCCGGACACTCCGGAATCACCTGCCAGACATGATGCAACCAAATGTCAGACGTGCCAGAACCACGTGCCAGAGACACCGGATGCAACTGCCGAGCATGCCGGAACCTCCTGCTCAACTCGCTGTAACCACCTGCCGGGGACGCCAAAATCACCTGTCAGCTAGGCCAGAACCACGTGGCGGACTCTATGGAATCACCCGCCGGGCATGCCGGAACCAGCTCTCAGACGTGCCAGAAGCACGTGCCGGACACGCCGGAACCACCTACTAGAGAGACCGGAACCACCTGCCAGACCCGCCTGAACCACCTGCTGAGTACGCTGGAACAACCTGCTCTACTCGCTGGAGCCACCTGCTGGACACGCCAAAATCACCTGATGGCTACGCCAGCACCACTCGGCAGACAAGCCAGAATCACCTGCAGGGTATGCCGGAACCACCTCTCAGACGTGCCAGAACCCCTTGTCGGACACTCCGGAATCACCTGTCAGGCATGCCGGAACCACCTCTCGAGCGTGCCAGAATGACGTGCCAGAGACACCGGATGCACCTGCCGAGCACGCCGGAACCTCCTGTTCGACTCGCCGGAACCACCAGCCAGAGACGCCAAAATCCCCTGCCAGGTAGGCCAGAATCACATGGCGGACGCTCCGGAATCTCCCGCCGGGAAGGTAGGAACCACCTCTCAAACATACTGGAAGCACGTGCCGGACATGCCGGCACCACGTACTGGACAGACCAGAAACACCTGCCGGACCTGCCTGAACCACCTGCTGAGCACACCGGAACAACTTGCTCGACTCGCTGGGGCCACCTGCTGGACACCCCAAAATCACCAGCCAGCTAGGCCAGAACCACTTGCCGTACACTCCGGAATCACCTGCTGGTTACACCAGAGCCACTTGGTGGACAATCCAGAATCACCTGCCGGACATGCCAGAACCACCTGTCACACATGCCGGAACCACGTGCCTGACACGCCGGAACCACCTCGCGGACAGACCGGAACCACCTACCAGACATGCCTGAACCACCTGCCGAGCATGCCGGAACCACCTGCCGGACACGCCAAAATCACCTGCGGGCTAGGCCAGAACCACTTGTAGGACTCTCCTGGAGCACCTGCCGGGCATGCGGGAACCACCTCTCAGACGTGCCAGAACCACGTGCGGCACATGACGGAACCCATTACCGGACAGACCGGAACCACCTGCTGGACACGCCAGAATCACCTGCCAAGAACACCGGAACCACCTGAACAGCTCGCCAGAAACACCTGCCGGGCATGCCAAAATCACCTGCCGGCTACACCAGAACCTCTTGCCGGACACTCCGGAATCACCTGCCAGACATGATGCAACCAAATGTCAGACGTGCCAGAACCACGTGCCAGAGACACCGGATGCAACTGCCGAGCATGCCGGAACCTCCTGCTCAACTCGCTGTAACCACCTGCCGGGGACGCCAAAATCACCTGTCAGCTAGGCCAGAACCACGTGGCGGACTCTATGGAATCACCCGCCGGGCATGCCGGAACCAGCTCTCAGACGTGCCAGAAGCACGTGCCGGACACGCCGGAACCACCTACTAGAGAGACCGGAACCACCTGCCAGACCCGCCTGAACCACCTGCTGAGTACGCTGGAACAACCTGCTCTACTCGCTGGAGCCACCTGCTGGACACGCCAAAATCACCTGATGGCTACGCCAGCACCACTCGGCAGACAAGCCAGAATCACCTGCAGGGTATGCCGGAACCACCTCTCAGACGTGCCAGAACCCCTTGTCGGACACGCCGGAATCACCTGTCAGGCATGCCGGAACCACCTCTCGAGCGTGCCAGAATGACGTGCCAGAGACACCGGATGCACCTGCCGAGCACGCCGGAACCTCCTCTTCGACTCGCCGGAACCACCAGCCAGAGACGCCAAAATCCCCTGCCAGGTAGGCCAGAATCACATGGCGGACGCTCCGGAATCTCCCGCCGGGAAGGTAGGAACCACCTCTCAAACATACTGGAAGCACGTGCCGGACATGCCGGCACCACGTACTGGACAGACCAGAAACACCTGCCGGACCTGCCTGAACCACCTGCTGAGCACACCGGAACAACTTGCTCGACTCGCTGGGGCCACCTGCTGGACACCCCAAAATCACCAGCCAGCTAGGCCAGAACCACTTGCCGTACACTCCGGAATCACCTGCTGGTTACACCAGAGCCACTTGGTGGACAATCCAGAATCACCTGCCGGACATGCCAGAACCACCTGTCACACATGCCGGAACCACGTGCCTGACACGCCGGAACCACCTCGCGGACAGACCGGAACCACCTACCAGACATGCCTGAACCACCTGCCGAGCATGCCGGAACCACCTGCCGGACACGCCAAAATCACCTGCGGGCTAGGCCAGAACCACTTGTAGGACTCTCCTGGAGCACCTGCCGGGCATGCGGGAACCACCTCTCAGACGTGCCAGAACCACGTGCGGCACATGACGGAACCCATTACCGGACAGACCGGAACCACCTGCTGGACACGCCAGAATCACCTGCCAAGAACACCGGAACCACCTGAACAGCTCGCCAGAAACACCTGCCGGGCATGCCAAAATCACCTGCCGGCTACACCAGAACCTCTTGCCGGACACTCCGGAATCACCTGCCAGACATGATGCAACCAAATGTCAGACGTGCCAGAACCACGTGCCAGAGACACCGGATGCAACTGCCGAGCATGCCGGAACCTCCTGCTCAACTCGCTGTAACCACCTGCCGGGGACGCCAAAATCACCTGTCAGCTAGGCCAGAACCACGTGGCGGACTCTATGGAATCACCCGCCGGGCATGCCGGAACCAGCTCTCAGACGTGCCAGAAGCACGTGCCGGACACGCCGGAACCACCTACTAGAGAGACCGGAACCACCTGCCAGACCCGCCTGAACCACCTGCTGAGTACGCTGGAACAACCTGCTCTACTCGCTGGAGCCACCTGCTGGACACGCCAAAATCACCTGATGGCTACGCCAGCACCACTCGGCAGACAAGCCAGAATCACCTGCAGGGTATGCCGGAACCACCTCTCAGACGTGCCAGAACCCCTTGTCGGACACGCCGGAATCACCTGTCAGGCATGCCGGAACCACCTCTCGAGCGTGCCAGAATGACGTGCCAGAGACACCGGATGCACCTGCCGAGCACGCCGGAACCTCCTCTTCGACTCGCCGGAACCACCAGCCAGAGACGCCAAAATCCCCTGCCAGGTAGGCCAGAATCACATGGCGGACGCTCCGGAATCTCCCGCCGGGAAGGTAGGAACCACCTCTCAAACATACTGGAAGCACGTGCCGGACATGCCGGCACCACGTACTGGACAGACCAGAAACACCTGCCGGACCTGCCTGAACCACCTGCTGAGCACACCGGAACAACTTGCTCGACTCGCTGGGGCCACCTGCTGGACACCCCAAAATCACCAGCCAGCTAGGCCAGAACCACTTGCCGTACACTCCGGAATCACCTGCTGGTTACACCAGAGCCACTTGGTGGACAATCCAGAATCACCTGCCGGACATGCCAGAACCACCTGTCACACATGCCGGAACCACGTGCCTGACACGCCGGAACCACCTCGCGGACAGACCGGAACCACCTACCAGACATGCCTGAACCACCTGCCGAGCATGCCGGAACCACCTGCCGGACACGCCAAAATCACCTGCGGGCTAGGCCAGAACCACTTGTAGGACTCTCCTGGAGCACCTGCCGGGCATGCGGGAACCACCTCTCAGACGTGCCAGAACCACGTGCGGCACATGACGGAACCCATTACCGGACAGACCGGAACCACCTGCTGGACACGCCAGAATCACCTGCCAAGAACACCGGAACCACCTGAACAGCTCGCCAGAAACACCTGCCGGGCATGCCAAAATCACCTGCCGGCTACACCAGAACCTCTTGCCGGACACTCCGGAATCACCTGCCAGACATGATGCAACCAAATGTCAGACGTGCCAGAACCACGTGCCAGAGACACCGGATGCAACTGCCGAGCATGCCGGAACCTCCTGCTCAACTCGCTGTAACCACCTGCCGGGGACGCCAAAATCACCTGTCAGCTAGGCCAGAACCACGTGGCGGACTCTATGGAATCACCCGCCGGGCATGCCGGAACCAGCTCTCAGACGTGCCAGAAGCACGTGCCGGACACGCCGGAACCACCTACTAGAGAGACCGGAACCACCTGCCAGACCCGCCTGAACCACCTGCTGAGTACGCTGGAACAACCTGCTCTACTCGCTGGAGCCACCTGCTGGACACGCCAAAATCACCTGATGGCTACGCCAGCACCACTCGGCAGACAAGCCAGAATCACCTGCAGGGTATGCCGGAACCACCTCTCAGACGTGCCAGAACCCCTTGTCGGACACGCCGGAATCACCTGTCAGGCATGCCGGAACCACCTCTCGAGCGTGCCAGAATGACGTGCCAGAGACACCGGATGCACCTGCCGAGCACGCCGGAACCTCCTGTTCGACTCGCCGGAACCACCAGCCAGAGACGCCAAAATCCCCTGCCAGGTAGGCCAGAATCACATGGCGGACGCTCCGGAATCTCCCGCCGGGAAGGTAGGAACCACCTCTCAAACATACTGGAAGCACGTGCCGGACATGCCGGCACCACGTACTGGACAGACCAGAAACACCTGCCGGACCTGCCTGAACCACCTGCTGAGCACACCGGAACAACTTGCTCGACTCGCTGGAGCCACCTGCTGGACACCCCAAAATCACCAGCCAGCTAGGCCAGAACCACTTGCCGTACACTCCGGAATCACCTGCTGGTTACACCAGAGCCACTTGGTGGACAATCCAGAATCACCTGCCGGACATGCCAGAACCACCTGTCACACATGCCGGAACCACGTGCCTGACACGCCGGAACCACCTCGCGGACAGACCGGAACCACCTACCAGACATGCCTGAACCACCTGCCGAGCATGCCGGAACCACCTGCCGGACACGCCAAAATCACCTGCGGGCTAGGCCAGAACCACTTGTAGGACTCTCCTGGAGCACCTGCCGGGCATGCGGGAACCACCTCTCAGACGTGCCAGAACCACGTGCGGCACATGACGGAACCCATTACCGGACAGACCGGAACCACCTGCTGGACACGCCAGAATCACCTGCCAAGAACACCGGAACCACCTGAACAGCTCGCCAGAAACACCTGCCGGGCATGCCAAAATCACCTGCCGGCTACACCAGAACCTCTTGCCGGACACTCCGGAATCACCTGCCAGACATGATGCAACCAAATGTCAGACGTGCCAGAACCACGTGCCAGAGACACCGGATGCAACTGCCGAGCATGCCGGAACCTCCTGCTCAACTCGCTGTAACCACCTGCCGGGGACGCCAAAATCACCTGTCAGCTAGGCCAGAACCACGTGGCGGACTCTATGGAATCACCCGCCGGGCATGCCGGAACCAGCTCTCAGACGTGCCAGAAGCACGTGCCGGACACGCCGGAACCACCTACTAGAGAGACCGGAACCACCTGCCAGACCCGCCTGAACCACCTGCTGAGTACGCTGGAACAACCTGCTCTACTCGCTGGAGCCACCTGCTGGACACGCCAAAATCACCTGATGGCTACGCCAGCACCACTCGGCAGACAAGCCAGAATCACCTGCAGGGTATGCCGGAACCACCTCTCAGACGTGCCAGAACCCCTTGTCGGACACGCCGGAATCACCTGTCAGGCATGCCGGAACCACCTCTCGAGCGTGCCAGAATGACGTGCCAGAGACACCGGATGCACCTGCCGAGCACGCCGGAACCTCCTCTTCGACTCGCCGGAACCACCAGCCAGAGACGCCAAAATCCCCTGCCAGGTAGGCCAGAATCACATGGCGGACGCTCCGGAATCTCCCGCCGGGAAGGTAGGAACCACCTCTCAAACATACTGGAAGCACGTGCCGGACATGCCGGCACCACGTACTGGACAGACCAGAAACACCTGCCGGACCTGCCTGAACCACCTGCTGAGCACACCGGAACAACTTGCTCGACTCGCTGGGGCCACCTGCTGGACACCCCAAAATCACCAGCCAGCTAGGCCAGAACCACTTGCCGTACACTCCGGAATCACCTGCTGGTTACACCAGAGCCACTTGGTGGACAATCCAGAATCACCTGCCGGACATGCCAGAACCACCTGTCACACATGCCGGAACCACGTGCCTGACACGCCGGAACCACCTCGCGGACAGACCGGAACCACCTACCAGACATGCCTGAACCACCTGCCGAGCATGCCGGAACCACCTGCCGGACACGCCAAAATCACCTGCGGGCTAGGCCAGAACCACTTGTAGGACTCTCCTGGAGCACCTGCCGGGCATGCGGGAACCACCTCTCAGACGTGCCAGAACCACGTGCGGCACATGACGGAACCCATTACCGGACAGACCGGAACCACCTGCTGGACACGCCAGAATCACCTGCCAAGAACACCGGAACCACCTGAACAGCTCGCCAGAAACACCTGCCGGGCATGCCAAAATCACCTGCCGGCTACACCAGAACCTCTTGCCGGACACTCCGGAATCACCTGCCAGACATGATGCAACCAAATGTCAGACGTGCCAGAACCACGTGCCAGAGACACCGGATGCAACTGCCGAGCATGCCGGAACCTCCTGCTCAACTCGCTGTAACCACCTGCCGGGGACGCCAAAATCACCTGTCAGCTAGGCCAGAACCACGTGGCGGACTCTATGGAATCACCCGCCGGGCATGCCGGAACCAGCTCTCAGACGTGCCAGAAGCACGTGCCGGACACGCCGGAACCACCTACTAGAGAGACCGGAACCACCTGCCAGACCCGCCTGAACCACCTGCTGAGTACGCTGGAACAACCTGCTCTACTCGCTGGAGCCACCTGCTGGACACGCCAAAATCACCTGATGGCTACGCCAGCACCACTCGGCAGACAAGCCAGAATCACCTGCAGGGTATGCCGGAACCACCTCTCAGACGTGCCAGAACCCCTTGTCGGACACTCCGGAATCACCTGTCAGGCATGCCGGAACCACCTCTCGAGCGTGCCAGAATGACGTGCCAGAGACACCGGATGCACCTGCCGAGCACGCCGGAACCTCCTCTTCGACTCGCCGGAACCACCAGCCAGAGACGCCAAAATCCCCTGCCAGGTAGGCCAGAATCACATGGCGGACGCTCCGGAATCTCCCGCCGGGAAGGTAGGAACCACCTCTCAAACATACTGGAAGCACGTGCCGGACATGCCGGCACCACGTACTGGACAGACCAGAAACACCTGCCGGACCTGCCTGAACCACCTGCTGAGCACACCGGAACAACTTGCTCGACTCGCTGGGGCCACCTGCTGGACACCCCAAAATCACCAGCCAGCTAGGCCAGAACCACTTGCCGTACACTCCGGAATCACCTGCTGGTTACACCAGAGCCACTTGGTGGACAATCCAGAATCACCTGCCGGACATGCCAGAACCACCTGTCACACATGCCGGAACCACGTGCCTGACACGCCGGAACCACCTCGCGGACAGACCGGAACCACCTACCAGACATGCCTGAACCACCTGCCGAGCATGCCGGAACCACCTGCCGGACACGCCAAAATCACCTGCGGGCTAGGCCAGAACCACTTGTAGGACTCTCCTGGAGCACCTGCCGGGCATGCGGGAACCACCTCTCAGACGTGCCAGAACCACGTGCGGCACATGACGGAACCCATTACCGGACAGACCGGAACCACCTGCTGGACACGCCAGAATCACCTGCCAAGAACACCGGAACCACCTGAACAGCTCGCCAGAAACACCTGCCGGGCATGCCAAAATCACCTGCCGGCTACACCAGAACCTCTTGCCGGACACTCCGGAATCACCTGCCAGACATGATGCAACCAAATGTCAGACGTGCCAGAACCACGTGCCAGAGACACCGGATGCAACTGCCGAGCATGCCGGAACCTCCTGCTCAACTCGCTGTAACCACCTGCCGGGGACGCCAAAATCACCTGTCAGCTAGGCCAGAACCACGTGGCGGACTCTATGGAATCACCCGCCGGGCATGCCGGAACCAGCTCTCAGACGTGCCAGAAGCACGTGCCGGACACGCCGGAACCACCTACTAGAGAGACCGGAACCACCTGCCAGACCCGCCTGAACCACCTGCTGAGTACGCTGGAACAACCTGCTCTACTCGCTGGAGCCACCTGCTGGACACGCCAAAATCACCTGATGGCTACGCCAGCACCACTCGGCAGACAAGCCAGAATCACCTGCAGGGTATGCCGGAACCACCTCTCAGACGTGCCAGAACCCCTTGTCGGACACTCCGGAATCACCTGTCAGGCATGCCGGAACCACCTCTCGAGCGTGCCAGAATGACGTGCCAGAGACACCGGATGCACCTGCCGAGCACGCCGGAACCTCCTCTTCGACTCGCCGGAACCACCAGCCAGAGACGCCAAAATCCCCTGCCAGGTAGGCCAGAATCACATGGCGGACGCTCCGGAATCTCCCGCCGGGAAGGTAGGAACCACCTCTCAAACATACTGGAAGCACGTGCCGGACATGCCGGCACCACGTACTGGACAGACCAGAAACACCTGCCGGACCTGCCTGAACCACCTGCTGAGCACACCGGAACAACTTGCTCGACTCGCTGGGGCCACCTGCTGGACACCCCAAAATCACCAGCCAGCTAGGCCAGAACCACTTGCCGTACACTCCGGAATCACCTGCTGGTTACACCAGAGCCACTTGGTGGACAATCCAGAATCACCTGCCGGACATGCCAGAACCACCTGTCACACATGCCGGAACCACGTGCCTGACACGCCGGAACCACCTCGCGGACAGACCGGAACCACCTACCAGACATGCCTGAACCACCTGCCGAGCATGCCGGAACCACCTGCCGGACACGCCAAAATCACCTGCGGGCTAGGCCAGAACCACTTGTAGGACTCTCCTGGAGCACCTGCCGGGCATGCGGGAACCACCTCTCAGACGTGCCAGAACCACGTGCGGCACATGACGGAACCCATTACCGGACAGACCGGAACCACCTGCTGGACACGCCAGAATCACCTGCCAAGAACACCGGAACCACCTGAACAGCTCGCCAGAAACACCTGCCGGGCATGCCAAAATCACCTGCCGGCTACACCAGAACCTCTTGCCGGACACTCCGGAATCACCTGCCAGACATGATGCAACCAAATGTCAGACGTGCCAGAACCACGTGCCAGAGACACCGGATGCAACTGCCGAGCATGCCGGAACCTCCTGCTCAACTCGCTGTAACCACCTGCCGGGGACGCCAAAATCACCTGTCAGCTAGGCCAGAACCACGTGGCGGACTCTATGGAATCACCCGCCGGGCATGCCGGAACCAGCTCTCAGACGTGCCAGAAGCACGTGCCGGACACGCCGGAACCACCTACTAGAGAGACCGGAACCACCTGCCAGACCCGCCTGAACCACCTGCTGAGTACGCTGGAACAACCTGCTCTACTCGCTGGAGCCACCTGCTGGACACGCCAAAATCACCTGATGGCTACGCCAGCACCACTCGGCAGACAAGCCAGAATCACCTGCAGGGTATGCCGGAACCACCTCTCAGACGTGCCAGAACCCCTTGTCGGACACTCCGGAATCACCTGTCAGGCATGCCGGAACCACCTCTCGAGCGTGCCAGAATGACGTGCCAGAGACACCGGATGCACCTGCCGAGCACGCCGGAACCTCCTCTTCGACTCGCCGGAACCACCAGCCAGAGACGCCAAAATCCCCTGCCAGGTAGGCCAGAATCACATGGCGGACGCTCCGGAATCTCCCGCCGGGAAGGTAGGAACCACCTCTCAAACATACTGGAAGCACGTGCCGGACATGCCGGCACCACGTACTGGACAGACCAGAAACACCTGCCGGACCTGCCTGAACCACCTGCTGAGCACACCGGAACAACTTGCTCGACTCGCTGGGGCCACCTGCTGGACACCCCAAAATCACCAGCCAGCTAGGCCAGAACCACTTGCCGTACACTCCGGAATCACCTGCTGGTTACACCAGAGCCACTTGGTGGACAATCCAGAATCACCTGCCGGACATGCCAGAACCACCTGTCACACATGCCGGAACCACGTGCCTGACACGCCGGAACCACCTCGCGGACAGACCGGAACCACCTACCAGACATGCCTGAACCACCTGCCGAGCATGCCGGAACCACCTGCCGGACACGCCAAAATCACCTGCGGGCTAGGCCAGAACCACTTGTAGGACTCTCCTGGAGCACCTGCCGGGCATGCGGGAACCACCTCTCAGACGTGCCAGAACCACGTGCGGCACATGACGGAACCCATTACCGGACAGACCGGAACCACCTGCTGGACACGCCAGAATCACCTGCCAAGAACACCGGAACCACCTGAACAGCTCGCCAGAAACACCTGCCGGGCATGCCAAAATCACCTGCCGGCTACACCAGAACCTCTTGCCGGACACTCCGGAATCACCTGCCAGACATGATGCAACCAAATGTCAGACGTGCCAGAACCACGTGCCAGAGACACCGGATGCAACTGCCGAGCATGCCGGAACCTCCTGCTCAACTCGCTGTAACCACCTGCCGGGGACGCCAAAATCACCTGTCAGCTAGGCCAGAACCACGTGGCGGACTCTATGGAATCACCCGCCGGGCATGCCGGAACCAGCTCTCAGACGTGCCAGAAGCACGTGCCGGACACGCCGGAACCACCTACTAGAGAGACCGGAACCACCTGCCAGACCCGCCTGAACCACCTGCTGAGTACGCTGGAACAACCTGCTCTACTCGCTGGAGCCACCTGCTGGACACGCCAAAATCACCTGATGGCTACGCCAGCACCACTCGGCAGACAAGCCAGAATCACCTGCAGGGTATGCCGGAACCACCTCTCAGACGTGCCAGAACCCCTTGTCGGACACTCCGGAATCACCTGTCAGGCATGCCGGAACCACCTCTCGAGCGTGCCAGAATGACGTGCCAGAGACACCGGATGCACCTGCCGAGCACGCCGGAACCTCCTCTTCGACTCGCCGGAACCACCAGCCAGAGACGCCAAAATCCCCTGCCAGGTAGGCCAGAATCACATGGCGGACGCTCCGGAATCTCCCGCCGGGAAGGTAGGAACCACCTCTCAAACATACTGGAAGCACGTGCCGGACATGCCGGCACCACGTACTGGACAGACCAGAAACACCTGCCGGACCTGCCTGAACCACCTGCTGAGCACACCGGAACAACTTGCTCGACTCGCTGGGGCCACCTGCTGGACACCCCAAAATCACCAGCCAGCTAGGCCAGAACCACTTGCCGTACACTCCGGAATCACCTGCTGGTTACACCAGAGCCACTTGGTGGACAATCCAGAATCACCTGCCGGACATGCCAGAACCACCTGTCACACATGCCGGAACCACGTGCCTGACACGCCGGAACCACCTCGCGGACAGACCGGAACCACCTACCAGACATGCCTGAACCACCTGCCGAGCATGCCGGAACCACCTGCCGGACACGCCAAAATCACCTGCGGGCTAGGCCAGAACCACTTGTAGGACTCTCCTGGAGCACCTGCCGGGCATGCGGGAACCACCTCTCAGACGTGCCAGAACCACGTGCGGCACATGACGGAACCCATTACCGGACAGACCGGAACCACCTGCTGGACACGCCAGAATCACCTGCCAAGAACACCGGAACCACCTGAACAGCTCGCCAGAAACACCTGCCGGGCATGCCAAAATCACCTGCCGGCTACACCAGAACCTCTTGCCGGACACTCCGGAATCACCTGCCAGACATGATGCAACCAAATGTCAGACGTGCCAGAACCACGTGCCAGAGACACCGGATGCAACTGCCGAGCATGCCGGAACCTCCTGCTCAACTCGCTGTAACCACCTGCCGGGGACGCCAAAATCACCTGTCAGCTAGGCCAGAACCACGTGGCGGACTCTATGGAATCACCCGCCGGGCATGCCGGAACCAGCTCTCAGACGTGCCAGAAGCACGTGCCGGACACGCCGGAACCACCTACTAGAGAGACCGGAACCACCTGCCAGACCCGCCTGAACCACCTGCTGAGTACGCTGGAACAACCTGCTCTACTCGCTGGAGCCACCTGCTGGACACGCCAAAATCACCTGATGGCTACGCCAGCACCACTCGGCAGACAAGCCAGAATCACCTGCAGGGTATGCCGGAACCACCTCTCAGACGTGCCAGAACCCCTTGTCGGACACGCCGGAATCACCTGTCAGGCATGCCGGAACCACCTCTCGAGCGTGCCAGAATGACGTGCCAGAGACACCGGATGCACCTGCCGAGCACGCCGGAACCTCCTCTTCGACTCGCCGGAACCACCAGCCAGAGACGCCAAAATCCCCTGCCAGGTAGGCCAGAATCACATGGCGGACGCTCCGGAATCTCCCGCCGGGAAGGTAGGAACCACCTCTCAAACATACTGGAAGCACGTGCCGGACATGCCGGCACCACGTACTGGACAGACCAGAAACACCTGCCGGACCTGCCTGAACCACCTGCTGAGCACACCGGAACAACTTGCTCGACTCGCTGGGGCCACCTGCTGGACACCCCAAAATCACCAGCCAGCTAGGCCAGAACCACTTGCCGTACACTCCGGAATCACCTGCTGGTTACACCAGAGCCACTTGGTGGACAATCCAGAATCACCTGCCGGACATGCCAGAACCACCTGTCACACATGCCGGAACCACGTGCCTGACACGCCGGAACCACCTCGCGGACAGACCGGAACCACCTACCAGACATGCCTGAACCACCTGCCGAGCATGCCGGAACCACCTGCCGGACACGCCAAAATCACCTGCGGGCTAGGCCAGAACCACTTGTAGGACTCTCCTGGAGCACCTGCCGGGCATGCGGGAACCACCTCTCAGACGTGCCAGAACCACGTGCGGCACATGACGGAACCCATTACCGGACAGACCGGAACCACCTGCTGGACACGCCAGAATCACCTGCCAAGAACACCGGAACCACCTGAACAGCTCGCCAGAAACACCTGCCGGGCATGCCAAAATCACCTGCCGGCTACACCAGAACCTCTTGCCGGACACTCCGGAATCACCTGCCAGACATGATGCAACCAAATGTCAGACGTGCCAGAACCACGTGCCAGAGACACCGGATGCAACTGCCGAGCATGCCGGAACCTCCTGCTCAACTCGCTGTAACCACCTGCCGGGGACGCCAAAATCACCTGTCAGCTAGGCCAGAACCACGTGGCGGACTCTATGGAATCACCCGCCGGGCATGCCGGAACCAGCTCTCAGACGTGCCAGAAGCACGTGCCGGACACGCCGGAACCACCTACTAGAGAGACCGGAACCACCTGCCAGACCCGCCTGAACCACCTGCTGAGTACGCTGGAACAACCTGCTCTACTCGCTGGAGCCACCTGCTGGACACGCCAAAATCACCTGATGGCTACGCCAGCACCACTCGGCAGACAAGCCAGAATCACCTGCAGGGTATGCCGGAACCACCTCTCAGACGTGCCAGAACCCCTTGTCGGACACTCCGGAATCACCTGTCAGGCATGCCGGAACCACCTCTCGAGCGTGCCAGAATGACGTGCCAGAGACACCGGATGCACCTGCCGAGCACGCCGGAACCTCCTCTTCGACTCGCCGGAACCACCAGCCAGAGACGCCAAAATCCCCTGCCAGGTAGGCCAGAATCACATGGCGGACGCTCCGGAATCTCCCGCCGGGAAGGTAGGAACCACCTCTCAAACATACTGGAAGCACGTGCCGGACATGCCGGCACCACGTACTGGACAGACCAGAAACACCTGCCGGACCTGCCTGAACCACCTGCTGAGCACACCGGAACAACTTGCTCGACTCGCTGGAGCCACCTGCTGGACACCCCAAAATCACCAGCCAGCTAGGCCAGAACCACTTGCCGTACACTCCGGAATCACCTGCTGGTTACACCAGAGCCACTTGGTGGACAATCCAGAATCACCTGCCGGACATGCCAGAACCACCTGTCACACATGCCGGAACCACGTGCCTGACACGCCGGAACCACCTCGCGGACAGACCGGAACCACCTACCAGACATGCCTGAACCACCTGCCGAGCATGCCGGAACCACCTGCCGGACACGCCAAAATCACCTGCGGGCTAGGCCAGAACCACTTGTAGGACTCTCCTGGAGCACCTGCCGGGCATGCGGGAACCACCTCTCAGACGTGCCAGAACCACGTGCGGCACATGACGGAACCCATTACCGGACAGACCGGAACCACCTGCTGGACACGCCAGAATCACCTGCCAAGAACACCGGAACCACCTGAACAGCTCGCCAGAAACACCTGCCGGGCATGCCAAAATCACCTGCCGGCTACACCAGAACCTCTTGCCGGACACTCCGGAATCACCTGCCAGACATGATGCAACCAAATGTCAGACGTGCCAGAACCACGTGCCAGAGACACCGGATGCAACTGCCGAGCATGCCGGAACCTCCTGCTCAACTCGCTGTAACCACCTGCCGGGGACGCCAAAATCACCTGTCAGCTAGGCCAGAACCACGTGGCGGACTCTATGGAATCACCCGCCGGGCATGCCGGAACCAGCTCTCAGACGTGCCAGAAGCACGTGCCGGACACGCCGGAACCACCTACTAGAGAGACCGGAACCACCTGCCAGACCCGCCTGAACCACCTGCTGAGTACGCTGGAACAACCTGCTCTACTCGCTGGAGCCACCTGCTGGACACGCCAAAATCACCTGATGGCTACGCCAGCACCACTCGGCAGACAAGCCAGAATCACCTGCAGGGTATGCCGGAACCACCTCTCAGACGTGCCAGAACCCCTTGTCGGACACTCCGGAATCACCTGTCAGGCATGCCGGAACCACCTCTCGAGCGTGCCAGAATGACGTGCCAGAGACACCGGATGCACCTGCCGAGCACGCCGGAACCTCCTCTTCGACTCGCCGGAACCACCAGCCAGAGACGCCAAAATCCCCTGCCAGGTAGGCCAGAATCACATGGCGGACGCTCCGGAATCTCCCGCCGGGAAGGTAGGAACCACCTCTCAAACATACTGGAAGCACGTGCCGGACATGCCGGCACCACGTACTGGACAGACCAGAAACACCTGCCGGACCTGCCTGAACCACCTGCTGAGCACACCGGAACAACTTGCTCGACTCGCTGGGGCCACCTGCTGGACACCCCAAAATCACCAGCCAGCTAGGCCAGAACCACTTGCCGTACACTCCGGAATCACCTGCTGGTTACACCAGAGCCACTTGGTGGACAATCCAGAATCACCTGCCGGACATGCCAGAACCACCTGTCACACATGCCGGAACCACGTGCCTGACACGCCGGAACCACCTCGCGGACAGACCGGAACCACCTACCAGACATGCCTGAACCACCTGCCGAGCATGCCGGAACCACCTGCCGGACACGCCAAAATCACCTGCGGGCTAGGCCAGAACCACTTGTAGGACTCTCCTGGAGCACCTGCCGGGCATGCGGGAACCAGCTCTCAGACGTGCCAGAACCACGTGCGGCACATGACGGAACCCATTACCGGACAGACCGGAACCACCTGCTGGACACGCCAGAATCACCTGCCAAGAACACCGGAACCACCTGAACAGCTCGCCAGAAACACCTGCCGGGCATGCCAAAATCACCTGCCGGCTACACCAGAACCTCTTGCCGGACACTCCGGAATCACCTGCCAGACATGATGCAACCAAATGTCAGACGTGCCAGAACCACGTGCCAGAGACACCGGATGCAACTGCCGAGCATGCCGGAACCTCCTGCTCAACTCGCTGTAACCACCTGCCGGGGACGCCAAAATCACCTGTCAGCTAGGCCAGAACCACGTGGCGGACTCTATGGAATCACCCGCCGGGCATGCCGGAACCAGCTCTCAGACGTGCCAGAAGCACGTGCCGGACACGCCGGAACCACCTACTAGAGAGACCGGAACCACCTGCCAGACCCGCCTGAACCACCTGCTGAGTACGCTGGAACAACCTGCTCTACTCGCTGGAGCCACCTGCTGGACACGCCAAAATCACCTGATGGCTACGCCAGCACCACTCGGCAGACAAGCCAGAATCACCTGCAGGGTATGCCGGAACCACCTCTCAGACGTGCCAGAACCCCTTGTCGGACACGCCGGAATCACCTGTCAGGCATGCCGGAACCACCTCTCGAGCGTGCCAGAATGACGTGCCAGAGACACCGGATGCACCTGCCGAGCACGCCGGAACCTCCTCTTCGACTCGCCGGAACCACCAGCCAGAGACGCCAAAATCCCCTGCCAGGTAGGCCAGAATCACATGGCGGACGCTCCGGAATCTCCCGCCGGGAAGGTAGGAACCACCTCTCAAACATACTGGAAGCACGTGCCGGACATGCCGGCACCACGTACTGGACAGACCAGAAACACCTGCCGGACCTGCCTGAACCACCTGCTGAGCACACCGGAACAACTTGCTCGACTCGCTGGGGCCACCTGCTGGACACCCCAAAATCACCAGCCAGCTAGGCCAGAACCACTTGCCGTACACTCCGGAATCACCTGCTGGTTACACCAGAGCCACTTGGTGGACAATCCAGAATCACCTGCCGGACATGCCAGAACCACCTGTCACACATGCCGGAACCACGTGCCTGACACGCCGGAACCACCTCGCGGACAGACCGGAACCACCTACCAGACATGCCTGAACCACCTGCCGAGCATGCCGGAACCACCTGCCGGACACGCCAAAATCACCTGCGGGCTAGGCCAGAACCACTTGTAGGACTCTCCTGGAGCACCTGCCGGGCATGCGGGAACCACCTCTCAGACGTGCCAGAACCACGTGCGGCACATGACGGAACCCATTACCGGACAGACCGGAACCACCTGCTGGACACGCCAGAATCACCTGCCAAGAACACCGGAACCACCTGAACAGCTCGCCAGAAACACCTGCCGGGCATGCCAAAATCACCTGCCGGCTACACCAGAACCTCTTGCCGGACACTCCGGAATCACCTGCCAGACATGATGCAACCAAATGTCAGACGTGCCAGAACCACGTGCCAGAGACACCGGATGCAACTGCCGAGCATGCCGGAACCTCCTGCTCAACTCGCTGTAACCACCTGCCGGGGACGCCAAAATCACCTGTCAGCTAGGCCAGAACCACGTGGCGGACTCTATGGAATCACCCGCCGGGCATGCCGGAACCAGCTCTCAGACGTGCCAGAAGCACGTGCCGGACACGCCGGAACCACCTACTAGAGAGACCGGAACCACCTGCCAGACCCGCCTGAACCACCTGCTGAGTACGCTGGAACAACCTGCTCTACTCGCTGGAGCCACCTGCTGGACACGCCAAAATCACCTGATGGCTACGCCAGCACCACTCGGCAGACAAGCCAGAATCACCTGCAGGGTATGCCGGAACCACCTCTCAGACGTGCCAGAACCCCTTGTCGGACACTCCGGAATCACCTGTCAGGCATGCCGGAACCACCTCTCGAGCGTGCCAGAATGACGTGCCAGAGACACCGGATGCACCTGCCGAGCACGCCGGAACCTCCTCTTCGACTCGCCGGAACCACCAGCCAGAGACGCCAAAATCCCCTGCCAGGTAGGCCAGAATCACATGGCGGACGCTCCGGAATCTCCCGCCGGGAAGGTAGGAACCACCTCTCAAACATACTGGAAGCACGTGCCGGACATGCCGGCACCACGTACTGGACAGACCAGAAACACCTGCCGGACCTGCCTGAACCACCTGCTGAGCACACCGGAACAACTTGCTCGACTCGCTGGAGCCACCTGCTGGACACCCCAAAATCACCAGCCAGCTAGGCCAGAACCACTTGCCGTACACTCCGGAATCACCTGCTGGTTACACCAGAGCCACTTGGTGGACAATCCAGAATCACCTGCCGGACATGCCAGAACCACCTGTCACACATGCCGGAACCACGTGCCTGACACGCCGGAACCACCTCGCGGACAGACCGGAACCACCTACCAGACATGCCTGAACCACCTGCCGAGCATGCCGGAACCACCTGCCGGACACGCCAAAATCACCTGCGGGCTAGGCCAGAACCACTTGTAGGACTCTCCTGGAGCACCTGCCGGGCATGCGGGAACCAGCTCTCAGACGTGCCAGAACCACGTGCGGCACATGACGGAACCCATTACCGGACAGACCGGAACCACCTGCTGGACACGCCAGAATCACCTGCCAAGAACACCGGAACCACCTGAACAGCTCGCCAGAAACACCTGCCGGACATGCCAAAATCACCTGCCGGCTACACCAGAACCTCTTGCCGGACACTCCGGAATCACCTGCCAGACATGATGCAACCAAATGTCAGACGTGCCAGAACCACGTGCCAGAGACACCGGATGCAACTGCCGAGCATGCCGGAACCTCCTGCTCAACTCGCTGTAACCACCTGCCGGGGACGCCAAAATCACCTGTCAGCTAGGCCAGAACCACGTGGCGGACTCTATGGAATCACCCGCCGGGCATGCCGGAACCAGCTCTCAGACGTGCCAGAAGCACGTGCCGGACACGCCGGAACCACCTACTAGAGAGACCGGAACCACCTGCCAGACCCGCCTGAACCACCTGCTGAGTACGCTGGAACAACCTGCTCTACTCGCTGGAGCCACCTGCTGGACACGCCAAAATCACCTGATGGCTACGCCAGCACCACTCGGCAGACAAGCCAGAATCACCTGCAGGGTATGCCGGAACCACCTCTCAGACGTGCCAGAACCCCTTGTCGGACACTCCGGAATCACCTGTCAGGCATGCCGGAACCACCTCTCGAGCGTGCCAGAATGACGTGCCAGAGACACCGGATGCACCTGCCGAGCACGCCGGAACCTCCTGTTCGACTCGCCGGAACCACCAGCCAGAGACGCCAAAATCCCCTGCCAGGTAGGCCAGAATCACATGGCGGACGCTCCGGAATCTCCCGCCGGGAAGGTAGGAACCACCTCTCAAACATACTGGAAGCACGTGCCGGACATGCCGGCACCACGTACTGGACAGACCAGAAACACCTGCCGGACCTGCCTGAACCACCTGCTGAGCACACCGGAACAACTTGCTCGACTCGCTGGAGCCACCTGCTGGACACCCCAAAATCACCAGCCAGCTAGGCCAGAACCACTTGCCGTACACTCCGGAATCACCTGCTGGTTACACCAGAGCCACTTGGTGGACAATCCAGAATCACCTGCCGGACATGCCAGAACCACCTGTCACACATGCCGGAACCACGTGCCTGACACGCCGGAACCACCTCGCGGACAGACCGGAACCACCTACCAGACATGCCTGAACCACCTGCCGAGCATGCCGGAACCACCTGCCGGACACGCCAAAATCACCTGCGGGCTAGGCCAGAACCACTTGTAGGACTCTCCTGGAGCACCTGCCGGGCATGCGGGAACCACCTCTCAGACGTGCCAGAACCACGTGCGGCACATGACGGAACCCATTACCGGACAGACCGGAACCACCTGCTGGACACGCCAGAATCACCTGCCAAGAACACCGGAACCACCTGAACAGCTCGCCAGAAACACCTGCCGGGCATGCCAAAATCACCTGCCGGCTACACCAGAACCTCTTGCCGGACACTCCGGAATCACCTGCCAGACATGATGCAACCAAATGTCAGACGTGCCAGAACCACGTGCCAGAGACACCGGATGCAACTGCCGAGCATGCCGGAACCTCCTGCTCAACTCGCTGTAACCACCTGCCGGGGACGCCAAAATCACCTGTCAGCTAGGCCAGAACCACGTGGCGGACTCTATGGAATCACCCGCCGGGCATGCCGGAACCAGCTCTCAGACGTGCCAGAAGCACGTGCCGGACACGCCGGAACCACCTACTAGAGAGACCGGAACCACCTGCCAGACCCGCCTGAACCACCTGCTGAGTACGCTGGAACAACCTGCTCTACTCGCTGGAGCCACCTGCTGGACACGCCAAAATCACCTGATGGCTACGCCAGCACCACTCGGCAGACAAGCCAGAATCACCTGCAGGGTATGCCGGAACCACCTCTCAGACGTGCCAGAACCCCTTGTCGGACACTCCGGAATCACCTGTCAGGCATGCCGGAACCACCTCTCGAGCGTGCCAGAATGACGTGCCAGAGACACCGGATGCACCTGCCGAGCACGCCGGAACCTCCTCTTCGACTCGCCGGAACCACCAGCCAGAGACGCCAAAATCCCCTGCCAGGTAGGCCAGAATCACATGGCGGACGCTCCGGAATCTCCCGCCGGGAAGGTAGGAACCACCTCTCAAACATACTGGAAGCACGTGCCGGACATGCCGGCACCACGTACTGGACAGACCAGAAACACCTGCCGGACCTGCCTGAACCACCTGCTGAGCACACCGGAACAACTTGCTCGACTCGCTGGAGCCACCTGCTGGACACCCCAAAATCACCAGCCAGCTAGGCCAGAACCACTTGCCGTACACTCCGGAATCACCTGCTGGTTACACCAGAGCCACTTGGTGGACAATCCAGAATCACCTGCCGGACATGCCAGAACCACCTGTCACACATGCCGGAACCACGTGCCTGACACGCCGGAACCACCTCGCGGACAGACCGGAACCACCTACCAGACATGCCTGAACCACCTGCCGAGCATGCCGGAACCACCTGCCGGACACGCCAAAATCACCTGCGGGCTAGGCCAGAACCACTTGTAGGACTCTCCTGGAGCACCTGCCGGGCATGCGGGAACCACCTCTCAGACGTGCCAGAACCACGTGCGGCACATGACGGAACCCATTACCGGACAGACCGGAACCACCTGCTGGACACGCCAGAATCACCTGCCAAGAACACCGGAACCACCTGAACAGCTCGCCAGAAACACCTGCCGGGCATGCCAAAATCACCTGCCGGCTACACCAGAACCTCTTGCCGGACACTCCGGAATCACCTGCCAGACATGATGCAACCAAATGTCAGACGTGCCAGAACCACGTGCCAGAGACACCGGATGCAACTGCCGAGCATGCCGGAACCTCCTGCTCAACTCGCTGTAACCACCTGCCGGGGACGCCAAAATCACCTGTCAGCTAGGCCAGAACCACGTGGCGGACTCTATGGAATCACCCGCCGGGCATGCCGGAACCAGCTCTCAGACGTGCCAGAAGCACGTGCCGGACACGCCGGAACCACCTACTAGAGAGACCGGAACCACCTGCCAGACCCGCCTGAACCACCTGCTGAGTACGCTGGAACAACCTGCTCTACTCGCTGGAGCCACCTGCTGGACACGCCAAAATCACCTGATGGCTACGCCAGCACCACTCGGCAGACAAGCCAGAATCACCTGCAGGGTATGCCGGAACCACCTCTCAGACGTGCCAGAACCCCTTGTCGGACACTCCGGAATCACCTGTCAGGCATGCCGGAACCACCTCTCGAGCGTGCCAGAATGACGTGCCAGAGACACCGGATGCACCTGCCGAGCACGCCGGAACCTCCTGTTCGACTCGCCGGAACCACCAGCCAGAGACGCCAAAATCCCCTGCCAGGTAGGCCAGAATCACATGGCGGACGCTCCGGAATCTCCCGCCGGGAAGGTAGGAACCACCTCTCAAACATACTGGAAGCACGTGCCGGACATGCCGGCACCACGTACTGGACAGACCAGAAACACCTGCCGGACCTGCCTGAACCACCTGCTGAGCACACCGGAACAACTTGCTCGACTCGCTGGAGCCACCTGCTGGACACCCCAAAATCACCAGCCAGCTAGGCCAGAACCACTTGCCGTACACTCCGGAATCACCTGCTGGTTACACCAGAGCCACTTGGTGGACAATCCAGAATCACCTGCCGGACATGCCAGAACCACCTGTCACACATGCCGGAACCACGTGCCTGACACGCCGGAACCACCTCGCGGACAGACCGGAACCACCTACCAGACATGCCTGAACCACCTGCCGAGCATGCCGGAACCACCTGCCGGACACGCCAAAATCACCTGCGGGCTAGGCCAGAACCACTTGTAGGACTCTCCTGGAGCACCTGCCGGGCATGCGGGAACCACCTCTCAGACGTGCCAGAACCACGTGCGGCACATGACGGAACCCATTACCGGACAGACCGGAACCACCTGCTGGACACGCCAGAATCACCTGCCAAGAACACCGGAACCACCTGAACAGCTCGCCAGAAACACCTGCCGGGCATGCCAAAATCACCTGCCGGCTACACCAGAACCTCTTGCCGGACACTCCGGAATCACCTGCCAGACATGATGCAACCAAATGTCAGACGTGCCAGAACCACGTGCCAGAGACACCGGATGCAACTGCCGAGCATGCCGGAACCTCCTGCTCAACTCGCTGTAACCACCTGCCGGGGACGCCAAAATCACCTGTCAGCTAGGCCAGAACCACGTGGCGGACTCTATGGAATCACCCGCCGGGCATGCCGGAACCAGCTCTCAGACGTGCCAGAAGCACGTGCCGGACACGCCGGAACCACCTACTAGAGAGACCGGAACCACCTGCCAGACCCGCCTGAACCACCTGCTGAGTACGCTGGAACAACCTGCTCTACTCGCTGGAGCCACCTGCTGGACACGCCAAAATCACCTGATGGCTACGCCAGCACCACTCGGCAGACAAGCCAGAATCACCTGCAGGGTATGCCGGAACCACCTCTCAGACGTGCCAGAACCCCTTGTCGGACACTCCGGAATCACCTGTCAGGCATGCCGGAACCACCTCTCGAGCGTGCCAGAATGACGTGCCAGAGACACCGGATGCACCTGCCGAGCACGCCGGAACCTCCTGTTCGACTCGCCGGAACCACCAGCCAGAGACGCCAAAATCCCCTGCCAGGTAGGCCAGAATCACATGGCGGACGCTCCGGAATCTCCCGCCGGGAAGGTAGGAACCACCTCTCAAACATACTGGAAGCACGTGCCGGACATGCCGGCACCACGTACTGGACAGACCAGAAACACCTGCCGGACCTGCCTGAACCACCTGCTGAGCACACCGGAACAACTTGCTCGACTCGCTGGAGCCACCTGCTGGACACCCCAAAATCACCAGCCAGCTAGGCCAGAACCACTTGCCGTACACTCCGGAATCACCTGCTGGTTACACCAGAGCCACTTGGTGGACAATCCAGAATCACCTGCCGGACATGCCAGAACCACCTGTCACACATGCCGGAACCACGTGCCTGACACGCCGGAACCACCTCGCGGACAGACCGGAACCACCTACCAGACATGCCTGAACCACCTGCCGAGCATGCCGGAACCACCTGCCGGACACGCCAAAATCACCTGCGGGCTAGGCCAGAACCACTTGTAGGACTCTCCTGGAGCACCTGCCGGGCATGCGGGAACCACCTCTCAGACGTGCCAGAACCACGTGCGGCACATGACGGAACCCATTACCGGACAGACCGGAACCACCTGCTGGACACGCCAGAATCACCTGCCAAGAACACCGGAACCACCTGAACAGCTCGCCAGAAACACCTGCCGGGCATGCCAAAATCACCTGCCGGCTACACCAGAACCTCTTGCCGGACACTCCGGAATCACCTGCCAGACATGATGCAACCAAATGTCAGACGTGCCAGAACCACGTGCCAGAGACACCGGATGCAACTGCCGAGCATGCCGGAACCTCCTGCTCAACTCGCTGTAACCACCTGCCGGGGACGCCAAAATCACCTGTCAGCTAGGCCAGAACCACGTGGCGGACTCTATGGAATCACCCGCCGGGCATGCCGGAACCAGCTCTCAGACGTGCCAGAAGCACGTGCCGGACACGCCGGAACCACCTACTAGAGAGACCGGAACCACCTGCCAGACCCGCCTGAACCACCTGCTGAGTACGCTGGAACAACCTGCTCTACTCGCTGGAGCCACCTGCTGGACACGCCAAAATCACCTGATGGCTACGCCAGCACCACTCGGCAGACAAGCCAGAATCACCTGCAGGGTATGCCGGAACCACCTCTCAGACGTGCCAGAACCCCTTGTCGGACACTCCGGAATCACCTGTCAGGCATGCCGGAACCACCTCTCGAGCGTGCCAGAATGACGTGCCAGAGACACCGGATGCACCTGCCGAGCACGCCGGAACCTCCTGTTCGACTCGCCGGAACCACCAGCCAGAGACGCCAAAATCCCCTGCCAGGTAGGCCAGAATCACATGGCGGACGCTCCGGAATCTCCCGCCGGGAAGGTAGGAACCACCTCTCAAACATACTGGAAGCACGTGCCGGACATGCCGGCACCACGTACTGGACAGACCAGAAACACCTGCCGGACCTGCCTGAACCACCTGCTGAGCACACCGGAACAACTTGCTCGACTCGCTGGGGCCACCTGCTGGACACCCCAAAATCACCAGCCAGCTAGGCCAGAACCACTTGCCGTACACTCCGGAATCACCTGCTGGTTACACCAGAGCCACTTGGTGGACAATCCAGAATCACCTGCCGGACATGCCAGAACCACCTGTCACACATGCCGGAACCACATGCCTGACACGCCGGAACCACCTCGCGGACAGACCGGAACCACCTACCAGACATGCCTGAACCACCTGCCGAGCATGCCGGAACCACCTGCCGGACACGCCAAAATCACCTGCGGGCTAGGCCAGAACCACTTGTAGGACTCTCCTGGAGCACCTGCCGGGCATGCGGGAACCACCTCTCAGACGTGCCAGAACCACGTGCGGCACATGACGGAACCCATTACCGGACAGACCGGAACCACCTGCTGGACACGCCAGAATCACCTGCCAAGAACACCGGAACCACCTGAACAGCTCGCCAGAAACACCTGCCGGGCATGCCAAAATCACCTGCCGGCTACACCAGAACCTCTTGCCGGACACTCCGGAATCACCTGCCAGACATGATGCAACCAAATGTCAGACGTGCCAGAACCACGTGCCAGAGACACCGGATGCAACTGCCGAGCATGCCGGAACCTCCTGCTCAACTCGCTGTAACCACCTGCCGGGGACGCCAAAATCACCTGTCAGCTAGGCCAGAACCACGTGGCGGACTCTATGGAATCACCCGCCGGGCATGCCGGAACCAGCTCTCAGACGTGCCAGAAGCACGTGCCGGACACGCCGGAACCACCTACTAGAGAGACCGGAACCACCTGCCAGACCCGCCTGAACCACCTGCTGAGTACGCTGGAACAACCTGCTCTACTCGCTGGAGCCACCTGCTGGACACGCCAAAATCACCTGATGGCTACGCCAGCACCACTCGGCAGACAAGCCAGAATCACCTGCAGGGTATGCCGGAACCACCTCTCAGACGTGCCAGAACCCCTTGTCGGACACTCCGGAATCACCTGTCAGGCATGCCGGAACCACCTCTCGAGCGTGCCAGAATGACGTGCCAGAGACACCGGATGCACCTGCCGAGCACGCCGGAACCTCCTCTTCGACTCGCCGGAACCACCAGCCAGAGACGCCAAAATCCCCTGCCAGGTAGGCCAGAATCACATGGCGGACGCTCCGGAATCTCCCGCCGGGAAGGTAGGAACCACCTCTCAAACATACTGGAAGCACGTGCCGGACATGCCGGCACCACGTACTGGACAGACCAGAAACACCTGCCGGACCTGCCTGAACCACCTGCTGAGCACACCGGAACAACTTGCTCGACTCGCTGGGGCCACCTGCTGGACACCCCAAAATCACCAGCCAGCTAGGCCAGAACCACTTGCCGTACACTCCGGAATCACCTGCTGGTTACACCAGAGCCACTTGGTGGACAATCCAGAATCACCTGCCGGACATGCCAGAACCACCTGTCACACATGCCGGAACCACGTGCCTGACACGCCGGAACCACCTCGCGGACAGACCGGAACCACCTACCAGACATGCCTGAACCACCTGCCGAGCATGCCGGAACCACCTGCCGGACACGCCAAAATCACCTGCGGGCTAGGCCAGAACCACTTGTAGGACTCTCCTGGAGCACCTGCCGGGCATGCGGGAACCACCTCTCAGACGTGCCAGAACCACGTGCGGCACATGACGGAACCCATTACCGGACAGACCGGAACCACCTGCTGGACACGCCAGAATCACCTGCCAAGAACACCGGAACCACCTGAACAGCTCGCCAGAAACACCTGCCGGGCATGCCAAAATCACCTGCCGGCTACACCAGAACCTCTTGCCGGACACTCCGGAATCACCTGCCAGACATGATGCAACCAAATGTCAGACGTGCCAGAACCACGTGCCAGAGACACCGGATGCAACTGCCGAGCATGCCGGAACCTCCTGCTCAACTCGCTGTAACCACCTGCCGGGGACGCCAAAATCACCTGTCAGCTAGGCCAGAACCACGTGGCGGACTCTATGGAATCACCCGCCGGGCATGCCGGAACCAGCTCTCAGACGTGCCAGAAGCACGTGCCGGACACGCCGGAACCACCTACTAGAGAGACCGGAACCACCTGCCAGACCCGCCTGAACCACCTGCTGAGTACGCTGGAACAACCTGCTCTACTCGCTGGAGCCACCTGCTGGACACGCCAAAATCACCTGATGGCTACGCCAGCACCACTCGGCAGACAAGCCAGAATCACCTGCAGGGTATGCCGGAACCACCTCTCAGACGTGCCAGAACCCCTTGTCGGACACGCCGGAATCACCTGTCAGGCATGCCGGAACCACCTCTCGAGCGTGCCAGAATGACGTGCCAGAGACACCGGATGCACCTGCCGAGCACGCCGGAACCTCCTGTTCGACTCGCCGGAACCACCAGCCAGAGACGCCAAAATCCCCTGCCAGGTAGGCCAGAATCACATGGCGGACGCTCTGGAATCTCCCGCCGGGAAGGTAGGAACCACCTCTCAAACATACTGGAAGCACGTGCCGGACATGCCGGCACCACGTACTGGACAGACCAGAAACACCTGCCGGACCTGCCTGAACCACCTGCTGAGCACACCGGAACAACTTGCTCGACTCGCTGGGGCCACCTGCTGGACACCCCAAAATCACCAGCCAGCTAGGCCAGAACCACTTGCCGTACACTCCGGAATCACCTGCTGGTTACACCAGAGCCACTTGGTGGACAATCCAGAATCACCTGCCGGACATGCCAGAACCACCTGTCACACATGCCGGAACCACGTGCCTGACACGCCGGAACCACCTCGCGGACAGACCGGAACCACCTACCAGACATGCCTGAACCACCTGCCGAGCATGCCGGAACCACCTGCCGGACACGCCAAAATCACCTGCGGGCTAGGCCAGAACCACTTGTAGGACTCTCCTGGAGCACCTGCCGGGCATGCGGGAACCACCTCTCAGACGTGCCAGAACCACGTGCGGCACATGACGGAACCCATTACCGGACAGACCGGAACCACCTGCTGGACACGCCAGAATCACCTGCCAAGAACACCGGAACCACCTGAACAGCTCGCCAGAAACACCTGCCGGGCATGCCAAAATCACCTGCCGGCTACACCAGAACCTCTTGCCGGACACTCCGGAATCACCTGCCAGACATGATGCAACCAAATGTCAGACGTGCCAGAACCACGTGCCAGAGACACCGGATGCAACTGCCGAGCATGCCGGAACCTCCTGCTCAACTCGCTGTAACCACCTGCCGGGGACGCCAAAATCACCTGTCAGCTAGGCCAGAACCACGTGGCGGACTCTATGGAATCACCCGCCGGGCATGCCGGAACCAGCTCTCAGACGTGCCAGAAGCACGTGCCGGACACGCCGGAACCACCTACTAGAGAGACCGGAACCACCTGCCAGACCCGCCTGAACCACCTGCTGAGTACGCTGGAACAACCTGCTCTACTCGCTGGAGCCACCTGCTGGACACGCCAAAATCACCTGATGGCTACGCCAGCACCACTCGGCAGACAAGCCAGAATCACCTGCAGGGTATGCCGGAACCACCTCTCAGACGTGCCAGAACCCCTTGTCGGACACTCCGGAATCACCTGTCAGGCATGCCGGAACCACCTCTCGAGCGTGCCAGAATGACGTGCCAGAGACACCGGATGCACCTGCCGAGCACGCCGGAACCTCCTGTTCGACTCGCCGGAACCACCAGCCAGAGACGCCAAAATCCCCTGCCAGGTAGGCCAGAATCACATGGCGGACGCTCCGGAATCTCCCGCCGGGAAGGTAGGAACCACCTCTCAAACATACTGGAAGCACGTGCCGGACATGCCGGCACCACGTACTGGACAGACCAGAAACACCTGCCGGACCTGCCTGAACCACCTGCTGAGCACACCGGAACAACTTGCTCGACTCGCTGGGGCCACCTGCTGGACACCCCAAAATCACCAGCCAGCTAGGCCAGAACCACTTGCCGTACACTCCGGAATCACCTGCTGGTTACACCAGAGCCACTTGGTGGACAATCCAGAATCACCTGCCGGACATGCCAGAACCACCTGTCACACATGCCGGAACCACGTGCCTGACACGCCGGAACCACCTCGCGGACAGACCGGAACCACCTACCAGACATGCCTGAACCACCTGCCGAGCATGCCGGAACCACCTGCCGGACACGCCAAAATCACCTGCGGGCTAGGCCAGAACCACTTGTAGGACTCTCCTGGAGCACCTGCCGGGCATGCGGGAACCACCTCTCAGACGTGCCAGAACCACGTGCGGCACATGACGGAACCCATTACCGGACAGACCGGAACCACCTGCTGGACACGCCAGAATCACCTGCCAAGAACACCGGAACCACCTGAACAGCTCGCCAGAAACACCTGCCGGGCATGCCAAAATCACCTGCCGGCTACACCAGAACCTCTTGCCGGACACTCCGGAATCACCTGCCAGACATGATGCAACCAAATGTCAGACGTGCCAGAACCACGTGCCAGAGACACCGGATGCAACTGCCGAGCATGCCGGAACCTCCTGCTCAACTCGCTGTAACCACCTGCCGGGGACGCCAAAATCACCTGTCAGCTAGGCCAGAACCACGTGGCGGACTCTATGGAATCACCCGCCGGGCATGCCGGAACCAGCTCTCAGACGTGCCAGAAGCACGTGCCGGACACGCCGGAACCACCTACTAGAGAGACCGGAACCACCTGCCAGACCCGCCTGAACCACCTGCTGAGTACGCTGGAACAACCTGCTCTACTCGCTGGAGCCACCTGCTGGACACGCCAAAATCACCTGATGGCTACGCCAGCACCACTCGGCAGACAAGCCAGAATCACCTGCAGGGTATGCCGGAACCACCTCTCAGACGTGCCAGAACCCCTTGTCGGACACGCCGGAATCACCTGTCAGGCATGCCGGAACCACCTCTCGAGCGTGCCAGAATGACGTGCCAGAGACACCGGATGCACCTGCCGAGCACGCCGGAACCTCCTGTTCGACTCGCCGGAACCACCAGCCAGAGACGCCAAAATCCCCTGCCAGGTAGGCCAGAATCACATGGCGGACGCTCCGGAATCTCCCGCCGGGAAGGTAGGAACCACCTCTCAAACATACTGGAAGCACGTGCCGGACATGCCGGCACCACGTACTGGACAGACCAGAAACACCTGCCGGACCTGCCTGAACCACCTGCTGAGCACACCGGAACAACTTGCTCGACTCGCTGGGGCCACCTGCTGGACACCCCAAAATCACCAGCCAGCTAGGCCAGAACCACTTGCCGTACACTCCGGAATCACCTGCTGGTTACACCAGAGCCACTTGGTGGACAATCCAGAATCACCTGCCGGACATGCCAGAACCACCTGTCACACATGCCGGAACCACGTGCCTGACACGCCGGAACCACCTCGCGGACAGACCGGAACCACCTACCAGACATGCCTGAACCACCTGCCGAGCATGCCGGAACCACCTGCCGGACACGCCAAAATCACCTGCGGGCTAGGCCAGAACCACTTGTAGGACTCTCCTGGAGCACCTGCCGGGCATGCGGGAACCACCTCTCAGACGTGCCAGAACCACGTGCGGCACATGACGGAACCCATTACCGGACAGACCGGAACCACCTGCTGGACACGCCAGAATCACCTGCCAAGAACACCGGAACCACCTGAACAGCTCGCCAGAAACACCTGCCGGGCATGCCAAAATCACCTGCCGGCTACACCAGAACCTCTTGCCGGACACTCCGGAATCACCTGCCAGACATGATGCAACCAAATGTCAGACGTGCCAGAACCACGTGCCAGAGACACCGGATGCAACTGCCGAGCATGCCGGAACCTCCTGCTCAACTCGCTGTAACCACCTGCCGGGGACGCCAAAATCACCTGTCAGCTAGGCCAGAACCACGTGGCGGACTCTATGGAATCACCCGCCGGGCATGCCGGAACCAGCTCTCAGACGTGCCAGAAGCACGTGCCGGACACGCCGGAACCACCTACTAGAGAGACCGGAACCACCTGCCAGACCCGCCTGAACCACCTGCTGAGTACGCTGGAACAACCTGCTCTACTCGCTGGAGCCACCTGCTGGACACGCCAAAATCACCTGATGGCTACGCCAGCACCACTCGGCAGACAAGCCAGAATCACCTGCAGGGTATGCCGGAACCACCTCTCAGACGTGCCAGAACCCCTTGTCGGACACTCCGGAATCACCTGTCAGGCATGCCGGAACCACCTCTCGAGCGTGCCAGAATGACGTGCCAGAGACACCGGATGCACCTGCCGAGCACGCCGGAACCTCCTGTTCGACTCGCCGGAACCACCAGCCAGAGACGCCAAAATCCCCTGCCAGGTAGGCCAGAATCACATGGCGGACGCTCCGGAATCTCCCGCCGGGAAGGTAGGAACCACCTCTCAAACATACTGGAAGCACGTGCCGGACATGCCGGCACCACGTACTGGACAGACCAGAAACACCTGCCGGACCTGCCTGAACCACCTGCTGAGCACACCGGAACAACTTGCTCGACTCGCTGGAGCCACCTGCTGGACACCCCAAAATCACCAGCCAGCTAGGCCAGAACCACTTGCCGTACACTCCGGAATCACCTGCTGGTTACACCAGAGCCACTTGGTGGACAATCCAGAATCACCTGCCGGACATGCCAGAACCACCTGTCACACATGCCGGAACCACGTGCCTGACACGCCGGAACCACCTCGCGGACAGACCGGAACCACCTACCAGACATGCCTGAACCACCTGCCGAGCATGCCGGAACCACCTGCCGGACACGCCAAAATCACCTGCGGGCTAGGCCAGAACCACTTGTAGGACTCTCCTGGAGCACCTGCCGGGCATGCGGGAACCACCTCTCAGACGTGCCAGAACCACGTGCGGCACATGACGGAACCCATTACCGGACAGACCGGAACCACCTGCTGGACACGCCAGAATCACCTGCCAAGAACACCGGAACCACCTGAACAGCTCGCCAGAAACACCTGCCGGGCATGCCAAAATCACCTGCCGGCTACACCAGAACCTCTTGCCGGACACTCCGGAATCACCTGCCAGACATGATGCAACCAAATGTCAGACGTGCCAGAACCACGTGCCAGAGACACCGGATGCAACTGCCGAGCATGCCGGAACCTCCTGCTCAACTCGCTGTAACCACCTGCCGGGGACGCCAAAATCACCTGTCAGCTAGGCCAGAACCACGTGGCGGACTCTATGGAATCACCCGCCGGGCATGCCGGAACCAGCTCTCAGACGTGCCAGAAGCACGTGCCGGACACGCCGGAACCACCTACTAGAGAGACCGGAACCACCTGCCAGACCCGCCTGAACCACCTGCTGAGTACGCTGGAACAACCTGCTCTACTCGCTGGAGCCACCTGCTGGACACGCCAAAATCACCTGATGGCTACGCCAGCACCACTCGGCAGACAAGCCAGAATCACCTGCAGGGTATGCCGGAACCACCTCTCAGACGTGCCAGAACCCCTTGTCGGACACTCCGGAATCACCTGTCAGGCATGCCGGAACCACCTCTCGAGCGTGCCAGAATGACGTGCCAGAGACACCGGATGCACCTGCCGAGCACGCCGGAACCTCCTCTTCGACTCGCCGGAACCACCAGCCAGAGACGCCAAAATCCCCTGCCAGGTAGGCCAGAATCACATGGCGGACGCTCCGGAATCTCCCGCCGGGAAGGTAGGAACCACCTCTCAAACATACTGGAAGCACGTGCCGGACATGCCGGCACCACGTACTGGACAGACCAGAAACACCTGCCGGACCTGCCTGAACCACCTGCTGAGCACACCGGAACAACTTGCTCGACTCGCTGGAGCCACCTGCTGGACACCCCAAAATCACCAGCCAGCTAGGCCAGAACCACTTGCCGTACACTCCGGAATCACCTGCTGGTTACACCAGAGCCACTTGGTGGACAATCCAGAATCACCTGCCGGACATGCCAGAACCACCTGTCACACATGCCGGAACCACGTGCCTGACACGCCGGAACCACCTCGCGGACAGACCGGAACCACCTACCAGACATGCCTGAACCACCTGCCGAGCATGCCGGAACCACCTGCCGGACACGCCAAAATCACCTGCGGGCTAGGCCAGAACCACTTGTAGGACTCTCCTGGAGCACCTGCCGGGCATGCGGGAACCACCTCTCAGACGTGCCAGAACCACGTGCGGCACATGACGGAACCCATTACCGGACAGACCGGAACCACCTGCTGGACACGCCAGAATCACCTGCCAAGAACACCGGAACCACCTGAACAGCTCGCCAGAAACACCTGCCGGGCATGCCAAAATCACCTGCCGGCTACACCAGAACCTCTTGCCGGACACTCCGGAATCACCTGCCAGACATGATGCAACCAAATGTCAGACGTGCCAGAACCACGTGCCAGAGACACCGGATGCAACTGCCGAGCATGCCGGAACCTCCTGCTCAACTCGCTGTAACCACCTGCCGGGGACGCCAAAATCACCTGTCAGCTAGGCCAGAACCACGTGGCGGACTCTATGGAATCACCCGCCGGGCATGCCGGAACCAGCTCTCAGACGTGCCAGAAGCACGTGCCGGACACGCCGGAACCACCTACTAGAGAGACCGGAACCACCTGCCAGACCCGCCTGAACCACCTGCTGAGTACGCTGGAACAACCTGCTCTACTCGCTGGAGCCACCTGCTGGACACGCCAAAATCACCTGATGGCTACGCCAGCACCACTCGGCAGACAAGCCAGAATCACCTGCAGGGTATGCCGGAACCACCTCTCAGACGTGCCAGAACCCCTTGTCGGACACTCCGGAATCACCTGTCAGGCATGCCGGAACCACCTCTCGAGCGTGCCAGAATGACGTGCCAGAGACACCGGATGCACCTGCCGAGCACGCCGGAACCTCCTGTTCGACTCGCCGGAACCACCAGCCAGAGACGCCAAAATCCCCTGCCAGGTAGGCCAGAATCACATGGCGGACGCTCCGGAATCTCCCGCCGGGAAGGTAGGAACCACCTCTCAAACATACTGGAAGCACGTGCCGGACATGCCGGCACCACGTACTGGACAGACCAGAAACACCTGCCGGACCTGCCTGAACCACCTGCTGAGCACACCGGAACAACTTGCTCGACTCGCTGGAGCCACCTGCTGGACACCCCAAAATCACCAGCCAGCTAGGCCAGAACCACTTGCCGTACACTCCGGAATCACCTGCTGGTTACACCAGAGCCACTTGGTGGACAATCCAGAATCACCTGCCGGACATGCCAGAACCACCTGTCACACATGCCGGAACCACGTGCCTGACACGCCGGAACCACCTCGCGGACAGACCGGAACCACCTACCAGACATGCCTGAACCACCTGCCGAGCATGCCGGAACCACCTGCCGGACACGCCAAAATCACCTGCGGGCTAGGCCAGAACCACTTGTAGGACTCTCCTGGAGCACCTGCCGGGCATGCGGGAACCACCTCTCAGACGTGCCAGAACCACGTGCGGCACATGACGGAACCCATTACCGGACAGACCGGAACCACCTGCTGGACACGCCAGAATCACCTGCCAAGAACACCGGAACCACCTGAACAGCTCGCCAGAAACACCTGCCGGGCATGCCAAAATCACCTGCCGGCTACACCAGAACCTCTTGCCGGACACTCCGGAATCACCTGCCAGACATGATGCAACCAAATGTCAGACGTGCCAGAACCACGTGCCAGAGACACCGGATGCAACTGCCGAGCATGCCGGAACCTCCTGCTCAACTCGCTGTAACCACCTGCCGGGGACGCCAAAATCACCTGTCAGCTAGGCCAGAACCACGTGGCGGACTCTATGGAATCACCCGCCGGGCATGCCGGAACCAGCTCTCAGACGTGCCAGAAGCACGTGCCGGACACGCCGGAACCACCTACTAGAGAGACCGGAACCACCTGCCAGACCCGCCTGAACCACCTGCTGAGTACGCTGGAACAACCTGCTCTACTCGCTGGAGCCACCTGCTGGACACGCCAAAATCACCTGATGGCTACGCCAGCACCACTCGGCAGACAAGCCAGAATCACCTGCAGGGTATGCCGGAACCACCTCTCAGACGTGCCAGAACCCCTTGTCGGACACTCCGGAATCACCTGTCAGGCATGCCGGAACCACCTCTCGAGCGTGCCAGAATGACGTGCCAGAGACACCGGATGCACCTGCCGAGCACGCCGGAACCTCCTGTTCGACTCGCCGGAACCACCAGCCAGAGACGCCAAAATCCCCTGCCAGGTAGGCCAGAATCACATGGCGGACGCTCCGGAATCTCCCGCCGGGAAGGTAGGAACCACCTCTCAAACATACTGGAAGCACGTGCCGGACATGCCGGCACCACGTACTGGACAGACCAGAAACACCTGCCGGACCTGCCTGAACCACCTGCTGAGCACACCGGAACAACTTGCTCGACTCGCTGGAGCCACCTGCTGGACACCCCAAAATCACCAGCCAGCTAGGCCAGAACCACTTGCCGTACACTCCGGAATCACCTGCTGGTTACACCAGAGCCACTTGGTGGACAATCCAGAATCACCTGCCGGACATGCCAGAACCACCTGTCACACATGCCGGAACCACGTGCCTGACACGCCGGAACCACCTCGCGGACAGACCGGAACCACCTACCAGACATGCCTGAACCACCTGCCGAGCATGCCGGAACCACCTGCCGGACACGCCAAAATCACCTGCGGGCTAGGCCAGAACCACTTGTAGGACTCTCCTGGAGCACCTGCCGGGCATGCGGGAACCACCTCTCAGACGTGCCAGAACCACGTGCGGCACATGACGGAACCCATTACCGGACAGACCGGAACCACCTGCTGGACACGCCAGAATCACCTGCCAAGAACACCGGAACCACCTGAACAGCTCGCCAGAAACACCTGCCGGGCATGCCAAAATCACCTGCCGGCTACACCAGAACCTCTTGCCGGACACTCCGGAATCACCTGCCAGACATGATGCAACCAAATGTCAGACGTGCCAGAACCACGTGCCAGAGACACCGGATGCAACTGCCGAGCATGCCGGAACCTCCTGCTCAACTCGCTGTAACCACCTGCCGGGGACGCCAAAATCACCTGTCAGCTAGGCCAGAACCACGTGGCGGACTCTATGGAATCACCCGCCGGGCATGCCGGAACCAGCTCTCAGACGTGCCAGAAGCACGTGCCGGACACGCCGGAACCACCTACTAGAGAGACCGGAACCACCTGCCAGACCCGCCTGAACCACCTGCTGAGTACGCTGGAACAACCTGCTCTACTCGCTGGAGCCACCTGCTGGACACGCCAAAATCACCTGATGGCTACGCCAGCACCACTCGGCAGACAAGCCAGAATCACCTGCAGGGTATGCCGGAACCACCTCTCAGACGTGCCAGAACCCCTTGTCGGACACTCCGGAATCACCTGTCAGGCATGCCGGAACCACCTCTCGAGCGTGCCAGAATGACGTGCCAGAGACACCGGATGCACCTGCCGAGCACGCCGGAACCTCCTGTTCGACTCGCCGGAACCACCAGCCAGAGACGCCAAAATCCCCTGCCAGGTAGGCCAGAATCACATGGCGGACGCTCCGGAATCTCCCGCCGGGAAGGTAGGAACCACCTCTCAAACATACTGGAAGCACGTGCCGGACATGCCGGCACCACGTACTGGACAGACCAGAAACACCTGCCGGACCTGCCTGAACCACCTGCTGAGCACACCGGAACAACTTGCTCGACTCGCTGGAGCCACCTGCTGGACACCCCAAAATCACCAGCCAGCTAGGCCAGAACCACTTGCCGTACACTCCGGAATCACCTGCTGGTTACACCAGAGCCACTTGGTGGACAATCCAGAATCACCTGCCGGACATGCCAGAACCACCTGTCACACATGCCGGAACCACGTGCCTGACACGCCGGAACCACCTCGCGGACAGACCGGAACCACCTACCAGACATGCCTGAACCACCTGCCGAGCATGCCGGAACCACCTGCCGGACACGCCAAAATCACCTGCGGGCTAGGCCAGAACCACTTGTAGGACTCTCCTGGAGCACCTGCCGGGCATGCGGGAACCACCTCTCAGACGTGCCAGAACCACGTGCGGCACATGACGGAACCCATTACCGGACAGACCGGAACCACCTGCTGGACACGCCAGAATCACCTGCCAAGAACACCGGAACCACCTGAACAGCTCGCCAGAAACACCTGCCGGGCATGCCAAAATCACCTGCCGGCTACACCAGAACCTCTTGCCGGACACTCCGGAATCACCTGCCAGACATGATGCAACCAAATGTCAGACGTGCCAGAACCACGTGCCAGAGACACCGGATGCAACTGCCGAGCATGCCGGAACCTCCTGCTCAACTCGCTGTAACCACCTGCCGGGGACGCCAAAATCACCTGTCAGCTAGGCCAGAACCACGTGGCGGACTCTATGGAATCACCCGCCGGGCATGCCGGAACCAGCTCTCAGACGTGCCAGAAGCACGTGCCGGACACGCCGGAACCACCTACTAGAGAGACCGGAACCACCTGCCAGACCCGCCTGAACCACCTGCTGAGTACGCTGGAACAACCTGCTCTACTCGCTGGAGCCACCTGCTGGACACGCCAAAATCACCTGATGGCTACGCCAGCACCACTCGGCAGACAAGCCAGAATCACCTGCAGGGTATCCCGGAACCACCTCTCAGACGTGCCAGAACCCCTTGTCGGACACTCCGGAATCACCTGTCAGGCATGCCGGAACCACCTCTCGAGCGTGCCAGAATGACGTGCCAGAGACACCGGATGCACCTGCCGAGCACGCCGGAACCTCCTGTTCGACTCGCCGGAACCACCAGCCAGAGACGCCAAAATCCCCTGCCAGGTAGGCCAGAATCACATGGCGGACGCTCCGGAATCTCCCGCCGGGAAGGTAGGAACCACCTCTCAAACATACTGGAAGCACGTGCCGGACATGCCGGCACCACGTACTGGACAGACCAGAAACACCTGCCGGACCTGCCTGAACCACCTGCTGAGCACACCGGAACAACTTGCTCGACTCGCTGGAGCCACCTGCTGGACACCCCAAAATCACCAGCCAGCTAGGCCAGAACCACTTGCCGTACACTCCGGAATCACCTGCTGGTTACACCAGAGCCACTTGGTGGACAATCCAGAATCACCTGCCGGACATGCCAGAACCACCTGTCACACATGCCGGAACCACGTGCCTGACACGCCGGAACCACCTCGCGGACAGACCGGAACCACCTACCAGACATGCCTGAACCACCTGCCGAGCATGCCGGAACCACCTGCCGGACACGCCAAAATCACCTGCGGGCTAGGCCAGAACCACTTGTAGGACTCTCCTGGAGCACCTGCCGGGCATGCGGGAACCACCTCTCAGACGTGCCAGAACCACGTGCGGCACATGACGGAACCCATTACCGGACAGACCGGAACCACCTGCTGGACACGCCAGAATCACCTGCCAAGAACACCGGAACCACCTGAACAGCTCGCCAGAAACACCTGCCGGGCATGCCAAAATCACCTGCCGGCTACACCAGAACCTCTTGCCGGACACTCCGGAATCACCTGCCAGACATGATGCAACCAAATGTCAGACGTGCCAGAACCACGTGCCAGAGACACCGGATGCAACTGCCGAGCATGCCGGAACCTCCTGCTCAACTCGCTGTAACCACCTGCCGGGGACGCCAAAATCACCTGTCAGCTAGGCCAGAACCACGTGGCGGACTCTATGGAATCACCCGCCGGGCATGCCGGAACCAGCTCTCAGACGTGCCAGAAGCACGTGCCGGACACGCCGGAACCACCTACTAGAGAGACCGGAACCACCTGCCAGACCCGCCTGAACCACCTGCTGAGTACGCTGGAACAACCTGCTCTACTCGCTGGAGCCACCTGCTGGACACGCCAAAATCACCTGATGGCTACGCCAGCACCACTCGGCAGACAAGCCAGAATCACCTGCAGGGTATGCCGGAACCACCTCTCAGACGTGCCAGAACCCCTTGTCGGACACTCCGGAATCACCTGTCAGGCATGCCGGAACCACCTCTCGAGCGTGCCAGAATGACGTGCCAGAGACACCGGATGCACCTGCCGAGCACGCCGGAACCTCCTGTTCGACTCGCCGGAACCACCAGCCAGAGACGCCAAAATCCCCTGCCAGGTAGGCCAGAATCACATGGCGGACGCTCCGGAATCTCCCGCCGGGAAGGTAGGAACCACCTCTCAAACATACTGGAAGCACGTGCCGGACATGCCGGCACCACGTACTGGACAGACCAGAAACACCTGCCGGACCTGCCTGAACCACCTGCTGAGCACACCGGAACAACTTGCTCGACTCGCTGGAGCCACCTGCTGGACACCCCAAAATCACCAGCCAGCTAGGCCAGAACCACTTGCCGTACACTCCGGAATCACCTGCTGGTTACACCAGAGCCACTTGGTGGACAATCCAGAATCACCTGCCGGACATGCCAGAACCACCTGTCACACATGCCGGAACCACGTGCCTGACACGCCGGAACCACCTCGCGGACAGACCGGAACCACCTACCAGACATGCCTGAACCACCTGCCGAGCATGCCGGAACCACCTGCCGGACACGCCAAAATCACCTGCGGGCTAGGCCAGAACCACTTGTAGGACTCTCCTGGAGCACCTGCCGGGCATGCGGGAACCACCTCTCAGACGTGCCAGAACCACGTGCGGCACATGACGGAACCCATTACCGGACAGACCGGAACCACCTGCTGGACACGCCAGAATCACCTGCCAAGAACACCGGAACCACCTGAACAGCTCGCCAGAAACACCTGCCGGGCATGCCAAAATCACCTGCCGGCTACACCAGAACCTCTTGCCGGACACTCCGGAATCACCTGCCAGACATGATGCAACCAAATGTCAGACGTGCCAGAACCACGTGCCAGAGACACCGGATGCAACTGCCGAGCATGCCGGAACCTCCTGCTCAACTCGCTGTAACCACCTGCCGGGGACGCCAAAATCACCTGTCAGCTAGGCCAGAACCACGTGGCGGACTCTATGGAATCACCCGCCGGGCATGCCGGAACCAGCTCTCAGACGTGCCAGAAGCACGTGCCGGACACGCCGGAACCACCTACTAGAGAGACCGGAACCACCTGCCAGACCCGCCTGAACCACCTGCTGAGTACGCTGGAACAACCTGCTCTACTCGCTGGAGCCACCTGCTGGACACGCCAAAATCACCTGATGGCTACGCCAGCACCACTCGGCAGACAAGCCAGAATCACCTGCAGGGTATGCCGGAACCACCTCTCAGACGTGCCAGAACCCCTTGTCGGACACTCCGGAATCACCTGTCAGGCATGCCGGAACCACCTCTCGAGCGTGCCAGAATGACGTGCCAGAGACACCGGATGCACCTGCCGAGCACGCCGGAACCTCCTGTTCGACTCGCCGGAACCACCAGCCAGAGACGCCAAAATCCCCTGCCAGGTAGGCCAGAATCACATGGCGGACGCTCCGGAATCTCCCGCCGGGAAGGTAGGAACCACCTCTCAAACATACTGGAAGCACGTGCCGGACATGCCGGCACCACGTACTGGACAGACCAGAAACACCTGCCGGACCTGCCTGAACCACCTGCTGAGCACACCGGAACAACTTGCTCGACTCGCTGGAGCCACCTGCTGGACACCCCAAAATCACCAGCCAGCTAGGCCAGAACCACTTGCCGTACACTCCGGAATCACCTGCTGGTTACACCAGAGCCACTTGGTGGACAATCCAGAATCACCTGCCGGACATGCCAGAACCACCTGTCACACATGCCGGAACCACGTGCCTGACACGCCGGAACCACCTCGCGGACAGACCGGAACCACCTACCAGACATGCCTGAACCACCTGCCGAGCATGCCGGAACCACCTGCCGGACACGCCAAAATCACCTGCGGGCTAGGCCAGAACCACTTGTAGGACTCTCCTGGAGCACCTGCCGGGCATGCGGGAACCACCTCTCAGACGTGCCAGAACCACGTGCGGCACATGACGGAACCCATTACCGGACAGACCGGAACCACCTGCTGGACACGCCAGAATCACCTGCCAAGAACACCGGAACCACCTGAACAGCTCGCCAGAAACACCTGCCGGGCATGCCAAAATCACCTGCCGGCTACACCAGAACCTCTTGCCGGACACTCCGGAATCACCTGCCAGACATGATGCAACCAAATGTCAGACGTGCCAGAACCACGTGCCAGAGACACCGGATGCAACTGCCGAGCATGCCGGAACCTCCTGCTCAACTCGCTGTAACCACCTGCCGGGGACGCCAAAATCACCTGTCAGCTAGGCCAGAACCACGTGGCGGACTCTATGGAATCACCCGCCGGGCATGCCGGAACCAGCTCTCAGACGTGCCAGAAGCACGTGCCGGACACGCCGGAACCACCTACTAGAGAGACCGGAACCACCTGCCAGACCCGCCTGAACCACCTGCTGAGTACGCTGGAACAACCTGCTCTACTCGCTGGAGCCACCTGCTGGACACGCCAAAATCACCTGATGGCTACGCCAGCACCACTCGGCAGACAAGCCAGAATCACCTGCAGGGTATGCCGGAACCACCTCTCAGACGTGCCAGAACCCCTTGTCGGACACTCCGGAATCACCTGTCAGGCATGCCGGAACCACCTCTCGAGCGTGCCAGAATGACGTGCCAGAGACACCGGATGCACCTGCCGAGCACGCCGGAACCTCCTGTTCGACTCGCCGGAACCACCAGCCAGAGACGCCAAAATCCCCTGCCAGGTAGGCCAGAATCACATGGCGGACGCTCCGGAATCTCCCGCCGGGAAGGTAGGAACCACCTCTCAAACATACTGGAAGCACGTGCCGGACATGCCGGCACCACGTACTGGACAGACCAGAAACACCTGCCGGACCTGCCTGAACCACCTGCTGAGCACACCGGAACAACTTGCTCGACTCGCTGGGGCCACCTGCTGGACACCCCAAAATCACCAGCCAGCTAGGCCAGAACCACTTGCCGTACACTCCGGAATCACCTGCTGGTTACACCAGAGCCACTTGGTGGACAATCCAGAATCACCTGCCGGACATGCCAGAACCACCTGTCACACATGCCGGAACCACGTGCCTGACACGCCGGAACCACCTCGCGGACAGACCGGAACCACCTACCAGACATGCCTGAACCACCTGCCGAGCATGCCGGAACCACCTGCCGGACACGCCAAAATCACCTGCGGGCTAGGCCAGAACCACTTGTAGGACTCTCCTGGAGCACCTGCCGGGCATGCGGGAACCACCTCTCAGACGTGCCAGAACCACGTGCGGCACATGACGGAACCCATTACCGGACAGACCGGAACCACCTGCTGGACACGCCAGAATCACCTGCCAAGAACACCGGAACCACCTGAACAGCTCGCCAGAAACACCTGCCGGGCATGCCAAAATCACCTGCCGGCTACACCAGAACCTCTTGCCGGACACTCCGGAATCACCTGCCAGACATGATGCAACCAAATGTCAGACGTGCCAGAACCACGTGCCAGAGACACCGGATGCAACTGCCGAGCATGCCGGAACCTCCTGCTCAACTCGCTGTAACCACCTGCCGGGGACGCCAAAATCACCTGTCAGCTAGGCCAGAACCACGTGGCGGACTCTATGGAATCACCCGCCGGGCATGCCGGAACCAGCTCTCAGACGTGCCAGAAGCACGTGCCGGACACGCCGGAACCACCTACTAGAGAGACCGGAACCACCTGCCAGACCCGCCTGAACCACCTGCTGAGTACGCTGGAACAACCTGCTCTACTCGCTGGAGCCACCTGCTGGACACGCCAAAATCACCTGATGGCTACGCCAGCACCACTCGGCAGACAAGCCAGAATCACCTGCAGGGTATGCCGGAACCACCTCTCAGACGTGCCAGAACCCCTTGTCGGACACTCCGGAATCACCTGTCAGGCATGCCGGAACCACCTCTCGAGCGTGCCAGAATGACGTGCCAGAGACACCGGATGCACCTGCCGAGCACGCCGGAACCTCCTGTTCGACTCGCCGGAACCACCAGCCAGAGACGCCAAAATCCCCTGCCAGGTAGGCCAGAATCACATGGCGGACGCTCCGGAATCTCCCGCCGGGAAGGTAGGAACCACCTCTCAAACATACTGGAAGCACGTGCCGGACATGCCGGCACCACGTACTGGACAGACCAGAAACACCTGCCGGACCTGCCTGAACCACCTGCTGAGCACACCGGAACAACTTGCTCGACTCGCTGGGGCCACCTGCTGGACACCCCAAAATCACCAGCCAGCTAGGCCAGAACCACTTGCCGTACACTCCGGAATCACCTGCTGGTTACACCAGAGCCACTTGGTGGACAATCCAGAATCACCTGCCGGACATGCCAGAACCACCTGTCACACATGCCGGAACCACGTGCCTGACACGCCGGAACCACCTCGCGGACAGACCGGAACCACCTACCAGACATGCCTGAACCACCTGCCGAGCATGCCGGAACCACCTGCCGGACACGCCAAAATCACCTGCGGGCTAGGCCAGAACCACTTGTAGGACTCTCCTGGAGCACCTGCCGGGCATGCGGGAACCACCTCTCAGACGTGCCAGAACCACGTGCGGCACATGACGGAACCCATTACCGGACAGACCGGAACCACCTGCTGGACACGCCAGAATCACCTGCCAAGAACACCGGAACCACCTGAACAGCTCGCCAGAAACACCTGCCGGACATGCCAAAATCACCTGCCGGCTACACCAGAACCTCTTGCCGGACACTCCGGAATCACCTGCCAGACATGATGCAACCAAATGTCAGACGTGCCAGAACCACGTGCCAGAGACACCGGATGCAACTGCCGAGCATGCCGGAACCTCCTGCTCAACTCGCTGTAACCACCTGCCGGGGACGCCAAAATCACCTGTCAGCTAGGCCAGAACCACGTGGCGGACTCTATGGAATCACCCGCCGGGCATGCCGGAACCAGCTCTCAGACGTGCCAGAAGCACGTGCCGGACACGCCGGAACCACCTACTAGAGAGACCGGAACCACCTGCCAGACCCGCCTGAACCACCTGCTGAGTACGCTGGAACAACCTGCTCTACTCGCTGGAGCCACCTGCTGGACACGCCAAAATCACCTGATGGCTACGCCAGCACCACTCGGCAGACAAGCCAGAATCACCTGCAGGGTATGCCGGAACCACCTCTCAGACGTGCCAGAACCCCTTGTCGGACACTCCGGAATCACCTGTCAGGCATGCCGGAACCACCTCTCGAACGTGCCAGAATGACGTGCCAGAGACACCGGATGCACCTGCCGAGCACGCCGGAACCTCCTCTTCGACTCGCCGGAACCACCAGCCAGAGACGCCAAAATCCCCTGCCAGGTAGGCCAGAATCACATGGCGGACGCTCCGGAATCTCCCGCCGGGAAGGTAGGAACCACCTCTCAAACATACTGGAAGCACGTGCCGGACATGCCGGCACCACGTACTGGACAGACCAGAAACACCTGCCGGACCTGCCTGAACCACCTGCTGAGCACACCGGAACAACTTGCTCGACTCGCTGGGGCCACCTGCTGGACACCCCAAAATCACCAGCCAGCTAGGCCAGAACCACTTGCCGTACACTCCGGAATCACCTGCTGGTTACACCAGAGCCACTTGGTGGACAATCCAGAATCACCTGCCGGACATGCCAGAACCACCTGTCACACATGCCGGAACCACGTGCCTGACACGCCGGAACCACCTCGCGGACAGACCGGAACCACCTACCAGACATGCCTGAACCACCTGCCGAGCATGCCGGAACCACCTGCCGGACACGCCAAAATCACCTGCGGGCTAGGCCAGAACCACTTGTAGGACTCTCCTGGAGCACCTGCCGGGCATGCGGGAACCACCTCTCAGACGTGCCAGAACCACGTGCGGCACATGACGGAACCCATTACCGGACAGACCGGAACCACCTGCTGGACACGCCAGAATCACCTGCCAAGAACACCGGAACCACCTGAACAGCTCGCCAGAAACACCTGCCGGGCATGCCAAAATCACCTGCCGGCTACACCAGAACCTCTTGCCGGACACTCCGGAATCACCTGCCAGACATGATGCAACCAAATGTCAGACGTGCCAGAACCACGTGCCAGAGACACCGGATGCAACTGCCGAGCATGCCGGAACCTCCTGCTCAACTCGCTGTAACCACCTGCCGGGGACGCCAAAATCACCTGTCAGCTAGGCCAGAACCACGTGGCGGACTCTATGGAATCACCCGCCGGGCATGCCGGAACCAGCTCTCAGACGTGCCAGAAGCACGTGCCGGACACGCCGGAACCACCTACTAGAGAGACCGGAACCACCTGCCAGACCCGCCTGAACCACCTGCTGAGTACGCTGGAACAACCTGCTCTACTCGCTGGAGCCACCTGCTGGACACGCCAAAATCACCTGATGGCTACGCCAGCACCACTCGGCAGACAAGCCAGAATCACCTGCAGGGTATGCCGGAACCACCTCTCAGACGTGCCAGAACCCCTTGTCGGACACTCCGGAATCACCTGTCAGGCATGCCGGAACCACCTCTCGAGCGTGCCAGAATGACGTGCCAGAGACACCGGATGCACCTGCCGAGCACGCCGGAACCTCCTGTTCGACTCGCCGGAACCACCAGCCAGAGACGCCAAAATCCCCTGCCAGGTAGGCCAGAATCACATGGCGGACGCTCCGGAATCTCCCGCCGGGAAGGTAGGAACCACCTCTCAAACATACTGGAAGCACGTGCCGGACATGCCGGCACCACGTACTGGACAGACCAGAAACACCTGCCGGACCTGCCTGAACCACCTGCTGAGCACACCGGAACAACTTGCTCGACTCGCTGGGGCCACCTGCTGGACACCCCAAAATCACCAGCCAGCTAGGCCAGAACCACTTGCCGTACACTCCGGAATCACCTGCTGGTTACACCAGAGCCACTTGGTGGACAATCCAGAATCACCTGCCGGACATGCCAGAACCACCTGTCACACATGCCGGAACCACGTGCCTGACACGCCGGAACCACCTCGCGGACAGACCGGAACCACCTACCAGACATGCCTGAACCACCTGCCGAGCATGCCGGAACCACCTGCCGGACACGCCAAAATCACCTGCGGGCTAGGCCAGAACCACTTGTAGGACTCTCCTGGAGCACCTGCCGGGCATGCGGGAACCACCTCTCAGACGTGCCAGAACCACGTGCGGCACATGACGGAACCCATTACCGGACAGACCGGAACCACCTGCTGGACACGCCAGAATCACCTGCCAAGAACACCGGAACCACCTGAACAGCTCGCCAGAAACACCTGCCGGACATGCCAAAATCACCTGCCGGCTACACCAGAACCTCTTGCCGGACACTCCGGAATCACCTGCCAGACATGATGCAACCAAATGTCAGACGTGCCAGAACCACGTGCCAGAGACACCGGATGCAACTGCCGAGCATGCCGGAACCTCCTGCTCAACTCGCTGTAACCACCTGCCGGGGACGCCAAAATCACCTGTCAGCTAGGCCAGAACCACGTGGCGGACTCTATGGAATCACCCGCCGGGCATGCCGGAACCAGCTCTCAGACGTGCCAGAAGCACGTGCCGGACACGCCGGAACCACCTACTAGAGAGACCGGAACCACCTGCCAGACCCGCCTGAACCACCTGCTGAGTACGCTGGAACAACCTGCTCTACTCGCTGGAGCCACCTGCTGGACACGCCAAAATCACCTGATGGCTACGCCAGCACCACTCGGCAGACAAGCCAGAATCACCTGCAGGGTATGCCGGAACCACCTCTCAGACGTGCCAGAACCCCTTGTCGGACACTCCGGAATCACCTGTCAGGCATGCCGGAACCACCTCTCGAGCGTGCCAGAATGACGTGCCAGAGACACCGGATGCACCTGCCGAGCACGCCGGAACCTCCTGTTCGACTCGCCGGAACCACCAGCCAGAGACGCCAAAATCCCCTGCCAGGTAGGCCAGAATCACATGGCGGACGCTCCGGAATCTCCCGCCGGGAAGGTAGGAACCACCTCTCAAACATACTGGAAGCACGTGCCGGACATGCCGGCACCACGTACTGGACAGACCAGAAACACCTGCCGGACCTGCCTGAACCACCTGCTGAGCACACCGGAACAACTTGCTCGACTCGCTGGGGCCACCTGCTGGACACCCCAAAATCACCAGCCAGCTAGGCCAGAACCACTTGCCGTACACTCCGGAATCACCTGCTGGTTACACCAGAGCCACTTGGTGGACAATCCAGAATCACCTGCCGGACATGCCAGAACCACCTGTCACACATGCCGGAACCACGTGCCTGACACGCCGGAACCACCTCGCGGACAGACCGGAACCACCTACCAGACATGCCTGAACCACCTGCCGAGCATGCCGGAACCACCTGCCGGACACGCCAAAATCACCTGCGGGCTAGGCCAGAACCACTTGTAGGACTCTCCTGGAGCACCTGCCGGGCATGCGGGAACCACCTCTCAGACGTGCCAGAACCACGTGCGGCACATGACGGAACCCATTACCGGACAGACCGGAACCACCTGCTGGACACGCCAGAATCACCTGCCAAGAACACCGGAACCACCTGAACAGCTCGCCAGAAACACCTGCCGGGCATGCCAAAATCACCTGCCGGCTACACCAGAACCTCTTGCCGGACACTCCGGAATCACCTGCCAGACATGATGCAACCAAATGTCAGACGTGCCAGAACCACGTGCCAGAGACACCGGATGCAACTGCCGAGCATGCCGGAACCTCCTGCTCAACTCGCTGTAACCACCTGCCGGGGACGCCAAAATCACCTGTCAGCTAGGCCAGAACCACGTGGCGGACTCTATGGAATCACCCGCCGGGCATGCCGGAACCAGCTCTCAGACGTGCCAGAAGCACGTGCCGGACACGCCGGAACCACCTACTAGAGAGACCGGAACCACCTGCCAGACCCGCCTGAACCACCTGCTGAGTACGCTGGAACAACCTGCTCTACTCGCTGGAGCCACCTGCTGGACACGCCAAAATCACCTGATGGCTACGCCAGCACCACTCGGCAGACAAGCCAGAATCACCTGCAGGGTATGCCGGAACCACCTCTCAGACGTGCCAGAACCCCTTGTCGGACACTCCGGAATCACCTGTCAGGCATGCCGGAACCACCTCTCGAGCGTGCCAGAATGACGTGCCAGAGACACCGGATGCACCTGCCGAGCACGCCGGAACCTCCTGTTCGACTCGCCGGAACCACCAGCCAGAGACGCCAAAATCCCCTGCCAGGTAGGCCAGAATCACATGGCGGACGCTCCGGAATCTCCCGCCGGGAAGGTAGGAACCACCTCTCAAACATACTGGAAGCACGTGCCGGACATGCCGGCACCACGTACTGGACAGACCAGAAACACCTGCCGGACCTGCCTGAACCACCTGCTGAGCACACCGGAACAACTTGCTCGACTCGCTGGGGCCACCTGCTGGACACCCCAAAATCACCAGCCAGCTAGGCCAGAACCACTTGCCGTACACTCCGGAATCACCTGCTGGTTACACCAGAGCCACTTGGTGGACAATCCAGAATCACCTGCCGGACATGCCAGAACCACCTGTCACACATGCCGGAACCACGTGCCTGACACGCCGGAACCACCTCGCGGACAGACCGGAACCACCTACCAGACATGCCTGAACCACCTGCCGAGCATGCCGGAACCACCTGCCGGACACGCCAAAATCACCTGCGGGCTAGGCCAGAACCACTTGTAGGACTCTCCTGGAGCACCTGCCGGGCATGCGGGAACCACCTCTCAGACGTGCCAGAACCACGTGCGGCACATGACGGAACCCATTACCGGACAGACCGGAACCACCTGCTGGACACGCCAGAATCACCTGCCAAGAACACCGGAACCACCTGAACAGCTCGCCAGAAACACCTGCCGGACATGCCAAAATCACCTGCCGGCTACACCAGAACCTCTTGCCGGACACTCCGGAATCACCTGCCAGACATGATGCAACCAAATGTCAGACGTGCCAGAACCACGTGCCAGAGACACCGGATGCAACTGCCGAGCATGCCGGAACCTCCTGCTCAACTCGCTGTAACCACCTGCCGGGGACGCCAAAATCACCTGTCAGCTAGGCCAGAACCACGTGGCGGACTCTATGGAATCACCCGCCGGGCATGCCGGAACCAGCTCTCAGACGTGCCAGAAGCACGTGCCGGACACGCCGGAACCACCTACTAGAGAGACCGGAACCACCTGCCAGACCCGCCTGAACCACCTGCTGAGTACGCTGGAACAACCTGCTCTACTCGCTGGAGCCACCTGCTGGACACGCCAAAATCACCTGATGGCTACGCCAGCACCACTCGGCAGACAAGCCAGAATCACCTGCAGGGTATGCCGGAACCACCTCTCAGACGTGCCAGAACCCCTTGTCGGACACTCCGGAATCACCTGTCAGGCATGCCGGAACCACCTCTCGAACGTGCCAGAATGACGTGCCAGAGACACCGGATGCACCTGCCGAGCACGCCGGAACCTCCTCTTCGACTCGCCGGAACCACCAGCCAGAGACGCCAAAATCCCCTGCCAGGTAGGCCAGAATCACATGGCGGACGCTCCGGAATCTCCCGCCGGGAAGGTAGGAACCACCTCTCAAACATACTGGAAGCACGTGCCGGACATGCCGGCACCACGTACTGGACAGACCAGAAACACCTGCCGGACCTGCCTGAACCACCTGCTGAGCACACCGGAACAACTTGCTCGACTCGCTGGAGCCACCTGCTGGACACCCCAAAATCACCAGCCAGCTAGGCCAGAACCACTTGCCGTACACTCCGGAATCACCTGCTGGTTACACCAGAGCCACTTGGTGGACAATCCAGAATCACCTGCCGGACATGCCAGAACCACCTGTCACACATGCCGGAACCACGTGCCTGACACGCCGGAACCACCTCGCGGACAGACCGGAACCACCTACCAGACATGCCTGAACCACCTGCCGAGCATGCCGGAACCACCTGCCGGACACGCCAAAATCACCTGCGGGCTAGGCCAGAACCACTTGTAGGACTCTCCTGGAGCACCTGCCGGGCATGCGGGAACCACCTCTCAGACGTGCCAGAACCACGTGCGGCACATGACGGAACCCATTACCGGACAGACCGGAACCACCTGCTGGACACGCCAGAATCACCTGCCAAGAACACCGGAACCACCTGAACAGCTCGCCAGAAACACCTGCCGGGCATGCCAAAATCACCTGCCGGCTACACCAGAACCTCTTGCCGGACACTCCGGAATCACCTGCCAGACATGATGCAACCAAATGTCAGACGTGCCAGAACCACGTGCCAGAGACACCGGATGCAACTGCCGAGCATGCCGGAACCTCCTGCTCAACTCGCTGTAACCACCTGCCGGGGACGCCAAAATCACCTGTCAGCTAGGCCAGAACCACGTGGCGGACTCTATGGAATCACCCGCCGGGCATGCCGGAACCAGCTCTCAGACGTGCCAGAAGCACGTGCCGGACACGCCGGAACCACCTACTAGAGAGACCGGAACCACCTGCCAGACCCGCCTGAACCACCTGCTGAGTACGCTGGAACAACCTGCTCTACTCGCTGGAGCCACCTGCTGGACACGCCAAAATCACCTGATGGCTACGCCAGCACCACTCGGCAGACAAGCCAGAATCACCTGCAGGGTATGCCGGAACCACCTCTCAGACGTGCCAGAACCCCTTGTCGGACACTCCGGAATCACCTGTCAGGCATGCCGGAACCACCTCTCGAGCGTGCCAGAATGACGTGCCAGAGACACCGGATGCACCTGCCGAGCACGCCGGAACCTCCTCTTCGACTCGCCGGAACCACCAGCCAGAGACGCCAAAATCCCCTGCCAGGTAGGCCAGAATCACATGGCGGACGCTCCGGAATCTCCCGCCGGGAAGGTAGGAACCACCTCTCAAACATACTGGAAGCACGTGCCGGACATGCCGGCACCACGTACTGGACAGACCAGAAACACCTGCCGGACCTGCCTGAACCACCTGCTGAGCACACCGGAACAACTTGCTCGACTCGCTGGAGCCACCTGCTGGACACCCCAAAATCACCAGCCAGCTAGGCCAGAACCACTTGCCGTACACTCCGGAATCACCTGCTGGTTACACCAGAGCCACTTGGTGGACAATCCAGAATCACCTGCCGGACATGCCAGAACCACCTGTCACACATGCCGGAACCACGTGCCTGACACGCCGGAACCACCTCGCGGACAGACCGGAACCACCTACCAGACATGCCTGAACCACCTGCCGAGCATGCCGGAACCACCTGCCGGACACGCCAAAATCACCTGCGGGCTAGGCCAGAACCACTTGTAGGACTCTCCTGGAGCACCTGCCGGGCATGCGGGAACCACCTCTCAGACGTGCCAGAACCACGTGCGGCACATGACGGAACCCATTACCGGACAGACCGGAACCACCTGCTGGACACGCCAGAATCACCTGCCAAGAACACCGGAACCACCTGAACAGCTCGCCAGAAACACCTGCCGGGCATGCCAAAATCACCTGCCGGCTACACCAGAACCTCTTGCCGGACACTCCGGAATCACCTGCCAGACATGATGCAACCAAATGTCAGACGTGCCAGAACCACGTGCCAGAGACACCGGATGCAACTGCCGAGCATGCCGGAACCTCCTGCTCAACTCGCTGTAACCACCTGCCGGGGACGCCAAAATCACCTGTCAGCTAGGCCAGAACCACGTGGCGGACTCTATGGAATCACCCGCCGGGCATGCCGGAACCAGCTCTCAGACGTGCCAGAAGCACGTGCCGGACACGCCGGAACCACCTACTAGAGAGACCGGAACCACCTGCCAGACCCGCCTGAACCACCTGCTGAGTACGCTGGAACAACCTGCTCTACTCGCTGGAGCCACCTGCTGGACACGCCAAAATCACCTGATGGCTACGCCAGCACCACTCGGCAGACAAGCCAGAATCACCTGCAGGGTATGCCGGAACCACCTCTCAGACGTGCCAGAACCCCTTGTCGGACACTCCGGAATCACCTGTCAGGCATGCCGGAACCACCTCTCGAGCGTGCCAGAATGACGTGCCAGAGACACCGGATGCACCTGCCGAGCACGCCGGAACCTCCTGTTCGACTCGCCGGAACCACCAGCCAGAGACGCCAAAATCCCCTGCCAGGTAGGCCAGAATCACATGGCGGACGCTCCGGAATCTCCCGCCGGGAAGGTAGGAACCACCTCTCAAACATACTGGAAGCACGTGCCGGACATGCCGGCACCACGTACTGGACAGACCAGAAACACCTGCCGGACCTGCCTGAACCACCTGCTGAGCACACCGGAACAACTTGCTCGACTCGCTGGAGCCACCTGCTGGACACCCCAAAATCACCAGCCAGCTAGGCCAGAACCACTTGCCGTACACTCCGGAATCACCTGCTGGTTACACCAGAGCCACTTGGTGGACAATCCAGAATCACCTGCCGGACATGCCAGAACCACCTGTCACACATGCCGGAACCACGTGCCTGACACGCCGGAACCACCTCGCGGACAGACCGGAACCACCTACCAGACATGCCTGAACCACCTGCCGAGCATGCCGGAACCACCTGCCGGACACGCCAAAATCACCTGCGGGCTAGGCCAGAACCACTTGTAGGACTCTCCTGGAGCACCTGCCGGGCATGCGGGAACCACCTCTCAGACGTGCCAGAACCACGTGCGGCACATGACGGAACCCATTACCGGACAGACCGGAACCACCTGCTGGACACGCCAGAATCACCTGCCAAGAACACCGGAACCACCTGAACAGCTCGCCAGAAACACCTGCCGGGCATGCCAAAATCACCTGCCGGCTACACCAGAACCTCTTGCCGGACACTCCGGAATCACCTGCCAGACATGATGCAACCAAATGTCAGACGTGCCAGAACCACGTGCCAGAGACACCGGATGCAACTGCCGAGCATGCCGGAACCTCCTGCTCAACTCGCTGTAACCACCTGCCGGGGACGCCAAAATCACCTGTCAGCTAGGCCAGAACCACGTGGCGGACTCTATGGAATCACCCGCCGGGCATGCCGGAACCAGCTCTCAGACGTGCCAGAAGCACGTGCCGGACACGCCGGAACCACCTACTAGAGAGACCGGAACCACCTGCCAGACCCGCCTGAACCACCTGCTGAGTACGCTGGAACAACCTGCTCTACTCGCTGGAGCCACCTGCTGGACACGCCAAAATCACCTGATGGCTACGCCAGCACCACTCGGCAGACAAGCCAGAATCACCTGCAGGGTATGCCGGAACCACCTCTCAGACGTGCCAGAACCCCTTGTCGGACACTCCGGAATCACCTGTCAGGCATGCCGGAACCACCTCTCGAGCGTGCCAGAATGACGTGCCAGAGACACCGGATGCACCTGCCGAGCACGCCGGAACCTCCTCTTCGACTCGCCGGAACCACCAGCCAGAGACGCCAAAATCCCCTGCCAGGTAGGCCAGAATCACATGGCGGACGCTCCGGAATCTCCCGCCGGGAAGGTAGGAACCACCTCTCAAACATACTGGAAGCACGTGCCGGACATGCCGGCACCACGTACTGGACAGACCAGAAACACCTGCCGGACCTGCCTGAACCACCTGCTGAGCACACCGGAACAACTTGCTCGACTCGCTGGAGCCACCTGCTGGACACCCCAAAATCACCAGCCAGCTAGGCCAGAACCACTTGCCGTACACTCCGGAATCACCTGCTGGTTACACCAGAGCCACTTGGTGGACAATCCAGAATCACCTGCCGGACATGCCAGAACCACCTGTCACACATGCCGGAACCACGTGCCTGACACGCCGGAACCACCTCGCGGACAGACCGGAACCACCTACCAGACATGCCTGAACCACCTGCCGAGCATGCCGGAACCACCTGCCGGACACGCCAAAATCACCTGCGGGCTAGGCCAGAACCACTTGTAGGACTCTCCTGGAGCACCTGCCGGGCATGCGGGAACCACCTCTCAGACGTGCCAGAACCACGTGCGGCACATGACGGAACCCATTACCGGACAGACCGGAACCACCTGCTGGACACGCCAGAATCACCTGCCAAGAACACCGGAACCACCTGAACAGCTCGCCAGAAACACCTGCCGGGCATGCCAAAATCACCTGCCGGCTACACCAGAACCTCTTGCCGGACACTCCGGAATCACCTGCCAGACATGATGCAACCAAATGTCAGACGTGCCAGAACCACGTGCCAGAGACACCGGATGCAACTGCCGAGCATGCCGGAACCTCCTGCTCAACTCGCTGTAACCACCTGCCGGGGACGCCAAAATCACCTGTCAGCTAGGCCAGAACCACGTGGCGGACTCTATGGAATCACCCGCCGGGCATGCCGGAACCAGCTCTCAGACGTGCCAGAAGCACGTGCCGGACACGCCGGAACCACCTACTAGAGAGACCGGAACCACCTGCCAGACCCGCCTGAACCACCTGCTGAGTACGCTGGAACAACCTGCTCTACTCGCTGGAGCCACCTGCTGGACACGCCAAAATCACCTGATGGCTACGCCAGCACCACTCGGCAGACAAGCCAGAATCACCTGCAGGGTATGCCGGAACCACCTCTCAGACGTGCCAGAACCCCTTGTCGGACACTCCGGAATCACCTGTCAGGCATGCCGGAACCACCTCTCGAGCGTGCCAGAATGACGTGCCAGAGACACCGGATGCACCTGCCGAGCACGCCGGAACCTCCTGTTCGACTCGCCGGAACCACCAGCCAGAGACGCCAAAATCCCCTGCCAGGTAGGCCAGAATCACATGGCGGACGCTCCGGAATCTCCCGCCGGGAAGGTAGGAACCACCTCTCAAACATACTGGAAGCACGTGCCGGACATGCCGGCACCACGTACTGGACAGACCAGAAACACCTGCCGGACCTGCCTGAACCACCTGCTGAGCACACCGGAACAACTTGCTCGACTCGCTGGAGCCACCTGCTGGACACCCCAAAATCACCAGCCAGCTAGGCCAGAACCACTTGCCGTACACTCCGGAATCACCTGCTGGTTACACCAGAGCCACTTGGTGGACAATCCAGAATCACCTGCCGGACATGCCAGAACCACCTGTCACACATGCCGGAACCACGTGCCTGACACGCCGGAACCACCTCGCGGACAGACCGGAACCACCTACCAGACATGCCTGAACCACCTGCCGAGCATGCCGGAACCACCTGCCGGACACGCCAAAATCACCTGCGGGCTAGGCCAGAACCACTTGTAGGACTCTCCTGGAGCACCTGCCGGGCATGCGGGAACCACCTCTCAGACGTGCCAGAACCACGTGCGGCACATGACGGAACCCATTACCGGACAGACCGGAACCACCTGCTGGACACGCCAGAATCACCTGCCAAGAACACCGGAACCACCTGAACAGCTCGCCAGAAACACCTGCCGGGCATGCCAAAATCACCTGCCGGCTACACCAGAACCTCTTGCCGGACACTCCGGAATCACCTGCCAGACATGATGCAACCAAATGTCAGACGTGCCAGAACCACGTGCCAGAGACACCGGATGCAACTGCCGAGCATGCCGGAACCTCCTGCTCAACTCGCTGTAACCACCTGCCGGGGACGCCAAAATCACCTGTCAGCTAGGCCAGAACCACGTGGCGGACTCTATGGAATCACCCGCCGGGCATGCCGGAACCAGCTCTCAGACGTGCCAGAAGCACGTGCCGGACACGCCGGAACCACCTACTAGAGAGACCGGAACCACCTGCCAGACCCGCCTGAACCACCTGCTGAGTACGCTGGAACAACCTGCTCTACTCGCTGGAGCCACCTGCTGGACACGCCAAAATCACCTGATGGCTACGCCAGCACCACTCGGCAGACAAGCCAGAATCACCTGCAGGGTATGCCGGAACCACCTCTCAGACGTGCCAGAACCCCTTGTCGGACACTCCGGAATCACCTGTCAGGCATGCCGGAACCACCTCTCGAGCGTGCCAGAATGACGTGCCAGAGACACCGGATGCACCTGCCGAGCACGCCGGAACCTCCTCTTCGACTCGCCGGAACCACCAGCCAGAGACGCCAAAATCCCCTGCCAGGTAGGCCAGAATCACATGGCGGACGCTCCGGAATCTCCCGCCGGGAAGGTAGGAACCACCTCTCAAACATACTGGAAGCACGTGCCGGACATGCCGGCACCACGTACTGGACAGACCAGAAACACCTGCCGGACCTGCCTGAACCACCTGCTGAGCACACCGGAACAACTTGCTCGACTCGCTGGAGCCACCTGCTGGACACCCCAAAATCACCAGCCAGCTAGGCCAGAACCACTTGCCGTACACTCCGGAATCACCTGCTGGTTACACCAGAGCCACTTGGTGGACAATCCAGAATCACCTGCCGGACATGCCAGAACCACCTGTCACACATGCCGGAACCACGTGCCTGACACGCCGGAACCACCTCGCGGACAGACCGGAACCACCTACCAGACATGCCTGAACCACCTGCCGAGCATGCCGGAACCACCTGCCGGACACGCCAAAATCACCTGCGGGCTAGGCCAGAACCACTTGTAGGACTCTCCTGGAGCACCTGCCGGGCATGCGGGAACCACCTCTCAGACGTGCCAGAACCACGTGCGGCACATGACGGAACCCATTACCGGACAGACCGGAACCACCTGCTGGACACGCCAGAATCACCTGCCAAGAACACCGGAACCACCTGAACAGCTCGCCAGAAACACCTGCCGGGCATGCCAAAATCACCTGCCGGCTACACCAGAACCTCTTGCCGGACACTCCGGAATCACCTGCCAGACATGATGCAACCAAATGTCAGACGTGCCAGAACCACGTGCCAGAGACACCGGATGCAACTGCCGAGCATGCCGGAACCTCCTGCTCAACTCGCTGTAACCACCTGCCGGGGACGCCAAAATCACCTGTCAGCTAGGCCAGAACCACGTGGCGGACTCTATGGAATCACCCGCCGGGCATGCCGGAACCAGCTCTCAGACGTGCCAGAAGCACGTGCCGGACACGCCGGAACCACCTACTAGAGAGACCGGAACCACCTGCCAGACCCGCCTGAACCACCTGCTGAGTACGCTGGAACAACCTGCTCTACTCGCTGGAGCCACCTGCTGGACACGCCAAAATCACCTGATGGCTACGCCAGCACCACTCGGCAGACAAGCCAGAATCACCTGCAGGGTATGCCGGAACCACCTCTCAGACGTGCCAGAACCCCTTGTCGGACACTCCGGAATCACCTGTCAGGCATGCCGGAACCACCTCTCGAGCGTGCCAGAATGACGTGCCAGAGACACCGGATGCACCTGCCGAGCACGCCGGAACCTCCTGTTCGACTCGCCGGAACCACCAGCCAGAGACGCCAAAATCCCCTGCCAGGTAGGCCAGAATCACATGGCGGACGCTCCGGAATCTCCCGCCGGGAAGGTAGGAACCACCTCTCAAACATACTGGAAGCACGTGCCGGACATGCCGGCACCACGTACTGGACAGACCAGAAACACCTGCCGGACCTGCCTGAACCACCTGCTGAGCACACCGGAACAACTTGCTCGACTCGCTGGAGCCACCTGCTGGACACCCCAAAATCACCAGCCAGCTAGGCCAGAACCACTTGCCGTACACTCCGGAATCACCTGCTGGTTACACCAGAGCCACTTGGTGGACAATCCAGAATCACCTGCCGGACATGCCAGAACCACCTGTCACACATGCCGGAACCACGTGCCTGACACGCCGGAACCACCTCGCGGACAGACCGGAACCACCTACCAGACATGCCTGAACCACCTGCCGAGCATGCCGGAACCACCTGCCGGACACGCCAAAATCACCTGCGGGCTAGGCCAGAACCACTTGTAGGACTCTCCTGGAGCACCTGCCGGGCATGCGGGAACCACCTCTCAGACGTGCCAGAACCACGTGCGGCACATGACGGAACCCATTACCGGACAGACCGGAACCACCTGCTGGACACGCCAGAATCACCTGCCAAGAACACCGGAACCACCTGAACAGCTCGCCAGAAACACCTGCCGGACATGCCAAAATCACCTGCCGGCTACACCAGAACCTCTTGCCGGACACTCCGGAATCACCTGCCAGACATGATGCAACCAAATGTCAGACGTGCCAGAACCACGTGCCAGAGACACCGGATGCAACTGCCGAGCATGCCGGAACCTCCTGCTCAACTCGCTGTAACCACCTGCCGGGGACGCCAAAATCACCTGTCAGCTAGGCCAGAACCACGTGGCGGACTCTATGGAATCACCCGCCGGGCATGCCGGAACCAGCTCTCAGACGTGCCAGAAGCACGTGCCGGACACGCCGGAACCACCTACTAGAGAGACCGGAACCACCTGCCAGACCCGCCTGAACCACCTGCTGAGTACGCTGGAACAACCTGCTCTACTCGCTGGAGCCACCTGCTGGACACGCCAAAATCACCTGATGGCTACGCCAGCACCACTCGGCAGACAAGCCAGAATCACCTGCAGGGTATGCCGGAACCACCTCTCAGACGTGCCAGAACCCCTTGTCGGACACTCCGGAATCACCTGTCAGGCATGCCGGAACCACCTCTCGAGCGTGCCAGAATGACGTGCCAGAGACACCGGATGCACCTGCCGAGCACGCCGGAACCTCCTGTTCGACTCGCCGGAACCACCAGCCAGAGACGCCAAAATCCCCTGCCAGGTAGGCCAGAATCACATGGCGGACGCTCCGGAATCTCCCGCCGGGAAGGTAGGAACCACCTCTCAAACATACTGGAAGCACGTGCCGGACATGCCGGCACCACGTACTGGACAGACCAGAAACACCTGCCGGACCTGCCTGAACCACCTGCTGAGCACACCGGAACAACTTGCTCGACTCGCTGGAGCCACCTGCTGGACACCCCAAAATCACCAGCCAGCTAGGCCAGAACCACTTGCCGTACACTCCGGAATCACCTGCTGGTTACACCAGAGCCACTTGGTGGACAATCCAGAATCACCTGCCGGACATGCCAGAACCACCTGTCACACATGCCGGAACCACGTGCCTGACACGCCGGAACCACCTCGCGGACAGACCGGAACCACCTACCAGACATGCCTGAACCACCTGCCGAGCATGCCGGAACCACCTGCCGGACACGCCAAAATCACCTGCGGGCTAGGCCAGAACCACTTGTAGGACTCTCCTGGAGCACCTGCCGGGCATGCGGGAACCACCTCTCAGACGTGCCAGAACCACGTGCGGCACATGACGGAACCCATTACCGGACAGACCGGAACCACCTGCTGGACACGCCAGAATCACCTGCCAAGAACACCGGAACCACCTGAACAGCTCGCCAGAAACACCTGCCGGACATGCCAAAATCACCTGCCGGCTACACCAGAACCTCTTGCCGGACACTCCGGAATCACCTGCCAGACATGATGCAACCAAATGTCAGACGTGCCAGAACCACGTGCCAGAGACACCGGATGCAACTGCCGAGCATGCCGGAACCTCCTGCTCAACTCGCTGTAACCACCTGCCGGGGACGCCAAAATCACCTGTCAGCTAGGCCAGAACCACGTGGCGGACTCTATGGAATCACCCGCCGGGCATGCCGGAACCAGCTCTCAGACGTGCCAGAAGCACGTGCCGGACACGCCGGAACCACCTACTAGAGAGACCGGAACCACCTGCCAGACCCGCCTGAACCACCTGCTGAGTACGCTGGAACAACCTGCTCTACTCGCTGGAGCCACCTGCTGGACACGCCAAAATCACCTGATGGCTACGCCAGCACCACTCGGCAGACAAGCCAGAATCACCTGCAGGGTATGCCGGAACCACCTCTCAGACGTGCCAGAACCCCTTGTCGGACACTCCGGAATCACCTGTCAGGCATGCCGGAACCACCTCTCGAGCGTGCCAGAATGACGTGCCAGAGACACCGGATGCACCTGCCGAGCACGCCGGAACCTCCTGTTCGACTCGCCGGAACCACCAGCCAGAGACGCCAAAATCCCCTGCCAGGTAGGCCAGAATCACATGGCGGACGCTCCGGAATCTCCCGCCGGGAAGGTAGGAACCACCTCTCAAACATACTGGAAGCATGTGCCGGACATGCCGGCACCACGTACTGGACAGACCAGAAACACCTGCCGGACCTGCCTGAACCACCTGCTGAGCACACCGGAACAACTTGCTCGACTCGCTGGAGCCACCTGCTGGACACCCCAAAATCACCAGCCAGCTAGGCCAGAACCACTTGCCGTACACTCCGGAATCACCTGCTGGTTACACCAGAGCCACTTGGTGGACAATCCAGAATCACCTGCCGGACATGCCAGAACCACCTGTCACACATGCCGGAACCACGTGCCTGACACGCCGGAACCACCTCGCGGACAGACCGGAACCACCTACCAGACATGCCTGAACCACCTGCCGAGCATGCCGGAACCACCTGCCGGACACGCCAAAATCACCTGCGGGCTAGGCCAGAACCACTTGTAGGACTCTCCTGGAGCACCTGCCGGGCATGCGGGAACCACCTCTCAGACGTGCCAGAACCACGTGCGGCACATGACGGAACCCATTACCGGACAGACCGGAACCACCTGCTGGACACGCCAGAATCACCTGCCAAGAACACCGGAACCACCTGAACAGCTCGCCAGAAACACCTGCCGGACATGCCAAAATCACCTGCCGGCTACACCAGAACCTCTTGCCGGACACTCCGGAATCACCTGCCAGACATGATGCAACCAAATGTCAGACGTGCCAGAACCACGTGCCAGAGACACCGGATGCAACTGCCGAGCATGCCGGAACCTCCTGCTCAACTCGCTGTAACCACCTGCCGGGGACGCCAAAATCACCTGTCAGCTAGGCCAGAACCACGTGGCGGACTCTATGGAATCACCCGCCGGGCATGCCGGAACCAGCTCTCAGACGTGCCAGAAGCACGTGCCGGACACGCCGGAACCACCTACTAGAGAGACCGGAACCACCTGCCAGACCCGCCTGAACCACCTGCTGAGTACGCTGGAACAACCTGCTCTACTCGCTGGAGCCACCTGCTGGACACGCCAAAATCACCTGATGGCTACGCCAGCACCACTCGGCAGACAAGCCAGAATCACCTGCAGGGTATGCCGGAACCACCTCTCAGACGTGCCAGAACCCCTTGTCGGACACTCCGGAATCACCTGTCAGGCATGCCGGAACCACCTCTCGAGCGTGCCAGAATGACGTGCCAGAGACACCGGATGCACCTGCCGAGCACGCCGGAACCTCCTGTTCGACTCGCCGGAACCACCAGCCAGAGACGCCAAAATCCCCTGCCAGGTAGGCCAGAATCACATGGCGGACGCTCCGGAATCTCCCGCCGGGAAGGTAGGAACCACCTCTCAAACATACTGGAAGCACGTGCCGGACATGCCGGCACCACGTACTGGACAGACCAGAAACACCTGCCGGACCTGCCTGAACCACCTGCTGAGCACACCGGAACAACTTGCTCGACTCGCTGGAGCCACCTGCTGGACACCCCAAAATCACCAGCCAGCTAGGCCAGAACCACTTGCCGTACACTCCGGAATCACCTGCTGGTTACACCAGAGCCACTTGGTGGACAATCCAGAATCACCTGCCGGACATGCCAGAACCACCTGTCACACATGCCGGAACCACGTGCCTGACACGCCGGAACCACCTCGCGGACAGACCGGAACCACCTACCAGACATGCCTGAACCACCTGCCGAGCATGCCGGAACCACCTGCCGGACACGCCAAAATCACCTGCGGGCTAGGCCAGAACCACTTGTAGGACTCTCCTGGAGCACCTGCCGGGCATGCGGGAACCACCTCTCAGACGTGCCAGAACCACGTGCGGCACATGACGGAACCCATTACCGGACAGACCGGAACCACCTGCTGGACACGCCAGAATCACCTGCCAAGAACACCGGAACCACCTGAACAGCTCGCCAGAAACACCTGCCGGGCATGCCAAAATCACCTGCCGGCTACACCAGAACCTCTTGCCGGACACTCCGGAATCACCTGCCAGACATGATGCAACCAAATGTCAGACGTGCCAGAACCACGTGCCAGAGACACCGGATGCAACTGCCGAGCATGCCGGAACCTCCTGCTCAACTCGCTGTAACCACCTGCCGGGGACGCCAAAATCACCTGTCAGCTAGGCCAGAACCACGTGGCGGACTCTATGGAATCACCCGCCGGGCATGCCGGAACCAGCTCTCAGACGTGCCAGAAGCACGTGCCGGACACGCCGGAACCACCTACTAGAGAGACCGGAACCACCTGCCAGACCCGCCTGAACCACCTGCTGAGTACGCTGGAACAACCTGCTCTACTCGCTGGAGCCACCTGCTGGACACGCCAAAATCACCTGATGGCTACGCCAGCACCACTCGGCAGACAAGCCAGAATCACCTGCAGGGTATGCCGGAACCACCTCTCAGACGTGCCAGAACCCCTTGTCGGACACTCCGGAATCACCTGTCAGGCATGCCGGAACCACCTCTCGAGCGTGCCAGAATGACGTGCCAGAGACACCGGATGCACCTGCCGAGCACGCCGGAACCTCCTCTTCGACTCGCCGGAACCACCAGCCAGAGACGCCAAAATCCCCTGCCAGGTAGGCCAGAATCACATGGCGGACGCTCCGGAATCTCCCGCCGGGAAGGTAGGAACCACCTCTCAAACATACTGGAAGCACGTGCCGGACATGCCGGCACCACGTACTGGACAGACCAGAAACACCTGCCGGACCTGCCTGAACCACCTGCTGAGCACACCGGAACAACTTGCTCGACTCGCTGGAGCCACCTGCTGGACACCCCAAAATCACCAGCCAGCTAGGCCAGAACCACTTGCCGTACACTCCGGAATCACCTGCTGGTTACACCAGAGCCACTTGGTGGACAATCCAGAATCACCTGCCGGACATGCCAGAACCACCTGTCACACATGCCGGAACCACGTGCCTGACACGCCGGAACCACCTCGCGGACAGACCGGAACCACCTACCAGACATGCCTGAACCACCTGCCGAGCATGCCGGAACCACCTGCCGGACACGCCAAAATCACCTGCGGGCTAGGCCAGAACCACTTGTAGGACTCTCCTGGAGCACCTGCCGGGCATGCGGGAACCACCTCTCAGACGTGCCAGAACCACGTGCGGCACATGACGGAACCCATTACCGGACAGACCGGAACCACCTGCTGGACACGCCAGAATCACCTGCCAAGAACACCGGAACCACCTGAACAGCTCGCCAGAAACACCTGCCGGGCATGCCAAAATCACCTGCCGGCTACACCAGAACCTCTTGCCGGACACTCCGGAATCACCTGCCAGACATGATGCAACCAAATGTCAGACGTGCCAGAACCACGTGCCAGAGACACCGGATGCAACTGCCGAGCATGCCGGAACCTCCTGCTCAACTCGCTGTAACCACCTGCCGGGGACGCCAAAATCACCTGTCAGCTAGGCCAGAACCACGTGGCGGACTCTATGGAATCACCCGCCGGGCATGCCGGAACCAGCTCTCAGACGTGCCAGAAGCACGTGCCGGACACGCCGGAACCACCTACTAGAGAGACCGGAACCACCTGCCAGACCCGCCTGAACCACCTGCTGAGTACGCTGGAACAACCTGCTCTACTCGCTGGAGCCACCTGCTGGACACGCCAAAATCACCTGATGGCTACGCCAGCACCACTCAGCAGACAAGCCAGAATCACCTGCAGGGTATGCCGGAACCACCTCTCAGACGTGCCAGAACCCCTTGTCGGACACTCCGGAATCACCTGTCAGGCATGCCGGAACCACCTCTCGAGCGTGCCAGAATGACGTGCCAGAGACACCGGATGCACCTGCCGAGCACGCCGGAACCTCCTCTTCGACTCGCCGGAACCACCAGCCAGAGACGCCAAAATCCCCTGCCAGGTAGGCCAGAATCACATGGCGGACGCTCCGGAATCTCCCGCCGGGAAGGTAGGAACCACCTCTCAAACATACTGGAAGCACGTGCCGGACATGCCGGCACCACGTACTGGACAGACCAGAAACACCTGCCGGACCTGCCTGAACCACCTGCTGAGCACACCGGAACAACTTGCTCGACTCGCTGGAGCCACCTGCTGGACACCCCAAAATCACCAGCCAGCTAGGCCAGAACCACTTGCCGTACACTCCGGAATCACCTGCTGGTTACACCAGAGCCACTTGGTGGACAATCCAGAATCACCTGCCGGACATGCCAGAACCACCTGTCACACATGCCGGAACCACGTGCCTGACACGCCGGAACCACCTCGCGGACAGACCGGAACCACCTACCAGACATGCCTGAACCACCTGCCGAGCATGCCGGAACCACCTGCCGGACACGCCAAAATCACCTGCGGGCTAGGCCAGAACCACTTGTAGGACTCTCCTGGAGCACCTGCCGGGCATGCGGGAACCACCTCTCAGACGTGCCAGAACCACGTGCGGCACATGACGGAACCCATTACCGGACAGACCGGAACCACCTGCTGGACACGCCAGAATCACCTGCCAAGAACACCGGAACCACCTGAACAGCTCGCCAGAAACACCTGCCGGGCATGCCAAAATCACCTGCCGGCTACACCAGAACCTCTTGCCGGACACTCCGGAATCACCTGCCAGACATGATGCAACCAAATGTCAGACGTGCCAGAACCACGTGCCAGAGACACCGGATGCAACTGCCGAGCATGCCGGAACCTCCTGCTCAACTCGCTGTAACCACCTGCCGGGGACGCCAAAATCACCTGTCAGCTAGGCCAGAACCACGTGGCGGACTCTATGGAATCACCCGCCGGGCATGCCGGAACCAGCTCTCAGACGTGCCAGAAGCACGTGCCGGACACGCCGGAACCACCTACTAGAGAGACCGGAACCACCTGCCAGACCCGCCTGAACCACCTGCTGAGTACGCTGGAACAACCTGCTCTACTCGCTGGAGCCACCTGCTGGACACGCCAAAATCACCTGATGGCTACGCCAGCACCACTCGGCAGACAAGCCAGAATCACCTGCAGGGTATGCCGGAACCACCTCTCAGACGTGCCAGAACCCCTTGTCGGACACTCCGGAATCACCTGTCAGGCATGCCGGAACCACCTCTCGAGCGTGCCAGAATGACGTGCCAGAGACACCGGATGCACCTGCCGAGCACGCCGGAACCTCCTGTTCGACTCGCCGGAACCACCAGCCAGAGACGCCAAAATCCCCTGCCAGGTAGGCCAGAATCACATGGCGGACGCTCCGGAATCTCCCGCCGGGAAGGTAGGAACCACCTCTCAAACATACTGGAAGCATGTGCCGGACATGCCGGCACCACGTACTGGACAGACCAGAAACACCTGCCGGACCTGCCTGAACCACCTGCTGAGCACACCGGAACAACTTGCTCGACTCGCTGGAGCCACCTGCTGGACACCCCAAAATCACCAGCCAGCTAGGCCAGAACCACTTGCCGTACACTCCGGAATCACCTGCTGGTTACACCAGAGCCACTTGGTGGACAATCCAGAATCACCTGCCGGACATGCCAGAACCACCTGTCACACATGCCGGAACCACGTGCCTGACACGCCGGAACCACCTCGCGGACAGACCGGAACCACCTACCAGACATGCCTGAACCACCTGCCGAGCATGCCGGAACCACCTGCCGGACACGCCAAAATCACCTGCGGGCTAGGCCAGAACCACTTGTAGGACTCTCCTGGAGCACCTGCCGGGCATGCGGGAACCACCTCTCAGACGTGCCAGAACCACGTGCGGCACATGACGGAACCCATTACCGGACAGACCGGAACCACCTGCTGGACACGCCAGAATCACCTGCCAAGAACACCGGAACCACCTGAACAGCTCGCCAGAAACACCTGCCGGGCATGCCAAAATCACCTGCCGGCTACACCAGAACCTCTTGCCGGACACTCCGGAATCACCTGCCAGACATGATGCAACCAAATGTCAGACGTGCCAGAACCACGTGCCAGAGACACCGGATGCAACTGCCGAGCATGCCGGAACCTCCTGCTCAACTCGCTGTAACCACCTGCCGGGGACGCCAAAATCACCTGTCAGCTAGGCCAGAACCACGTGGCGGACTCTATGGAATCACCCGCCGGGCATGCCGGAACCAGCTCTCAGACGTGCCAGAAGCACGTGCCGGACACGCCGGAACCACCTACTAGAGAGACCGGAACCACCTGCCAGACCCGCCTGAACCACCTGCTGAGTACGCTGGAACAACCTGCTCTACTCGCTGGAGCCACCTGCTGGACACGCCAAAATCACCTGATGGCTACGCCAGCACCACTCGGCAGACAAGCCAGAATCACCTGCAGGGTATGCCGGAACCACCTCTCAGACGTGCCAGAACCCCTTGTCGGACACTCCGGAATCACCTGTCAGGCATGCCGGAACCACCTCTCGAGCGTGCCAGAATGACGTGCCAGAGACACCGGATGCACCTGCCGAGCACGCCGGAACCTCCTCTTCGACTCGCCGGAACCACCAGCCAGAGACGCCAAAATCCCCTGCCAGGTAGGCCAGAATCACATGGCGGACGCTCCGGAATCTCCCGCCGGGAAGGTAGGAACCACCTCTCAAACATACTGGAAGCACGTGCCGGACATGCCGGCACCACGTACTGGACAGACCAGAAACACCTGCCGGACCTGCCTGAACCACCTGCTGAGCACACCGGAACAACTTGCTCGACTCGCTGGAGCCACCTGCTGGACACCCCAAAATCACCAGCCAGCTAGGCCAGAACCACTTGCCGTACACTCCGGAATCACCTGCTGGTTACACCAGAGCCACTTGGTGGACAATCCAGAATCACCTGCCGGACATGCCAGAACCACCTGTCACACATGCCGGAACCACGTGCCTGACACGCCGGAACCACCTCGCGGACAGACCGGAACCACCTACCAGACATGCCTGAACCACCTGCCGAGCATGCCGGAACCACCTGCCGGACACGCCAAAATCACCTGCGGGCTAGGCCAGAACCACTTGTAGGACTCTCCTGGAGCACCTGCCGGGCATGCGGGAACCACCTCTCAGACGTGCCAGAACCACGTGCGGCACATGACGGAACCCATTACCGGACAGACCGGAACCACCTGCTGGACACGCCAGAATCACCTGCCAAGAACACCGGAACCACCTGAACAGCTCGCCAGAAACACCTGCCGGGCATGCCAAAATCACCTGCCGGCTACACCAGAACCTCTTGCCGGACACTCCGGAATCACCTGCCAGACATGATGCAACCAAATGTCAGACGTGCCAGAACCACGTGCCAGAGACACCGGATGCAACTGCCGAGCATGCCGGAACCTCCTGCTCAACTCGCTGTAACCACCTGCCGGGGACGCCAAAATCACCTGTCAGCTAGGCCAGAACCACGTGGCGGACTCTATGGAATCACCCGCCGGGCATGCCGGAACCAGCTCTCAGACGTGCCAGAAGCACGTGCCGGACACGCCGGAACCACCTACTAGAGAGACCGGAACCACCTGCCAGACCCGCCTGAACCACCTGCTGAGTACGCTGGAACAACCTGCTCTACTCGCTGGAGCCACCTGCTGGACACGCCAAAATCACCTGATGGCTACGCCAGCACCACTCGGCAGACAAGCCAGAATCACCTGCAGGGTATGCCGGAACCACCTCTCAGACGTGCCAGAACCCCTTGTCGGACACTCCGGAATCACCTGTCAGGCATGCCGGAACCACCTCTCGAGCGTGCCAGAATGACGTGCCAGAGACACCGGATGCACCTGCCGAGCACGCCGGAACCTCCTGTTCGACTCGCCGGAACCACCAGCCAGAGACGCCAAAATCCCCTGCCAGGTAGGCCAGAATCACATGGCGGACGCTCCGGAATCTCCCGCCGGGAAGGTAGGAACCACCTCTCAAACATACTGGAAGCACGTGCCGGACATGCCGGCACCACGTACTGGACAGACCAGAAACACCTGCCGGACCTGCCTGAACCACCTGCTGAGCACACCGGAACAACTTGCTCGACTCGCTGGAGCCACCTGCTGGACACCCCAAAATCACCAGCCAGCTAGGCCAGAACCACTTGCCGTACACTCCGGAATCACCTGCTGGTTACACCAGAGCCACTTGGTGGACAATCCAGAATCACCTGCCGGACATGCCAGAACCACCTGTCACACATGCCGGAACCACGTGCCTGACACGCCGGAACCACCTCGCGGACAGACCGGAACCACCTACCAGACATGCCTGAACCACCTGCCGAGCATGCCGGAACCACCTGCCGGACACGCCAAAATCACCTGCGGGCTAGGCCAGAACCACTTGTAGGACTCTCCTGGAGCACCTGCCGGGCATGCGGGAACCACCTCTCAGACGTGCCAGAACCACGTGCGGCACATGACGGAACCCATTACCGGACAGACCGGAACCACCTGCTGGACACGCCAGAATCACCTGCCAAGAACACCGGAACCACCTGAACAGCTCGCCAGAAACACCTGCCGGGCATGCCAAAATCACCTGCCGGCTACACCAGAACCTCTTGCCGGACACTCCGGAATCACCTGCCAGACATGATGCAACCAAATGTCAGACGTGCCAGAACCACGTGCCAGAGACACCGGATGCAACTGCCGAGCATGCCGGAACCTCCTGCTCAACTCGCTGTAACCACCTGCCGGGGACGCCAAAATCACCTGTCAGCTAGGCCAGAACCACGTGGCGGACTCTATGGAATCACCCGCCGGGCATGCCGGAACCAGCTCTCAGACGTGCCAGAAGCACGTGCCGGACACGCCGGAACCACCTACTAGAGAGACCGGAACCACCTGCCAGACCCGCCTGAACCACCTGCTGAGTACGCTGGAACAACCTGCTCTACTCGCTGGAGCCACCTGCTGGACACGCCAAAATCACCTGATGGCTACGCCAGCACCACTCGGCAGACAAGCCAGAATCACCTGCAGGGTATGCCGGAACCACCTCTCAGACGTGCCAGAACCCCTTGTCGGACACTCCGGAATCACCTGTCAGGCATGCCGGAACCACCTCTCGAGCGTGCCAGAATGACGTGCCAGAGACACCGGATGCACCTGCCGAGCACGCCGGAACCTCCTGTTCGACTCGCCGGAACCACCAGCCAGAGACGCCAAAATCCCCTGCCAGGTAGGCCAGAATCACATGGCGGACGCTCCGGAATCTCCCGCCGGGAAGGTAGGAACCACCTCTCAAACATACTGGAAGCACGTGCCGGACATGCCGGCACCACGTACTGGACAGACCAGAAACACCTGCCGGACCTGCCTGAACCACCTGCTGAGCACACCGGAACAACTTGCTCGACTCGCTGGAGCCACCTGCTGGACACCCCAAAATCACCAGCCAGCTAGGCCAGAACCACTTGCCGTACACTCCGGAATCACCTGCTGGTTACACCAGAGCCACTTGGTGGACAATCCAGAATCACCTGCCGGACATGCCAGAACCACCTGTCACACATGCCGGAACCACGTGCCTGACACGCCGGAACCACCTCGCGGACAGACCGGAACCACCTACCAGACATGCCTGAACCACCTGCCGAGCATGCCGGAACCACCTGCCGGACACGCCAAAATCACCTGCGGGCTAGGCCAGAACCACTTGTAGGACTCTCCTGGAGCACCTGCCGGGCATGCGGGAACCACCTCTCAGACGTGCCAGAACCACGTGCGGCACATGACGGAACCCATTACCGGACAGACCGGAACCACCTGCTGGACACGCCAGAATCACCTGCCAAGAACACCGGAACCACCTGAACAGCTCGCCAGAAACACCTGCCGGGCATGCCAAAATCACCTGCCGGCTACACCAGAACCTCTTGCCGGACACTCCGGAATCACCTGCCAGACATGATGCAACCAAATGTCAGACGTGCCAGAACCACGTGCCAGAGACACCGGATGCAACTGCCGAGCATGCCGGAACCTCCTGCTCAACTCGCTGTAACCACCTGCCGGGGACGCCAAAATCACCTGTCAGCTAGGCCAGAACCACGTGGCGGACTCTATGGAATCACCCGCCGGGCATGCCGGAACCAGCTCTCAGACGTGCCAGAAGCACGTGCCGGACACGCCGGAACCACCTACTAGAGAGACCGGAACCACCTGCCAGACCCGCCTGAACCACCTGCTGAGTACGCTGGAACAACCTGCTCTACTCGCTGGAGCCACCTGCTGGACACGCCAAAATCACCTGATGGCTACGCCAGCACCACTCGGCAGACAAGCCAGAATCACCTGCAGGGTATGCCGGAACCACCTCTCAGACGTGCCAGAACCCCTTGTCGGACACTCCGGAATCACCTGTCAGGCATGCCGGAACCACCTCTCGAGCGTGCCAGAATGACGTGCCAGAGACACCGGATGCACCTGCCGAGCACGCCGGAACCTCCTCTTCGACTCGCCGGAACCACCAGCCAGAGACGCCAAAATCCCCTGCCAGGTAGGCCAGAATCACATGGCGGACGCTCCGGAATCTCCCGCCGGGAAGGTAGGAACCACCTCTCAAACATACTGGAAGCACGTGCCGGACATGCCGGCACCACGTACTGGACAGACCAGAAACACCTGCCGGACCTGCCTGAACCACCTGCTGAGCACACCGGAACAACTTGCTTGACTCGCTGGAGCCACCTGCTGGACACCCCAAAATCACCAGCCAGCTAGGCCAGAACCACTTGCCGTACACTCCGGAATCACCTGCTGGTTACACCAGAGCCACTTGGTGGACAATCCAGAATCACCTGCCGGACATGCCAGAACCACCTGTCACACATGCCGGAACCACGTGCCTGACACGCCGGAACCACCTCGCGGACAGACCGGAACCACCTACCAGACATGCCTGAACCACCTGCCGAGCATGCCGGAACCACCTGCCGGACACGCCAAAATCACCTGCGGGCTAGGCCAGAACCACTTGTAGGACTCTCCTGGAGCACCTGCCGGGCATGCGGGAACCACCTCTCAGACGTGCCAGAACCACGTGCGGCACATGACGGAACCCATTACCGGACAGACCGGAACCACCTGCTGGACACGCCAGAATCACCTGCCAAGAACACCGGAACCACCTGAACAGCTCGCCAGAAACACCTGCCGGGCATGCCAAAATCACCTGCCGGCTACACCAGAACCTCTTGCCGGACACTCCGGAATCACCTGCCAGACATGATGCAACCAAATGTCAGACGTGCCAGAACCACGTGCCAGAGACACCGGATGCAACTGCCGAGCATGCCGGAACCTCCTGCTCAACTCGCTGTAACCACCTGCCGGGGACGCCAAAATCACCTGTCAGCTAGGCCAGAACCACGTGGCGGACTCTATGGAATCACCCGCCGGGCATGCCGGAACCAGCTCTCAGACGTGCCAGAAGCACGTGCCGGACACGCCGGAACCACCTACTAGAGAGACCGGAACCACCTGCCAGACCCGCCTGAACCACCTGCTGAGTACGCTGGAACAACCTGCTCTACTCGCTGGAGCCACCTGCTGGACACGCCAAAATCACCTGATGGCTACGCCAGCACCACTCGGCAGACAAGCCAGAATCACCTGCAGGGTATGCCGGAACCACCTCTCAGACGTGCCAGAACCCCTTGTCGGACACTCCGGAATCACCTGTCAGGCATGCCGGAACCACCTCTCGAGCGTGCCAGAATGACGTGCCAGAGACACCGGATGCACCTGCCGAGCACGCCGGAACCTCCTCTTCGACTCGCCGGAACCACCATCCAGAGACGCCAAAATCCCCTGCCAGGTAGGCCAGAATCACATGGCGGACGCTCCGGAATCTCCCGCCGGGAAGGTAGGAACCACCTCTCAAACATACTGGAAGCACGTGCCGGACATGCCGGCACCACGTACTGGACAGACCAGAAACACCTGCCGGACCTGCCTGAACCACCTGCTGAGCACACCGGAACAACTTGCTCGACTCGCTGGAGCCACCTGCTGGACACCCCAAAATCACCAGCCAGCTAGGCCAGAACCACTTGCCGTACACTCCGGAATCACCTGCTGGTTACACCAGAGCCACTTGGTGGACAATCCAGAATCACCTGCCGGACATGCCAGAACCACCTGTCACACATGCCGGAACCACGTGCCTGACACGCCGGAACCACCTCGCGGACAGACCGGAACCACCTACCAGACATGCCTGAACCACCTGCCGAGCATGCCGGAACCACCTGCCGGACACGCCAAAATCACCTGCGGGCTAGGCCAGAACCACTTGTAGGACTCTCCTGGAGCACCTGCCGGGCATGCGGGAACCACCTCTCAGACGTGCCAGAACCACGTGCGGCACATGACGGAACCCATTACCGGACAGACCGGAACCACCTGCTGGACACGCCAGAATCACCTGCCAAGAACACCGGAACCACCTGAACAGCTCGCCAGAAACACCTGCCGGGCATGCCAAAATCACCTGCCGGCTACACCAGAACCTCTTGCCGGACACTCCGGAATCACCTGCCAGACATGATGCAACCAAATGTCAGACGTGCCAGAACCACGTGCCAGAGACACCGGATGCAACTGCCGAGCATGCCGGAACCTCCTGCTCAACTCGCTGTAACCACCTGCCGGGGACGCCAAAATCACCTGTCAGCTAGGCCAGAACCACGTGGCGGACTCTATGGAATCACCCGCCGGGCATGCCGGAACCAGCTCTCAGACGTGCCAGAAGCACGTGCCGGACACGCCGGAACCACCTACTAGAGAGACCGGAACCACCTGCCAGACCCGCCTGAACCACCTGCTGAGTACGCTGGAACAACCTGCTCTACTCGCTGGAGCCACCTGCTGGACACGCCAAAATCACCTGATGGCTACGCCAGCACCACTCGGCAGACAAGCCAGAATCACCTGCAGGGTATGCCGGAACCACCTCTCAGACGTGCCAGAACCCCTTGTCGGACACTCCGGAATCACCTGTCAGGCATGCCGGAACCACCTCTCGAGCGTGCCAGAATGACGTGCCAGAGACACCGGATGCACCTGCCGAGCACGCCGGAACCTCCTCTTCGACTCGCCGGAACCACCAGCCAGAGACGCCAAAATCCCCTGCCAGGTAGGCCAGAATCACATGGCGGACGCTCCGGAATCTCCCGCCGGGAAGGTAGGAACCACCTCTCAAACATACTGGAAGCACGTGCCGGACATGCCGGCACCACGTACTGGACAGACCAGAAACACCTGCCGGACCTGCCTGAACCACCTGCTGAGCACACCGGAACAACTTGCTCGACTCGCTGGAGCCACCTGCTGGACACCCCAAAATCACCAGCCAGCTAGGCCAGAACCACTTGCCGTACACTCCGGAATCACCTGCTGGTTACACCAGAGCCACTTGGTGGACAATCCAGAATCACCTGCCGGACATGCCAGAACCACCTGTCACACATGCCGGAACCACGTGCCTGACACGCCGGAACCACCTCGCGGACAGACCGGAACCACCTACCAGACATGCCTGAACCACCTGCCGAGCATGCTGGAACCACCTGCCGGACACGCCAAAATCACCTGCGGGCTAGGCCAGAACCACTTGTAGGACTCTCCTGGAGCACCTGCCGGGCATGCGGGAACCACCTCTCAGACGTGCCAGAACCACGTGCGGCACATGACGGAACCCATTACCGGACAGACCGGAACCACCTGCTGGACACGCCAGAATCACCTGCCAAGAACACCGGAACCACCTGAACAGCTCGCCAGAAACACCTGCCGGGCATGCCAAAATCACCTGCCGGCTACACCAGAACCTCTTGCCGGACACTCCGGAATCACCTGCCAGACATGATGCAACCAAATGTCAGACGTGCCAGAACCACGTGCCAGAGACACCGGATGCAACTGCCGAGCATGCCGGAACCTCCTGCTCAACTCGCTGTAACCACCTGCCGGGGACGCCAAAATCACCTGTCAGCTAGGCCAGAACCACGTGGCGGACTCTATGGAATCACCCGCCGGGCATGCCGGAACCAGCTCTCAGACGTGCCAGAAGCACGTGCCGGACACGCCGGAACCACCTACTAGAGAGACCGGAACCACCTGCCAGACCCGCCTGAACCACCTGCTGAGTACGCTGGAACAACCTGCTCTACTCGCTGGAGCCACCTGCTGGACACGCCAAAATCACCTGATGGCTACGCCAGCACCACTCGGCAGACAAGCCAGAATCACCTGCAGGGTATGCCGGAACCACCTCTCAGACGTGCCAGAACCCCTTGTCGGACACTCCGGAATCACCTGTCAGGCATGCCGGAACCACCTCTCGAGCGTGCCAGAATGACGTGCCAGAGACACCGGATGCACCTGCCGAGCACGCCGGAACCTCCTCTTCGACTCGCCGGAACCACCAGCCAGAGACGCCAAAATCCCCTGCCAGGTAGGCCAGAATCACATGGCGGACGCTCCGGAATCTCCCGCCGGGAAGGTAGGAACCACCTCTCAAACATACTGGAAGCACGTGCCGGACATGCCGGCACCACGTACTGGACAGACCAGAAACACCTGCCGGACCTGCCTGAACCACCTGCTGAGCACACCGGAACAACTTGCTCGACTCGCTGGAGCCACCTGCTGGACACCCCAAAATCACCAGCCAGCTAGGCCAGAACCACTTGCCGTACACTCCGGAATCACCTGCTGGTTACACCAGAGCCACTTGGTGGACAATCCAGAATCACCTGCCGGACATGCCAGAACCACCTGTCACACATGCCGGAACCACGTGCCTGACACGCCGGAACCACCTCGCGGACAGACCGGAACCACCTACCAGACATGCCTGAACCACCTGCCGAGCATGCCGGAACCACCTGCCGGACACGCCAAAATCACCTGCGGGCTAGGCCAGAACCACTTGTAGGACTCTCCTGGAGCACCTGCCGGGCATGCGGGAACCACCTCTCAGACGTGCCAGAACCACGTGCGGCACATGACGGAACCCATTACCGGACAGACCGGAACCACCTGCTGGACACGCCAGAATCACCTGCCAAGAACACCGGAACCACCTGAACAGCTCGCCAGAAACACCTGCCGGGCATGCCAAAATCACCTGCCGGCTACACCAGAACCTCTTGCCGGACACTCCGGAATCACCTGCCAGACATGATGCAACCAAATGTCAGACGTGCCAGAACCACGTGCCAGAGACACCGGATGCAACTGCCGAGCATGCCGGAACCTCCTGCTCAACTCGCTGTAACCACCTGCCGGGGACGCCAAAATCACCTGTCAGCTAGGCCAGAACCACGTGGCGGACTCTATGGAATCACCCGCCGGGCATGCCGGAACCAGCTCTCAGACGTGCCAGAAGCACGTGCCGGACACGCCGGAACCACCTACTAGAGAGACCGGAACCACCTGCCAGACCCGCCTGAACCACCTGCTGAGTACGCTGGAACAACCTGCTCTACTCGCTGGAGCCACCTGCTGGACACGCCAAAATCACCTGATGGCTACGCCAGCACCACTCGGCAGACAAGCCAGAATCACCTGCAGGGTATGCCGGAACCACCTCTCAGACGTGCCAGAACCCCTTGTCGGACACTCCGGAATCACCTGTCAGGCATGCCGGAACCACCTCTCGAGCGTGCCAGAATGACGTGCCAGAGACACCGGATGCACCTGCCGAGCACGCCGGAACCTCCTCTTCGACTCGCCGGAACCACCATCCAGAGACGCCAAAATCCCCTGCCAGGTAGGCCAGAATCACATGGCGGACGCTCCGGAATCTCCCGCCGGGAAGGTAGGAACCACCTCTCAAACATACTGGAAGCACGTGCCGGACATGCCGGCACCACGTACTGGACAGACCAGAAACACCTGCCGGACCTGCCTGAACCACCTGCTGAGCACACCGGAACAACTTGCTCGACTCGCTGGAGCCACCTGCTGGACACCCCAAAATCACCAGCCAGCTAGGCCAGAACCACTTGCCGTACACTCCGGAATCACCTGCTGGTTACACCAGAGCCACTTGGTGGACAATCCAGAATCACCTGCCGGACATGCCAGAACCACCTGTCACACATGCCGGAACCACGTGCCTGACACGCCGGAACCACCTCGCGGACAGACCGGAACCACCTACCAGACATGCCTGAACCACCTGCCGAGCATGCCGGAACCACCTGCCGGACACGCCAAAATCACCTGCGGGCTAGGCCAGAACCACTTGTAGGACTCTCCTGGAGCACCTGCCGGGCATGCGGGAACCACCTCTCAGACGTGCCAGAACCACGTGCGGCACATGACGGAACCCATTACCGGACAGACCGGAACCACCTGCTGGACACGCCAGAATCACCTGCCAAGAACACCGGAACCACCTGAACAGCTCGCCAGAAACACCTGCCGGGCATGCCAAAATCACCTGCCGGCTACACCAGAACCTCTTGCCGGACACTCCGGAATCACCTGCCAGACATGATGCAACCAAATGTCAGACGTGCCAGAACCACGTGCCAGAGACACCGGATGCAACTGCCGAGCATGCCGGAACCTCCTGCTCAACTCGCTGTAACCACCTGCCGGGGACGCCAAAATCACCTGTCAGCTAGGCCAGAACCACGTGGCGGACTCTATGGAATCACCCGCCGGGCATGCCGGAACCAGCTCTCAGACGTGCCAGAAGCACGTGCCGGACACGCCGGAACCACCTACTAGAGAGACCGGAACCACCTGCCAGACCCGCCTGAACCACCTGCTGAGTACGCTGGAACAACCTGCTCTACTCGCTGGAGCCACCTGCTGGACACGCCAAAATCACCTGATGGCTACGCCAGCACCACTCGGCAGACAAGCCAGAATCACCTGCAGGGTATGCCGGAACCACCTCTCAGACGTGCCAGAACCCCTTGTCGGACACTCCGGAATCACCTGTCAGGCATGCCGGAACCACCTCTCGAGCGTGCCAGAATGACGTGCCAGAGACACCGGATGCACCTGCCGAGCACGCCGGAACCTCCTCTTCGACTCGCCGGAACCACCAGCCAGAGACGCCAAAATCCCCTGCCAGGTAGGCCAGAATCACATGGCGGACGCTCCGGAATCTCCCGCCGGGAAGGTAGGAACCACCTCTCAAACATACTGGAAGCACGTGCCGGACATGCCGGCACCACGTACTGGACAGACCAGAAACACCTGCCGGACCTGCCTGAACCACCTGCTGAGCACACCGGAACAACTTGCTCGACTCGCTGGAGCCACCTGCTGGACACCCCAAAATCACCAGCCAGCTAGGCCAGAACCACTTGCCGTACACTCCGGAATCACCTGCTGGTTACACCAGAGCCACTTGGTGGACAATCCAGAATCACCTGCCGGACATGCCAGAACCACCTGTCACACATGCCGGAACCACGTGCCTGACACGCCGGAACCACCTCGCGGACAGACCGGAACCACCTACCAGACATGCCTGAACCACCTGCCGAGCATGCTGGAACCACCTGCCGGACACGCCAAAATCACCTGCGGGCTAGGCCAGAACCACTTGTAGGACTCTCCTGGAGCACCTGCCGGGCATGCGGGAACCACCTCTCAGACGTGCCAGAACCACGTGCGGCACATGACGGAACCCATTACCGGACAGACCGGAACCACCTGCTGGACACGCCAGAATCACCTGCCAAGAACACCGGAACCACCTGAACAGCTCGCCAGAAACACCTGCCGGGCATGCCAAAATCACCTGCCGGCTACACCAGAACCTCTTGCCGGACACTCCGGAATCACCTGCCAGACATGATGCAACCAAATGTCAGACGTGCCAGAACCACGTGCCAGAGACACCGGATGCAACTGCCGAGCATGCCGGAACCTCCTGCTCAACTCGCTGTAACCACCTGCCGGGGACGCCAAAATCACCTGTCAGCTAGGCCAGAACCACGTGGCGGACTCTATGGAATCACCCGCCGGGCATGCCGGAACCAGCTCTCAGACGTGCCAGAAGCACGTGCCGGACACGCCGGAACCACCTACTAGAGAGACCGGAACCACCTGCCAGACCCGCCTGAACCACCTGCTGAGTACGCTGGAACAACCTGCTCTACTCGCTGGAGCCACCTGCTGGACACGCCAAAATCACCTGATGGCTACGCCAGCACCACTCGGCAGACAAGCCAGAATCACCTGCAGGGTATGCCGGAACCACCTCTCAGACGTGCCAGAACCCCTTGTCGGACACTCCGGAATCACCTGTCAGGCATGCCGGAACCACCTCTCGAGCGTGCCAGAATGACGTGCCAGAGACACCGGATGCACCTGCCGAGCACGCCGGAACCTCCTGTTCGACTCGCCGGAACCACCAGCCAGAGACGCCAAAATCCCCTGCCAGGTAGGCCAGAATCACATGGCGGACGCTCCGGAATCTCCCGCCGGGAAGGTAGGAACCACCTCTCAAACATACTGGAAGCACGTGCCGGACATGCCGGCACCACGTACTGGACAGACCAGAAACACCTGCCGGACCTGCCTGAACCACCTGCTGAGCACACCGGAACAACTTGCTCGACTCGCTGGAGCCACCTGCTGGACACCCCAAAATCACCAGCCAGCTAGGCCAGAACCACTTGCCGTACACTCCGGAATCACCTGCTGGTTACACCAGAGCCACTTGGTGGACAATCCAGAATCACCTGCCGGACATGCCAGAACCACCTGTCACACATGCCGGAACCACGTGCCTGACACGCCGGAACCACCTCGCGGACAGACCGGAACCACCTACCAGACATGCCTGAACCACCTGCCGAGCATGCCGGAACCACCTGCCGGACACGCCAAAATCACCTGCGGGCTAGGCCAGAACCACTTGTAGGACTCTCCTGGAGCACCTGCCGGGCATGCGGGAACCACCTCTCAGACGTGCCAGAACCACGTGCGGCACATGACGGAACCCATTACCGGACAGACCGGAACCACCTGCTGGACACGCCAGAATCACCTGCCAAGAACACCGGAACCACCTGAACAGCTCGCCAGAAACACCTGCCGGGCATGCCAAAATCACCTGCCGGCTACACCAGAACCTCTTGCCGGACACTCCGGAATCACCTGCCAGACATGATGCAACCAAATGTCAGACGTGCCAGAACCACGTGCCAGAGACACCGGATGCAACTGCCGAGCATGCCGGAACCTCCTGCTCAACTCGCTGTAACCACCTGCCGGGGACGCCAAAATCACCTGTCAGCTAGGCCAGAACCACGTGGCGGACTCTATGGAATCACCCGCCGGGCATGCCGGAACCAGCTCTCAGACGTGCCAGAAGCACGTGCCGGACACGCCGGAACCACCTACTAGAGAGACCGGAACCACCTGCCAGACCCGCCTGAACCACCTGCTGAGTACGCTGGAACAACCTGCTCTACTCGCTGGAGCCACCTGCTGGACACGCCAAAATCACCTGATGGCTACGCCAGCACCACTCGGCAGACAAGCCAGAATCACCTGCAGGGTATGCCGGAACCACCTCTCAGACGTGCCAGAACCCCTTGTCGGACACTCCGGAATCACCTGTCAGGCATGCCGGAACCACCTCTCGAGCGTGCCAGAATGACGTGCCAGAGACACCGGATGCACCTGCCGAGCACGCCGGAACCTCCTGTTCGACTCGCCGGAACCACCAGCCAGAGACGCCAAAATCCCCTGCCAGGTAGGCCAGAATCACATGGCGGACGCTCCGGAATCTCCCGCCGGGAAGGTAGGAACCACCTCTCAAACATACTGGAAGCACGTGCCGGACATGCCGGCACCACGTACTGGACAGACCAGAAACACCTGCCGGACCTGCCTGAACCACCTGCTGAGCACACCGGAACAACTTGCTCGACTCGCTGGAGCCACCTGCTGGACACCCCAAAATCACCAGCCAGCTAGGCCAGAACCACTTGCCGTACACTCCGGAATCACCTGCTGGTTACACCAGAGCCACTTGGTGGACAATCCAGAATCACCTGCCGGACATGCCAGAACCACCTGTCACACATGCCGGAACCACGTGCCTGACACGCCGGAACCACCTCGCGGACAGACCGGAACCACCTACCAGACATGCCTGAACCACCTGCCGAGCATGCCGGAACCACCTGCCGGACACGCCAAAATCACCTGCGGGCTAGGCCAGAACCACTTGTAGGACTCTCCTGGAGCACCTGCCGGGCATGCGGGAACCACCTCTCAGACGTGCCAGAACCACGTGCGGCACATGACGGAACCCATTACCGGACAGACCGGAACCACCTGCTGGACACGCCAGAATCACCTGCCAAGAACACCGGAACCACCTGAACAGCTCGCCAGAAACACCTGCCGGGCATGCCAAAATCACCTGCCGGCTACACCAGAACCTCTTGCCGGACACTCCGGAATCACCTGCCAGACATGATGCAACCAAATGTCAGACGTGCCAGAACCACGTGCCAGAGACACCGGATGCAACTGCCGAGCATGCCGGAACCTCCTGCTCAACTCGCTGTAACCACCTGCCGGGGACGCCAAAATCACCTGTCAGCTAGGCCAGAACCACGTGGCGGACTCTATGGAATCACCCGCCGGGCATGCCGGAACCAGCTCTCAGACGTGCCAGAAGCACGTGCCGGACACGCCGGAACCACCTACTAGAGAGACCGGAACCACCTGCCAGACCCGCCTGAACCACCTGCTGAGTACGCTGGAACAACCTGCTCTACTCGCTGGAGCCACCTGCTGGACACGCCAAAATCACCTGATGGCTACGCCAGCACCACTCGGCAGACAAGCCAGAATCACCTGCAGGGTATGCCGGAACCACCTCTCAGACGTGCCAGAACCCCTTGTCGGACACTCCGGAATCACCTGTCAGGCATGCCGGAACCACCTCTCGAGCGTGCCAGAATGACGTGCCAGAGACACCGGATGCACCTGCCGAGCACGCCGGAACCTCCTCTTCGACTCGCCGGAACCACCAGCCAGAGACGCCAAAATCCCCTGCCAGGTAGGCCAGAATCACATGGCGGACGCTCCGGAATCTCCCGCCGGGAAGGTAGGAACCACCTCTCAAACATACTGGAAGCACGTGCCGGACATGCCGGCACCACGTACTGGACAGACCAGAAACACCTGCCGGACCTGCCTGAACCACCTGCTGAGCACACCGGAACAACTTGCTCGACTCGCTGGAGCCACCTGCTGGACACCCCAAAATCACCAGCCAGCTAGGCCAGAACCACTTGCCGTACACTCCGGAATCACCTGCTGGTTACACCAGAGCCACTTGGTGGACAATCCAGAATCACCTGCCGGACATGCCAGAACCACCTGTCACACATGCCGGAACCACGTGCCTGACACGCCGGAACCACCTCGCGGACAGACCGGAACCACCTACCAGACATGCCTGAACCACCTGCCGAGCATGCCGGAACCACCTGCCGGACACGCCAAAATCACCTGCGGGCTAGGCCAGAACCACTTGTAGGACTCTCCTGGAGCACCTGCCGGGCATGCGGGAACCACCTCTCAGACGTGCCAGAACCACGTGCGGCACATGACGGAACCCATTACCGGACAGACCGGAACCACCTGCTGGACACGCCAGAATCACCTGCCAAGAACACCGGAACCACCTGAACAGCTCGCCAGAAACACCTGCCGGGCATGCCAAAATCACCTGCCGGCTACACCAGAACCTCTTGCCGGACACTCCGGAATCACCTGCCAGACATGATGCAACCAAATGTCAGACGTGCCAGAACCACGTGCCAGAGACACCGGATGCAACTGCCGAGCATGCCGGAACCTCCTGCTCAACTCGCTGTAACCACCTGCCGGGGACGCCAAAATCACCTGTCAGCTAGGCCAGAACCACGTGGCGGACTCTATGGAATCACCCGCCGGGCATGCCGGAACCAGCTCTCAGACGTGCCAGAAGCACGTGCCGGACACGCCGGAACCACCTACTAGAGAGACCGGAACCACCTGCCAGACCCGCCTGAACCACCTGCTGAGTACGCTGGAACAACCTGCTCTACTCGCTGGAGCCACCTGCTGGACACGCCAAAATCACCTGATGGCTACGCCAGCACCACTCGGCAGACAAGCCAGAATCACCTGCAGGGTATGCCGGAACCACCTCTCAGACGTGCCAGAACCCCTTGTCGGACACTCCGGAATCACCTGTCAGGCATGCCGGAACCACCTCTCGAGCGTGCCAGAATGACGTGCCAGAGACACCGGATGCACCTGCCGAGCACGCCGGAACCTCCTGTTCGACTCGCCGGAACCACCAGCCAGAGACGCCAAAATCCCCTGCCAGGTAGGCCAGAATCACATGGCGGACGCTCCGGAATCTCCCGCCGGGAAGGTAGGAACCACCTCTCAAACATACTGGAAGCACGTGCCGGACATGCCGGCACCACGTACTGGACAGACCAGAAACACCTGCCGGACCTGCCTGAACCACCTGCTGAGCACACCGGAACAACTTGCTCGACTCGCTGGAGCCACCTGCTGGACACCCCAAAATCACCAGCCAGCTAGGCCAGAACCACTTGCCGTACACTCCGGAATCACCTGCTGGTTACACCAGAGCCACTTGGTGGACAATCCAGAATCACCTGCCGGACATGCCAGAACCACCTGTCACACATGCCGGAACCACGTGCCTGACACGCCGGAACCACCTCGCGGACAGACCGGAACCACCTACCAGACATGCCTGAACCACCTGCCGAGCATGCCGGAACCACCTGCCGGACACGCCAAAATCACCTGCGGGCTAGGCCAGAACCACTTGTAGGACTCTCCTGGAGCACCTGCCGGGCATGCGGGAACCACCTCTCAGACGTGCCAGAACCACGTGCGGCACATGACGGAACCCATTACCGGACAGACCGGAACCACCTGCTGGACACGCCAGAATCACCTGCCAAGAACACCGGAACCACCTGAACAGCTCGCCAGAAACACCTGCCGGGCATGCCAAAATCACCTGCCGGCTACACCAGAACCTCTTGCCGGACACTCCGGAATCACCTGCCAGACATGATGCAACCAAATGTCAGACGTGCCAGAACCACGTGCCAGAGACACCGGATGCAACTGCCGAGCATGCCGGAACCTCCTGCTCAACTCGCTGTAACCACCTGCCGGGGACGCCAAAATCACCTGTCAGCTAGGCCAGAACCACGTGGCGGACTCTATGGAATCACCCGCCGGGCATGCCGGAACCAGCTCTCAGACGTGCCAGAAGCACGTGCCGGACACGCCGGAACCACCTACTAGAGAGACCGGAACCACCTGCCAGACCCGCCTGAACCACCTGCTGAGTACGCTGGAACAACCTGCTCTACTCGCTGGAGCCACCTGCTGGACACGCCAAAATCACCTGATGGCTACGCCAGCACCACTCGGCAGACAAGCCAGAATCACCTGCAGGGTATGCCGGAACCACCTCTCAGACGTGCCAGAACCCCTTGTCGGACACTCCGGAATCACCTGTCAGGCATGCCGGAACCACCTCTCGAGCGTGCCAGAATGACGTGCCAGAGACACCGGATGCACCTGCCGAGCACGCCGGAACCTCCTCTTCGACTCGCCGGAACCACCAGCCAGAGACGCCAAAATCCCCTGCCAGGTAGGCCAGAATCACATGGCGGACGCTCCGGAATCTCCCGCCGGGAAGGTAGGAACCACCTCTCAAACATACTGGAAGCACGTGCCGGACATGCCGGCACCACGTACTGGACAGACCAGAAACACCTGCCGGACCTGCCTGAACCACCTGCTGAGCACACCGGAACAACTTGCTCGACTCGCTGGAGCCACCTGCTGGACACCCCAAAATCACCAGCCAGCTAGGCCAGAACCACTTGCCGTACACTCCGGAATCACCTGCTGGTTACACCAGAGCCACTTGGTGGACAATCCAGAATCACCTGCCGGACATGCCAGAACCACCTGTCACACATGCCGGAACCACGTGCCTGACACGCCGGAACCACCTCGCGGACAGACCGGAACCACCTACCAGACATGCCTGAACCACCTGCCGAGCATGCCGGAACCACCTGCCGGACACGCCAAAATCACCTGCGGGCTAGGCCAGAACCACTTGTAGGACTCTCCTGGAGCACCTGCCGGGCATGCGGGAACCACCTCTCAGACGTGCCAGAACCACGTGCGGCACATGACGGAACCCATTACCGGACAGACCGGAACCACCTGCTGGACACGCCAGAATCACCTGCCAAGAACACCGGAACCACCTGAACAGCTCGCCAGAAACACCTGCCGGGCATGCCAAAATCACCTGCCGGCTACACCAGAACCTCTTGCCGGACACTCCGGAATCACCTGCCAGACATGATGCAACCAAATGTCAGACGTGCCAGAACCACGTGCCAGAGACACCGGATGCAACTGCCGAGCATGCCGGAACCTCCTGCTCAACTCGCTGTAACCACCTGCCGGGGACGCCAAAATCACCTGTCAGCTAGGCCAGAACCACGTGGCGGACTCTATGGAATCACCCGCCGGGCATGCCGGAACCAGCTCTCAGACGTGCCAGAAGCACGTGCCGGACACGCCGGAACCACCTACTAGAGAGACCGGAACCACCTGCCAGACCCGCCTGAACCACCTGCTGAGTACGCTGGAACAACCTGCTCTACTCGCTGGAGCCACCTGCTGGACACGCCAAAATCACCTGATGGCTACGCCAGCACCACTCGGCAGACAAGCCAGAATCACCTGCAGGGTATGCCGGAACCACCTCTCAGACGTGCCAGAACCCCTTGTCGGACACTCCGGAATCACCTGTCAGGCATGCCGGAACCACCTCTCGAGCGTGCCAGAATGACGTGCCAGAGACACCGGATGCACCTGCCGAGCACGCCGGAACCTCCTCTTCGACTCGCCGGAACCACCAGCCAGAGACGCCAAAATCCCCTGCCAGGTAGGCCAGAATCACATGGCGGACGCTCCGGAATCTCCCGCCGGGAAGGTAGGAACCACCTCTCAAACATACTGGAAGCACGTGCCGGACATGCCGGCACCACGTACTGGACAGACCAGAAACACCTGCCGGACCTGCCTGAACCACCTGCTGAGCACACCGGAACAACTTGCTCGACTCGCTGGAGCCACCTGCTGGACACCCCAAAATCACCAGCCAGCTAGGCCAGAACCACTTGCCGTACACTCCGGAATCACCTGCTGGTTACACCAGAGCCACTTGGTGGACAATCCAGAATCACCTGCCGGACATGCCAGAACCACCTGTCACACATGCCGGAACCACGTGCCTGACACGCCGGAACCACCTCGCGGACAGACCGGAACCACCTACCAGACATGCCTGAACCACCTGCCGAGCATGCCGGAACCACCTGCCGGACACGCCAAAATCACCTGCGGGCTAGGCCAGAACCACTTGTAGGACTCTCCTGGAGCACCTGCCGGGCATGCGGGAACCACCTCTCAGACGTGCCAGAACCACGTGCGGCACATGACGGAACCCATTACCGGACAGACCGGAACCACCTGCTGGACACGCCAGAATCACCTGCCAAGAACACCGGAACCACCTGAACAGCTCGCCAGAAACACCTGCCGGGCATGCCAAAATCACCTGCCGGCTACACCAGAACCTCTTGCCGGACACTCCGGAATCACCTGCCAGACATGATGCAACCAAATGTCAGACGTGCCAGAACCACGTGCCAGAGACACCGGATGCAACTGCCGAGCATGCCGGAACCTCCTGCTCAACTCGCTGTAACCACCTGCCGGGGACGCCAAAATCACCTGTCAGCTAGGCCAGAACCACGTGGCGGACTCTATGGAATCACCCGCCGGGCATGCCGGAACCAGCTCTCAGACGTGCCAGAAGCACGTGCCGGACACGCCGGAACCACCTACTAGAGAGACCGGAACCACCTGCCAGACCCGCCTGAACCACCTGCTGAGTACGCTGGAACAACCTGCTCTACTCGCTGGAGCCACCTGCTGGACACGCCAAAATCACCTGATGGCTACGCCAGCACCACTCGGCAGACAAGCCAGAATCACCTGCAGGGTATGCCGGAACCACCTCTCAGACGTGCCAGAACCCCTTGTCGGACACTCCGGAATCACCTGTCAGGCATGCCGGAACCACCTCTCGAGCGTGCCAGAATGACGTGCCAGAGACACCGGATGCACCTGCCGAGCACGCCGGAACCTCCTCTTCGACTCGCCGGAACCACCAGCCAGAGACGCCAAAATCCCCTGCCAGGTAGGCCAGAATCACATGGCGGACGCTCCGGAATCTCCCGCCGGGAAGGTAGGAACCACCTCTCAAACATACTGGAAGCACGTGCCGGACATGCCGGCACCACGTACTGGACAGACCAGAAACACCTGCCGGACCTGCCTGAACCACCTGCTGAGCACACCGGAACAACTTGCTCGACTCGCTGGAGCCACCTGCTGGACACCCCAAAATCACCAGCCAGCTAGGCCAGAACCACTTGCCGTACACTCCGGAATCACCTGCTGGTTACACCAGAGCCACTTGGTGGACAATCCAGAATCACCTGCCGGACATGCCAGAACCACCTGTCACACATGCCGGAACCACGTGCCTGACACGCCGGAACCACCTCGCGGACAGACCGGAACCACCTACCAGACATGCCTGAACCACCTGCCGAGCATGCCGGAACCACCTGCCGGACACGCCAAAATCACCTGCGGGCTAGGCCAGAACCACTTGTAGGACTCTCCTGGAGCACCTGCCGGGCATGCGGGAACCACCTCTCAGACGTGCCAGAACCACGTGCGGCACATGACGGAACCCATTACCGGACAGACCGGAACCACCTGCTGGACACGCCAGAATCACCTGCCAAGAACACCGGAACCACCTGAACAGCTCGCCAGAAACACCTGCCGGGCATGCCAAAATCACCTGCCGGCTACACCAGAACCTCTTGCCGGACACTCCGGAATCACCTGCCAGACATGATGCAACCAAATGTCAGACGTGCCAGAACCACGTGCCAGAGACACCGGATGCAACTGCCGAGCATGCCGGAACCTCCTGCTCAACTCGCTGTAACCACCTGCCGGGGACGCCAAAATCACCTGTCAGCTAGGCCAGAACCACGTGGCGGACTCTATGGAATCACCCGCCGGGCATGCCGGAACCAGCTCTCAGACGTGCCAGAAGCACGTGCCGGACACGCCGGAACCACCTACTAGAGAGACCGGAACCACCTGCCAGACCCGCCTGAACCACCTGCTGAGTACGCTGGAACAACCTGCTCTACTCGCTGGAGCCACCTGCTGGACACGCCAAAATCACCTGATGGCTACGCCAGCACCACTCGGCAGACAAGCCAGAATCACCTGCAGGGTATGCCGGAACCACCTCTCAGACGTGCCAGAACCCCTTGTCGGACACTCCGGAATCACCTGTCAGGCATGCCTGAACCACCTCTCGAGCGTGCCAGAATGACGTGCCAGAGACACCGGATGCACCTGCCGAGCACGCCGGAACCTCCTCTTCGACTCGCCGGAACCACCAGCCAGAGACGCCAAAATCCCCTGCCAGGTAGGCCAGAATCACATGGCGGACGCTCCGGAATCTCCCGCCGGGAAGGTAGGAACCACCTCTCAAACATACTGGAAGCACGTGCCGGACATGCCGGCACCACGTACTGGACAGACCAGAAACACCTGCCGGACCTGCCTGAACCACCTGCTGAGCACACCGGAACAACTTGCTCGACTCGCTGGAGCCACCTGCTGGACACCCCAAAATCACCAGCCAGCTAGGCCAGAACCACTTGCCGTACACTCCGGAATCACCTGCTGGTTACACCAGAGCCACTTGGTGGACAATCCAGAATCACCTGCCGGACATGCCAGAACCACCTGTCACACATGCCGGAACCACGTGCCTGACACGCCGGAACCACCTCGCGGACAGACCGGAACCACCTACCAGACATGCCTGAACCACCTGCCGAGCATGCCGGAACCACCTGCCGGACACGCCAAAATCACCTGCGGGCTAGGCCAGAACCACTTGTAGGACTCTCCTGGAGCACCTGCCGGGCATGCGGGAACCACCTCTCAGACGTGCCAGAACCACGTGCGGCACATGACGGAACCCATTACCGGACAGACCGGAACCACCTGCTGGACACGCCAGAATCACCTGCCAAGAACACCGGAACCACCTGAACAGCTCGCCAGAAACACCTGCCGGGCATGCCAAAATCACCTGCCGGCTACACCAGAACCTCTTGCCGGACACTCCGGAATCACCTGCCAGACATGATGCAACCAAATGTCAGACGTGCCAGAACCACGTGCCAGAGACACCGGATGCAACTGCCGAGCATGCCGGAACCTCCTGCTCAACTCGCTGTAACCACCTGCCGGGGACGCCAAAATCACCTGTCAGCTAGGCCAGAACCACGTGGCGGACTCTATGGAATCACCCGCCGGGCATGCCGGAACCAGCTCTCAGACGTGCCAGAAGCACGTGCCGGACACGCCGGAACCACCTACTAGAGAGACCGGAACCACCTGCCAGACCCGCCTGAACCACCTGCTGAGTACGCTGGAACAACCTGCTCTACTCGCTGGAGCCACCTGCTGGACACGCCAAAATCACCTGATGGCTACGCCAGCACCACTCGGCAGACAAGCCAGAATCACCTGCAGGGTATGCCGGAACCACCTCTCAGACGTGCCAGAACCCCTTGTCGGACACTCCGGAATCACCTGTCAGGCATGCCGGAACCACCTCTCGAGCGTGCCAGAATGACGTGCCAGAGACACCGGATGCACCTGCCGAGCACGCCGGAACCTCCTCTTCGACTCGCCGGAACCACCAGCCAGAGACGCCAAAATCCCCTGCCAGGTAGGCCAGAATCACATGGCGGACGCTCCGGAATCTCCCGCCGGGAAGGTAGGAACCACCTCTCAAACATACTGGAAGCACGTGCCGGACATGCCGGCACCACGTACTGGACAGACCAGAAACACCTGCCGGACCTGCCTGAACCACCTGCTGAGCACACCGGAACAACTTGCTCGACTCGCTGGAGCCACCTGCTGGACACCCCAAAATCACCAGCCAGCTAGGCCAGAACCACTTGCCGTACACTCCGGAATCACCTGCTGGTTACACCAGAGCCACTTGGTGGACAATCCAGAATCACCTGCCGGACATGCCAGAACCACCTGTCACACATGCCGGAACCACGTGCCTGACACGCCGGAACCACCTCGCGGACAGACCGGAACCACCTACCAGACATGCCTGAACCACCTGCCGAGCATGCCGGAACCACCTGCCGGACACGCCAAAATCACCTGCGGGCTAGGCCAGAACCACTTGTAGGACTCTCCTGGAGCACCTGCCGGGCATGCGGGAACCACCTCTCAGACGTGCCAGAACCACGTGCGGCACATGACGGAACCCATTACCGGACAGACCGGAACCACCTGCTGGACACGCCAGAATCACCTGCCAAGAACACCGGAACCACCTGAACAGCTCGCCAGAAACACCTGCCGGGCATGCCAAAATCACCTGCCGGCTACACCAGAACCTCTTGCCGGACACTCCGGAATCACCTGCCAGACATGATGCAACCAAATGTCAGACGTGCCAGAACCACGTGCCAGAGACACCGGATGCAACTGCCGAGCATGCCGGAACCTCCTGCTCAACTCGCTGTAACCACCTGCCGGGGACGCCAAAATCACCTGTCAGCTAGGCCAGAACCACGTGGCGGACTCTATGGAATCACCCGCCGGGCATGCCGGAACCAGCTCTCAGACGTGCCAGAAGCACGTGCCGGACACGCCGGAACCACCTACTAGAGAGACCGGAACCACCTGCCAGACCCGCCTGAACCACCTGCTGAGTACGCTGGAACAACCTGCTCTACTCGCTGGAGCCACCTGCTGGACACGCCAAAATCACCTGATGGCTACGCCAGCACCACTCGGCAGACAAGCCAGAATCACCTGCAGGGTATGCCGGAACCACCTCTCAGACGTGCCAGAACCCCTTGTCGGACACTCCGGAATCACCTGTCAGGCATGCCGGAACCACCTCTCGAGCGTGCCAGAATGACGTGCCAGAGACACCGGATGCACCTGCCGAGCACGCCGGAACCTCCTCTTCGACTCGCCGGAACCACCAGCCAGAGACGCCAAAATCCCCTGCCAGGTAGGCCAGAATCACATGGCGGACGCTCCGGAATCTCCCGCCGGGAAGGTAGGAACCACCTCTCAAACATACTGGAAGCACGTGCCGGACATGCCGGCACCACGTACTGGACAGACCAGAAACACCTGCCGGACCTGCCTGAACCACCTGCTGAGCACACCGGAACAACTTGCTCGACTCGCTGGAGCCACCTGCTGGACACCCCAAAATCACCAGCCAGCTAGGCCAGAACCACTTGCCGTACACTCCGGAATCACCTGCTGGTTACACCAGAGCCACTTGGTGGACAATCCAGAATCACCTGCCGGACATGCCAGAACCACCTGTCACACATGCCGGAACCACGTGCCTGACACGCCGGAACCACCTCGCGGACAGACCGGAACCACCTACCAGACATGCCTGAACCACCTGCCGAGCATGCCGGAACCACCTGCCGGACACGCCAAAATCACCTGCGGGCTAGGCCAGAACCACTTGTAGGACTCTCCTGGAGCACCTGCCGGGCATGCGGGAACCACCTCTCAGACGTGCCAGAACCACGTGCGGCACATGACGGAACCCATTACCGGACAGACCGGAACCACCTGCTGGACACGCCAGAATCACCTGCCAAGAACACCGGAACCACCTGAACAGCTCGCCAGAAACACCTGCCGGGCATGCCAAAATCACCTGCCGGCTACACCAGAACCTCTTGCCGGACACTCCGGAATCACCTGCCAGACATGATGCAACCAAATGTCAGACGTGCCAGAACCACGTGCCAGAGACACCGGATGCAACTGCCGAGCATGCCGGAACCTCCTGCTCAACTCGCTGTAACCACCTGCCGGGGACGCCAAAATCACCTGTCAGCTAGGCCAGAACCACGTGGCGGACTCTATGGAATCACCCGCCGGGCATGCCGGAACCAGCTCTCAGACGTGCCAGAAGCACGTGCCGGACACGCCGGAACCACCTACTAGAGAGACCGGAACCACCTGCCAGACCCGCCTGAACCACCTGCTGAGTACGCTGGAACAACCTGCTCTACTCGCTGGAGCCACCTGCTGGACACGCCAAAATCACCTGATGGCTACGCCAGCACCACTCGGCAGACAAGCCAGAATCACCTGCAGGGTATGCCGGAACCACCTCTCAGACGTGCCAGAACCCCTTGTCGGACACTCCGGAATCACCTGTCAGGCATGCCGGAACCACCTCTCGAGCGTGCCAGAATGACGTGCCAGAGACACCGGATGCACCTGCCGAGCACGCCGGAACCTCCTCTTCGACTCGCCGGAACCACCAGCCAGAGACGCCAAAATCCCCTGCCAGGTAGGCCAGAATCACATGGCGGACGCTCCGGAATCTCCCGCCGGGAAGGTAGGAACCACCTCTCAAACATACTGGAAGCACGTGCCGGACATGCCGGCACCACGTACTGGACAGACCAGAAACACCTGCCGGACCTGCCTGAACCACCTGCTGAGCACACCGGAACAACTTGCTCGACTCGCTGGAGCCACCTGCTGGACACCCCAAAATCACCAGCCAGCTAGGCCAGAACCACTTGCCGTACACTCCGGAATCACCTGCTGGTTACACCAGAGCCACTTGGTGGACAATCCAGAATCACCTGCCGGACATGCCAGAACCACCTGTCACACATGCCGGAACCACGTGCCTGACACGCCGGAACCACCTCGCGGACAGACCGGAACCACCTACCAGACATGCCTGAACCACCTGCCGAGCATGCCGGAACCACCTGCCGGACACGCCAAAATCACCTGCGGGCTAGGCCAGAACCACTTGTAGGACTCTCCTGGAGCACCTGCCGGGCATGCGGGAACCACCTCTCAGACGTGCCAGAACCACGTGCGGCACATGACGGAACCCATTACCGGACAGACCGGAACCACCTGCTGGACACGCCAGAATCACCTGCCAAGAACACCGGAACCACCTGAACAGCTCGCCAGAAACACCTGCCGGGCATGCCAAAATCACCTGCCGGCTACACCAGAACCTCTTGCCGGACACTCCGGAATCACCTGCCAGACATGATGCAACCAAATGTCAGACGTGCCAGAACCACGTGCCAGAGACACCGGATGCAACTGCCGAGCATGCCGGAACCTCCTGCTCAACTCGCTGTAACCACCTGCCGGGGACGCCAAAATCACCTGTCAGCTAGGCCAGAACCACGTGGCGGACTCTATGGAATCACCCGCCGGGCATGCCGGAACCAGCTCTCAGACGTGCCAGAAGCACGTGCCGGACACGCCGGAACCACCTACTAGAGAGACCGGAACCACCTGCCAGACCCGCCTGAACCACCTGCTGAGTACGCTGGAACAACCTGCTCTACTCGCTGGAGCCACCTGCTGGACACGCCAAAATCACCTGATGGCTACGCCAGCACCACTCGGCAGACAAGCCAGAATCACCTGCAGGGTATGCCGGAACCACCTCTCAGACGTGCCAGAACCCCTTGTCGGACACTCCGGAATCACCTGTCAGGCATGCCGGAACCACCTCTCGAGCGTGCCAGAATGACGTGCCAGAGACACCGGATGCACCTGCCGAGCACGCCGGAACCTCCTGTTCGACTCGCCGGAACCACCAGCCAGAGACGCCAAAATCCCCTGCCAGGTAGGCCAGAATCACATGGCGGACGCTCCGGAATCTCCCGCCGGGAAGGTAGGAACCACCTCTCAAACATACTGGAAGCACGTGCCGGACATGCCGGCACCACGTACTGGACAGACCAGAAACACCTGCCGGACCTGCCTGAACCACCTGCTGAGCACACCGGAACAACTTGCTCGACTCGCTGGAGCCACCTGCTGGACACCCCAAAATCACCAGCCAGCTAGGCCAGAACCACTTGCCGTACACTCCGGAATCACCTGCTGGTTACACCAGAGCCACTTGGTGGACAATCCAGAATCACCTGCCGGACATGCCAGAACCACCTGTCACACATGCCGGAACCACGTGCCTGACACGCCGGAACCACCTCGCGGACAGACCGGAACCACCTACCAGACATGCCTGAACCACCTGCCGAGCATGCCGGAACCACCTGCCGGACACGCCAAAATCACCTGCGGGCTAGGCCAGAACCACTTGTAGGACTCTCCTGGAGCACCTGCCGGGCATGCGGGAACCACCTCTCAGACGTGCCAGAACCACGTGCGGCACATGACGGAACCCATTACCGGACAGACCGGAACCACCTGCTGGACACGCCAGAATCACCTGCCAAGAACACCGGAACCACCTGAACAGCTCGCCAGAAACACCTGCCGGGCATGCCAAAATCACCTGCCGGCTACACCAGAACCTCTTGCCGGACACTCCGGAATCACCTGCCAGACATGATGCAACCAAATGTCAGACGTGCCAGAACCACGTGCCAGAGACACCGGATGCAACTGCCGAGCATGCCGGAACCTCCTGCTCAACTCGCTGTAACCACCTGCCGGGGACGCCAAAATCACCTGTCAGCTAGGCCAGAACCACGTGGCGGACTCTATGGAATCACCCGCCGGGCATGCCGGAACCAGCTCTCAGACGTGCCAGAAGCACGTGCCGGACACGCCGGAACCACCTACTAGAGAGACCGGAACCACCTGCCAGACCCGCCTGAACCACCTGCTGAGTACGCTGGAACAACCTGCTCTACTCGCTGGAGCCACCTGCTGGACACGCCAAAATCACCTGATGGCTACGCCAGCACCACTCGGCAGACAAGCCAGAATCACCTGCAGGGTATGCCGGAACCACCTCTCAGACGTGCCAGAACCCCTTGTCGGACACTCCGGAATCACCTGTCAGGCATGCCGGAACCACCTCTCGAGCGTGCCAGAATGACGTGCCAGAGACACCGGATGCACCTGCCGAGCACGCCGGAACCTCCTCTTCGACTCGCCGGAACCACCAGCCAGAGACGCCAAAATCCCCTGCCAGGTAGGCCAGAATCACATGGCGGACGCTCCGGAATCTCCCGCCGGGAAGGTAGGAACCACCTCTCAAACATACTGGAAGCACGTGCCGGACATGCCGGCACCACGTACTGGACAGACCAGAAACACCTGCCGGACCTGCCTGAACCACCTGCTGAGCACACCGGAACAACTTGCTCGACTCGCTGGAGCCACCTGCTGGACACCCCAAAATCACCAGCCAGCTAGGCCAGAACCACTTGCCGTACACTCCGGAATCACCTGCTGGTTACACCAGAGCCACTTGGTGGACAATCCAGAATCACCTGCCGGACATGCCAGAACCACCTGTCACACATGCCGGAACCACGTGCCTGACACGCCGGAACCACCTCGCGGACAGACCGGAACCACCTACCAGACATGCCTGAACCACCTGCCGAGCATGCCGGAACCACCTGCCGGACACGCCAAAATCACCTGCGGGCTAGGCCAGAACCACTTGTAGGACTCTCCTGGAGCACCTGCCGGGCATGCGGGAACCACCTCTCAGACGTGCCAGAACCACGTGCGGCACATGACGGAACCCATTACCGGACAGACCGGAACCACCTGCTGGACACGCCAGAATCACCTGCCAAGAACACCGGAACCACCTGAACAGCTCGCCAGAAACACCTGCCGGGCATGCCAAAATCACCTGCCGGCTACACCAGAACCTCTTGCCGGACACTCCGGAATCACCTGCCAGACATGATGCAACCAAATGTCAGACGTGCCAGAACCACGTGCCAGAGACACCGGATGCAACTGCCGAGCATGCCGGAACCTCCTGCTCAACTCGCTGTAACCACCTGCCGGGGACGCCAAAATCACCTGTCAGCTAGGCCAGAACCACGTGGCGGACTCTATGGAATCACCCGCCGGGCATGCCGGAACCAGCTCTCAGACGTGCCAGAAGCACGTGCCGGACACGCCGGAACCACCTACTAGAGAGACCGGAACCACCTGCCAGACCCGCCTGAACCACCTGCTGAGTACGCTGGAACAACCTGCTCTACTCGCTGGAGCCACCTGCTGGACACGCCAAAATCACCTGATGGCTACGCCAGCACCACTCGGCAGACAAGCCAGAATCACCTGCAGGGTATGCCGGAACCACCTCTCAGACGTGCCAGAACCCCTTGTCGGACACTCCGGAATCACCTGTCAGGCATGCCGGAACCACCTCTCGAGCGTGCCAGAATGACGTGCCAGAGACACCGGATGCACCTGCCGAGCACGCCGGAACCTCCTCTTCGACTCGCCGGAACCACCAGCCAGAGACGCCAAAATCCCCTGCCAGGTAGGCCAGAATCACATGGCGGACGCTCCGGAATCTCCCGCCGGGAAGGTAGGAACCACCTCTCAAACATACTGGAAGCACGTGCCGGACATGCCGGCACCACGTACTGGACAGACCAGAAACACCTGCCGGACCTGCCTGAACCACCTGCTGAGCACACCGGAACAACTTGCTCGACTCGCTGGAGCCACCTGCTGGACACCCCAAAATCACCAGCCAGCTAGGCCAGAACCACTTGCCGTACACTCCGGAATCACCTGCTGGTTACACCAGAGCCACTTGGTGGACAATCCAGAATCACCTGCCGGACATGCCAGAACCACCTGTCACACATGCCGGAACCACGTGCCTGACACGCCGGAACCACCTCGCGGACAGACCGGAACCACCTACCAGACATGCCTGAACCACCTGCCGAGCATGCCGGAACCACCTGCCGGACACGCCAAAATCACCTGCGGGCTAGGCCAGAACCACTTGTAGGACTCTCCTGGAGCACCTGCCGGGCATGCGGGAACCACCTCTCAGACGTGCCAGAACCACGTGCGGCACATGACGGAACCCATTACCGGACAGACCGGAACCACCTGCTGGACACGCCAGAATCACCTGCCAAGAACACCGGAACCACCTGAACAGCTCGCCAGAAACACCTGCCGGGCATGCCAAAATCACCTGCCGGCTACACCAGAACCTCTTGCCGGACACTCCGGAATCACCTGCCAGACATGATGCAACCAAATGTCAGACGTGCCAGAACCACGTGCCAGAGACACCGGATGCAACTGCCGAGCATGCCGGAACCTCCTGCTCAACTCGCTGTAACCACCTGCCGGGGACGCCAAAATCACCTGTCAGCTAGGCCAGAACCACGTGGCGGACTCTATGGAATCACCCGCCGGGCATGCCGGAACCAGCTCTCAGACGTGCCAGAAGCACGTGCCGGACACGCCGGAACCACCTACTAGAGAGACCGGAACCACCTGCCAGACCCGCCTGAACCACCTGCTGAGTACGCTGGAACAACCTGCTCTACTCGCTGGAGCCACCTGCTGGACACGCCAAAATCACCTGATGGCTACGCCAGCACCACTCGGCAGACAAGCCAGAATCACCTGCAGGGTATGCCGGAACCACCTCTCAGACGTGCCAGAACCCCTTGTCGGACACTCCGGAATCACCTGTCAGGCATGCCGGAACCACCTCTCGAGCGTGCCAGAATGACGTGCCAGAGACACCGGATGCACCTGCCGAGCACGCCGGAACCTCCTCTTCGACTCGCCGGAACCACCAGCCAGAGACGCCAAAATCCCCTGCCAGGTAGGCCAGAATCACATGGCGGACGCTCCGGAATCTCCCGCCGGGAAGGTAGGAACCACCTCTCAAACATACTGGAAGCACGTGCCGGACATGCCGGCACCACGTACTGGACAGACCAGAAACACCTGCCGGACCTGCCTGAACCACCTGCTGAGCACACCGGAACAACTTGCTCGACTCGCTGGAGCCACCTGCTGGACACCCCAAAATCACCAGCCAGCTAGGCCAGAACCACTTGCCGTACACTCCGGAATCACCTGCTGGTTACACCAGAGCCACTTGGTGGACAATCCAGAATCACCTGCCGGACATGCCAGAACCACCTGTCACACATGCCGGAACCACGTGCCTGACACGCCGGAACCACCTCGCGGACAGACCGGAACCACCTACCAGACATGCCTGAACCACCTGCCGAGCATGCCGGAACCACCTGCCGGACACGCCAAAATCACCTGCGGGCTAGGCCAGAACCACTTGTAGGACTCTCCTGGAGCACCTGCCGGGCATGCGGGAACCACCTCTCAGACGTGCCAGAACCACGTGCGGCACATGACGGAACCCATTACCGGACAGACCGGAACCACCTGCTGGACACGCCAGAATCACCTGCCAAGAACACCGGAACCACCTGAACAGCTCGCCAGAAACACCTGCCGGGCATGCCAAAATCACCTGCCGGCTACACCAGAACCTCTTGCCGGACACTCCGGAATCACCTGCCAGACATGATGCAACCAAATGTCAGACGTGCCAGAACCACGTGCCAGAGACACCGGATGCAACTGCCGAGCATGCCGGAACCTCCTGCTCAACTCGCTGTAACCACCTGCCGGGGACGCCAAAATCACCTGTCAGCTAGGCCAGAACCACGTGGCGGACTCTATGGAATCACCCGCCGGGCATGCCGGAACCAGCTCTCAGACGTGCCAGAAGCACGTGCCGGACACGCCGGAACCACCTACTAGAGAGACCGGAACCACCTGCCAGACCCGCCTGAACCACCTGCTGAGTACGCTGGAACAACCTGCTCTACTCGCTGGAGCCACCTGCTGGACACGCCAAAATCACCTGATGGCTACGCCAGCACCACTCGGCAGACAAGCCAGAATCACCTGCAGGGTATGCCGGAACCACCTCTCAGACGTGCCAGAACCCCTTGTCGGACACTCCGGAATCACCTGTCAGGCATGCCGGAACCACCTCTCGAGCGTGCCAGAATGACGTGCCAGAGACACCGGATGCACCTGCCGAGCACGCCGGAACCTCCTCTTCGACTCGCCGGAACCACCAGCCAGAGACGCCAAAATCCCCTGCCAGGTAGGCCAGAATCACATGGCGGACGCTCCGGAATCTCCCGCCGGGAAGGTAGGAACCACCTCTCAAACATACTGGAAGCACGTGCCGGACATGCCGGCACCACGTACTGGACAGACCAGAAACACCTGCCGGACCTGCCTGAACCACCTGCTGAGCACACCGGAACAACTTGCTCGACTCGCTGGAGCCACCTGCTGGACACCCCAAAATCACCAGCCAGCTAGGCCAGAACCACTTGCCGTACACTCCGGAATCACCTGCTGGTTACACCAGAGCCACTTGGTGGACAATCCAGAATCACCTGCCGGACATGCCAGAACCACCTGTCACACATGCCGGAACCACGTGCCTGACACGCCGGAACCACCTCGCGGACAGACCGGAACCACCTACCAGACATGCCTGAACCACCTGCCGAGCATGCCGGAACCACCTGCCGGACACGCCAAAATCACCTGCGGGCTAGGCCAGAACCACTTGTAGGACTCTCCTGGAGCACCTGCCGGGCATGCGGGAACCACCTCTCAGACGTGCCAGAACCACGTGCGGCACATGACGGAACCCATTACCGGACAGACCGGAACCACCTGCTGGACACGCCAGAATCACCTGCCAAGAACACCGGAACCACCTGAACAGCTCGCCAGAAACACCTGCCGGGCATGCCAAAATCACCTGCCGGCTACACCAGAACCTCTTGCCGGACACTCCGGAATCACCTGCCAGACATGATGCAACCAAATGTCAGACGTGCCAGAACCACGTGCCAGAGACACCGGATGCAACTGCCGAGCATGCCGGAACCTCCTGCTCAACTCGCTGTAACCACCTGCCGGGGACGCCAAAATCACCTGTCAGCTAGGCCAGAACCACGTGGCGGACTCTATGGAATCACCCGCCGGGCATGCCGGAACCAGCTCTCAGACGTGCCAGAAGCACGTGCCGGACACGCCGGAACCACCTACTAGAGAGACCGGAACCACCTGCCAGACCCGCCTGAACCACCTGCTGAGTACGCTGGAACAACCTGCTCTACTCGCTGGAGCCACCTGCTGGACACGCCAAAATCACCTGATGGCTACGCCAGCACCACTCGGCAGACAAGCCAGAATCACCTGCAGGGTATGCCGGAACCACCTCTCAGACGTGCCAGAACCCCTTGTCGGACACTCCGGAATCACCTGTCAGGCATGCCGGAACCACCTCTCGAGCGTGCCAGAATGACGTGCCAGAGACACCGGATGCACCTGCCGAGCACGCCGGAACCTCCTCTTCGACTCGCCGGAACCACCAGCCAGAGACGCCAAAATCCCCTGCCAGGTAGGCCAGAATCACATGGCGGACGCTCCGGAATCTCCCGCCGGGAAGGTAGGAACCACCTCTCAAACATACTGGAAGCACGTGCCGGACATGCCGGCACCACGTACTGGACAGACCAGAAACACCTGCCGGACCTGCCTGAACCACCTGCTGAGCACACCGGAACAACTTGCTCGACTCGCTGGAGCCACCTGCTGGACACCCCAAAATCACCAGCCAGCTAGGCCAGAACCACTTGCCGTACACTCCGGAATCACCTGCTGGTTACACCAGAGCCACTTGGTGGACAATCCAGAATCACCTGCCGGACATGCCAGAACCACCTGTCACACATGCCGGAACCACGTGCCTGACACGCCGGAACCACCTCGCGGACAGACCGGAACCACCTACCAGACATGCCTGAACCACCTGCCGAGCATGCCGGAACCACCTGCCGGACACGCCAAAATCACCTGCGGGCTAGGCCAGAACCACTTGTAGGACTCTCCTGGAGCACCTGCCGGGCATGCGGGAACCACCTCTCAGACGTGCCAGAACCACGTGCGGCACATGACGGAACCCATTACCGGACAGACCGGAACCACCTGCTGGACACGCCAGAATCACCTGCCAAGAACACCGGAACCACCTGAACAGCTCGCCAGAAACACCTGCCGGGCATGCCAAAATCACCTGCCGGCTACACCAGAACCTCTTGCCGGACACTCCGGAATCACCTGCCAGACATGATGCAACCAAATGTCAGACGTGCCAGAACCACGTGCCAGAGACACCGGATGCAACTGCCGAGCATGCCGGAACCTCCTGCTCAACTCGCTGTAACCACCTGCCGGGGACGCCAAAATCACCTGTCAGCTAGGCCAGAACCACGTGGCGGACTCTATGGAATCACCCGCCGGGCATGCCGGAACCAGCTCTCAGACGTGCCAGAAGCACGTGCCGGACACGCCGGAACCACCTACTAGAGAGACCGGAACCACCTGCCAGACCCGCCTGAACCACCTGCTGAGTACGCTGGAACAACCTGCTCTACTCGCTGGAGCCACCTGCTGGACACGCCAAAATCACCTGATGGCTACGCCAGCACCACTCGGCAGACAAGCCAGAATCACCTGCAGGGTATGCCGGAACCACCTCTCAGACGTGCCAGAACCCCTTGTCGGACACTCCGGAATCACCTGTCAGGCATGCCGGAACCACCTCTCGAGCGTGCCAGAATGACGTGCCAGAGACACCGGATGCACCTGCCGAGCACGCCGGAACCTCCTCTTCGACTCGCCGGAACCACCAGCCAGAGACGCCAAAATCCCCTGCCAGGTAGGCCAGAATCACATGGCGGACGCTCCGGAATCTCCCGCCGGGAAGGTAGGAACCACCTCTCAAACATACTGGAAGCACGTGCCGGACATGCCGGCACCACGTACTGGACAGACCAGAAACACCTGCCGGACCTGCCTGAACCACCTGCTGAGCACACCGGAACAACTTGCTCGACTCGCTGGAGCCACCTGCTGGACACCCCAAAATCACCAGCCAGCTAGGCCAGAACCACTTGCCGTACACTCCGGAATCACCTGCTGGTTACACCAGAGCCACTTGGTGGACAATCCAGAATCACCTGCCGGACATGCCAGAACCACCTGTCACACATGCCGGAACCACGTGCCTGACACGCCGGAACCACCTCGCGGACAGACCGGAACCACCTACCAGACATGCCTGAACCACCTGCCGAGCATGCCGGAACCACCTGCCGGACACGCCAAAATCACCTGCGGGCTAGGCCAGAACCACTTGTAGGACTCTCCTGGAGCACCTGCCGGGCATGCGGGAACCACCTCTCAGACGTGCCAGAACCACGTGCGGCACATGACGGAACCCATTACCGGACAGACCGGAACCACCTGCTGGACACGCCAGAATCACCTGCCAAGAACACCGGAACCACCTGAACAGCTCGCCAGAAACACCTGCCGGGCATGCCAAAATCACCTGCCGGCTACACCAGAACCTCTTGCCGGACACTCCGGAATCACCTGCCAGACATGATGCAACCAAATGTCAGACGTGCCAGAACCACGTGCCAGAGACACCGGATGCAACTGCCGAGCATGCCGGAACCTCCTGCTCAACTCGCTGTAACCACCTGCCGGGGACGCCAAAATCACCTGTCAGCTAGGCCAGAACCACGTGGCGGACTCTATGGAATCACCCGCCGGGCATGCCGGAACCAGCTCTCAGACGTGCCAGAAGCACGTGCCGGACACGCCGGAACCACCTACTAGAGAGACCGGAACCACCTGCCAGACCCGCCTGAACCACCTGCTGAGTACGCTGGAACAACCTGCTCTACTCGCTGGAGCCACCTGCTGGACACGCCAAAATCACCTGATGGCTACGCCAGCACCACTCGGCAGACAAGCCAGAATCACCTGCAGGGTATGCCGGAACCACCTCTCAGACGTGCCAGAACCCCTTGTCGGACACTCCGGAATCACCTGTCAGGCATGCCGGAACCACCTCTCGAGCGTGCCAGAATGACGTGCCAGAGACACCGGATGCACCTGCCGAGCACGCCGGAACCTCCTCTTCGACTCGCCGGAACCACCAGCCAGAGACGCCAAAATCCCCTGCCAGGTAGGCCAGAATCACATGGCGGACGCTCCGGAATCTCCCGCCGGGAAGGTAGGAACCACCTCTCAAACATACTGGAAGCACGTGCCGGACATGCCGGCACCACGTACTGGACAGACCAGAAACACCTGCCGGACCTGCCTGAACCACCTGCTGAGCACACCGGAACAACTTGCTCGACTCGCTGGAGCCACCTGCTGGACACCCCAAAATCACCAGCCAGCTAGGCCAGAACCACTTGCCGTACACTCCGGAATCACCTGCTGGTTACACCAGAGCCACTTGGTGGACAATCCAGAATCACCTGCCGGACATGCCAGAACCACCTGTCACACATGCCGGAACCACGTGCCTGACACGCCGGAACCACCTCGCGGACAGACCGGAACCACCTACCAGACATGCCTGAACCACCTGCCGAGCATGCCGGAACCACCTGCCGGACACGCCAAAATCACCTGCGGGCTAGGCCAGAACCACTTGTAGGACTCTCCTGGAGCACCTGCCGGGCATGCGGGAACCACCTCTCAGACGTGCCAGAACCACGTGCGGCACATGACGGAACCCATTACCGGACAGACCGGAACCACCTGCTGGACACGCCAGAATCACCTGCCAAGAACACCGGAACCACCTGAACAGCTCGCCAGAAACACCTGCCGGGCATGCCAAAATCACCTGCCGGCTACACCAGAACCTCTTGCCGGACACTCCGGAATCACCTGCCAGACATGATGCAACCAAATGTCAGACGTGCCAGAACCACGTGCCAGAGACACCGGATGCAACTGCCGAGCATGCCGGAACCTCCTGCTCAACTCGCTGTAACCACCTGCCGGGGACGCCAAAATCACCTGTCAGCTAGGCCAGAACCACGTGGCGGACTCTATGGAATCACCCGCCGGGCATGCCGGAACCAGCTCTCAGACGTGCCAGAAGCACGTGCCGGACACGCCGGAACCACCTACTAGAGAGACCGGAACCACCTGCCAGACCCGCCTGAACCACCTGCTGAGTACGCTGGAACAACCTGCTCTACTCGCTGGAGCCACCTGCTGGACACGCCAAAATCACCTGATGGCTACGCCAGCACCACTCGGCAGACAAGCCAGAATCACCTGCAGGGTATGCCGGAACCACCTCTCAGACGTGCCAGAACCCCTTGTCGGACACTCCGGAATCACCTGTCAGGCATGCCGGAACCACCTCTCGAGCGTGCCAGAATGACGTGCCAGAGACACCGGATGCACCTGCCGAGCACGCCGGAACCTCCTCTTCGACTCGCCGGAACCACCAGCCAGAGACGCCAAAATCCCCTGCCAGGTAGGCCAGAATCACATGGCGGACGCTCCGGAATCTCCCGCCGGGAAGGTAGGAACCACCTCTCAAACATACTGGAAGCACGTGCCGGACATGCCGGCACCACGTACTGGACAGACCAGAAACACCTGCCGGACCTGCCTGAACCACCTGCTGAGCACACCGGAACAACTTGCTCGACTCGCTGGAGCCACCTGCTGGACACCCCAAAATCACCAGCCAGCTAGGCCAGAACCACTTGCCGTACACTCCGGAATCACCTGCTGGTTACACCAGAGCCACTTGGTGGACAATCCAGAATCACCTGCCGGACATGCCAGAACCACCTGTCACACATGCCGGAACCACGTGCCTGACACGCCGGAACCACCTCGCGGACAGACCGGAACCACCTACCAGACATGCCTGAACCACCTGCCGAGCATGCCGGAACCACCTGCCGGACACGCCAAAATCACCTGCGGGCTAGGCCAGAACCACTTGTAGGACTCTCCTGGAGCACCTGCCGGGCATGCGGGAACCACCTCTCAGACGTGCCAGAACCACGTGCGGCACATGACGGAACCCATTACCGGACAGACCGGAACCACCTGCTGGACACGCCAGAATCACCTGCCAAGAACACCGGAACCACCTGAACAGCTCGCCAGAAACACCTGCCGGGCATGCCAAAATCACCTGCCGGCTACACCAGAACCTCTTGCCGGACACTCCGGAATCACCTGCCAGACATGATGCAACCAAATGTCAGACGTGCCAGAACCACGTGCCAGAGACACCGGATGCAACTGCCGAGCATGCCGGAACCTCCTGCTCAACTCGCTGTAACCACCTGCCGGGGACGCCAAAATCACCTGTCAGCTAGGCCAGAACCACGTGGCGGACTCTATGGAATCACCCGCCGGGCATGCCGGAACCAGCTCTCAGACGTGCCAGAAGCACGTGCCGGACACGCCGGAACCACCTACTAGAGAGACCGGAACCACCTGCCAGACCCGCCTGAACCACCTGCTGAGTACGCTGGAACAACCTGCTCTACTCGCTGGAGCCACCTGCTGGACACGCCAAAATCACCTGATGGCTACGCCAGCACCACTCGGCAGACAAGCCAGAATCACCTGCAGGGTATGCCGGAACCACCTCTCAGACGTGCCAGAACCCCTTGTCGGACACTCCGGAATCACCTGTCAGGCATGCCGGAACCACCTCTCGAGCGTGCCAGAATGACGTGCCAGAGACACCGGATGCACCTGCCGAGCACGCCGGAACCTCCTCTTCGACTCGCCGGAACCACCAGCCAGAGACGCCAAAATCCCCTGCCAGGTAGGCCAGAATCACATGGCGGACGCTCCGGAATCTCCCGCCGGGAAGGTAGGAACCACCTCTCAAACATACTGGAAGCACGTGCCGGACATGCCGGCACCACGTACTGGACAGACCAGAAACACCTGCCGGACCTGCCTGAACCACCTGCTGAGCACACCGGAATAACTTGCTCGACTCGCTGGAGCCACCTGCTGGACACCCCAAAATCACCAGCCAGCTAGGCCAGAACCACTTGCCGTACACTCCGGAATCACCTGCTGGTTACACCAGAGCCACTTGGTGGACAATCCAGAATCACCTGCCGGACATGCCAGAACCACCTGTCACACATGCCGGAACCACGTGCCTGACACGCCGGAACCACCTCGCGGACAGACCGGAACCACCTACCAGACATGCCTGAACCACCTGCCGAGCATGCCGGAACCACCTGCCGGACACGCCAAAATCACCTGCGGGCTAGGCCAGAACCACTTGTAGGACTCTCCTGGAGCACCTGCCGGGCATGCGGGAACCACCTCTCAGACGTGCCAGAACCACGTGCGGCACATGACGGAACCCATTACCGGACAGACCGGAACCACCTGCTGGACACGCCAGAATCACCTGCCAAGAACACCGGAACCACCTGAACAGCTCGCCAGAAACACCTGCCGGGCATGCCAAAATCACCTGCCGGCTACACCAGAACCTCTTGCCGGACACTCCGGAATCACCTGCCAGACATGATGCAACCAAATGTCAGACGTGCCAGAACCACGTGCCAGAGACACCGGATGCAACTGCCGAGCATGCCGGAACCTCCTGCTCAACTCGCTGTAACCACCTGCCGGGGACGCCAAAATCACCTGTCAGCTAGGCCAGAACCACGTGGCGGACTCTATGGAATCACCCGCCGGGCATGCCGGAACCAGCTCTCAGACGTGCCAGAAGCACGTGCCGGACACGCCGGAACCACCTACTAGAGAGACCGGAACCACCTGCCAGACCCGCCTGAACCACCTGCTGAGTACGCTGGAACAACCTGCTCTACTCGCTGGAGCCACCTGCTGGACACGCCAAAATCACCTGATGGCTACGCCAGCACCACTCGGCAGACAAGCCAGAATCACCTGCAGGGTATGCCGGAACCACCTCTCAGACGTGCCAGAACCCCTTGTCGGACACTCCGGAATCACCTGTCAGGCATGCCGGAACCACCTCTCGAGCGTGCCAGAATGACGTGCCAGAGACACCGGATGCACCTGCCGAGCACGCCGGAACCTCCTCTTCGACTCGCCGGAACCACCAGCCAGAGACGCCAAAATCCCCTGCCAGGTAGGCCAGAATCACATGGCGGACGCTCCGGAATCTCCCGCCGGGAAGGTAGGAACCACCTCTCAAACATACTGGAAGCACGTGCCGGACATGCCGGCACCACGTACTGGACAGACCAGAAACACCTGCCGGACCTGCCTGAACCACCTGCTGAGCACACCGGAACAACTTGCTCGACTCGCTGGAGCCACCTGCTGGACACCCCAAAATCACCAGCCAGCTAGGCCAGAACCACTTGCCGTACACTCCGGAATCACCTGCTGGTTACACCAGAGCCACTTGGTGGACAATCCAGAATCACCTGCCGGACATGCCAGAACCACCTGTCACACATGCCGGAACCACGTGCCTGACACGCCGGAACCACCTCGCGGACAGACCGGAACCACCTACCAGACATGCCTGAACCACCTGCCGAGCATGCCGGAACCACCTGCCGGACACGCCAAAATCACCTGCGGGCTAGGCCAGAACCACTTGTAGGACTCTCCTGGAGCACCTGCCGGGCATGCGGGAACCACCTCTCAGACGTGCCAGAACCACGTGCGGCACATGACGGAACCCATTACCGGACAGACCGGAACCACCTGCTGGACACGCCAGAATCACCTGCCAAGAACACCGGAACCACCTGAACAGCTCGCCAGAAACACCTGCCGGGCATGCCAAAATCACCTGCCGGCTACACCAGAACCTCTTGCCGGACACTCCGGAATCACCTGCCAGACATGATGCAACCAAATGTCAGACGTGCCAGAACCACGTGCCAGAGACACCGGATGCAACTGCCGAGCATGCCGGAACCTCCTGCTCAACTCGCTGTAACCACCTGCCGGGGACGCCAAAATCACCTGTCAGCTAGGCCAGAACCACGTGGCGGACTCTATGGAATCACCCGCCGGGCATGCCGGAACCAGCTCTCAGACGTGCCAGAAGCACGTGCCGGACACGCCGGAACCACCTACTAGAGAGACCGGAACCACCTGCCAGACCCGCCTGAACCACCTGCTGAGTACGCTGGAACAACCTGCTCTACTCGCTGGAGCCACCTGCTGGACACGCCAAAATCACCTGATGGCTACGCCAGCACCACTCGGCAGACAAGCCAGAATCACCTGCAGGGTATGCCGGAACCACCTCTCAGACGTGCCAGAACCCCTTGTCGGACACTCCGGAATCACCTGTCAGGCATGCCGGAACCACCTCTCGAGCGTGCCAGAATGACGTGCCAGAGACACCGGATGCACCTGCCGAGCACGCCGGAACCTCCTCTTCGACTCGCCGGAACCACCAGCCAGAGACGCCAAAATCCCCTGCCAGGTAGGCCAGAATCACATGGCGGACGCTCCGGAATCTCCCGCCGGGAAGGTAGGAACCACCTCTCAAACATACTGGAAGCACGTGCCGGACCTGCCTGAACCACCTGCTGAGCACACCGGAACAACTTGCTCGACTCGCTGGAGCCACCTGCTGGACACCCCAAAATCACCAGCCAGCTAGGCCAGAACCACTTGCCGTACACTCCGGAATCACCTGCTGGTTACACCAGAGCCACTTGGTGGACAATCCAGAATCACCTGCCGGACATGCCAGAACCACCTGTCACACATGCCGGAACCACGTGCCTGACACGCCGGAACCACCTCGCGGACAGACCGGAACCACCTACCAGACATGCCTGAACCACCTGCCGAGCATGCCGGAACCACCTGCCGGACACGCCAAAATCACCTGCGGGCTAGGCCAGAACCACTTGTAGGACTCTCCTGGAGCACCTGCCGGGCATGCGGGAACCACCTCTCAGACGTGCCAGAACCACGTGCGGCACATGACGGAACCCATTACCGGACAGACCGGAACCACCTGCTGGACACGCCAGAATCACCTGCCAAGAACACCGGAACCACCTGAACAGCTCGCCAGAAACACCTGCCGGGCATGCCAAAATCACCTGCCGGCTACACCAGAACCTCTTGCCGGACACTCCGGAATCACCTGCCAGACATGATGCAACCAAATGTCAGACGTGCCAGAACCACGTGCCAGAGACACCGGATGCAACTGCCGAGCATGCCGGAACCTCCTGCTCAACTCGCTGTAACCACCTGCCGGGGACGCCAAAATCACCTGTCAGCTAGGCCAGAACCACGTGGCGGACTCTATGGAATCACCCGCCGGGCATGCCGGAACCAGCTCTCAGACGTGCCAGAAGCACGTGCCGGACACGCCGGAACCACCTACTAGAGAGACCGGAACCACCTGCCAGACCCGCCTGAACCACCTGCTGAGTACGCTGGAACAACCTGCTCTACTCGCTGGAGCCACCTGCTGGACACGCCAAAATCACCTGATGGCTACGCCAGCACCACTCGGCAGACAAGCCAGAATCACCTGCAGGGTATGCCGGAACCACCTCTCAGACGTGCCAGAACCCCTTGTCGGACACTCCGGAATCACCTGTCAGGCATGCCGGAACCACCTCTCGAGCGTGCCAGAATGACGTGCCAGAGACACCGGATGCACCTGCCGAGCACGCCGGAACCTCCTCTTCGACTCGCCGGAACCACCAGCCAGAGACGCCAAAATCCCCTGCCAGGTAGGCCAGAATCACATGGCGGACGCTCCGGAATCTCCCGCCGGGAAGGTAGGAACCACCTCTCAAACATACTGGAAGCACGTGCCGGACATGCCGGCACCACGTACTGGACAGACCAGAAACACCTGCCGGACCTGCCTGAACCACCTGCTGAGCACACCGGAACAACTTGCTCGACTCGCTGGAGCCACCTGCTGGACACCCCAAAATCACCAGCCAGCTAGGCCAGAACCACTTGCCGTACACTCCGGAATCACCTGCTGGTTACACCAGAGCCACTTGGTGGACAATCCAGAATCACCTGCCGGACATGCCAGAACCACCTGTCACACATGCCGGAACCACGTGCCTGACACGCCGGAACCACCTCGCGGACAGACCGGAACCACCTACCAGACATGCCTGAACCACCTGCCGAGCATGCCGGAACCACCTGCCGGACACGCCAAAATCACCTGCGGGCTAGGCCAGAACCACTTGTAGGACTCTCCTGGAGCACCTGCCGGGCATGCGGGAACCACCTCTCAGACGTGCCAGAACCACGTGCGGCACATGACGGAACCCATTACCGGACAGACCGGAACCACCTGCTGGACACGCCAGAATCACCTGCCAAGAACACCGGAACCACCTGAACAGCTCGCCAGAAACACCTGCCGGGCATGCCAAAATCACCTGCCGGCTACACCAGAACCTCTTGCCGGACACTCCGGAATCACCTGCCAGACATGATGCAACCAAATGTCAGACGTGCCAGAACCACGTGCCAGAGACACCGGATGCAACTGCCGAGCATGCCGGAACCTCCTGCTCAACTCGCTGTAACCACCTGCCGGGGACGCCAAAATCACCTGTCAGCTAGGCCAGAACCACGTGGCGGACTCTATGGAATCACCCGCCGGGCATGCCGGAACCAGCTCTCAGACGTGCCAGAAGCACGTGCCGGACACGCCGGAACCACCTACTAGAGAGACCGGAACCACCTGCCAGACCCGCCTGAACCACCTGCTGAGTACGCTGGAACAACCTGCTCTACTCGCTGGAGCCACCTGCTGGACACGCCAAAATCACCTGATGGCTACGCCAGCACCACTCGGCAGACAAGCCAGAATCACCTGCAGGGTATGCCGGAACCACCTCTCAGACGTGCCAGAACCCCTTGTCGGACACTCCGGAATCACCTGTCAGGCATGCCGGAACCACCTCTCGAGCGTGCCAGAATGACGTGCCAGAGACACCGGATGCACCTGCCGAGCACGCCGGAACCTCCTCTTCGACTCGCCGGAACCACCAGCCAGAGACGCCAAAATCCCCTGCCAGGTAGGCCAGAATCACATGGCGGACGCTCCGGAATCTCCCGCCGGGAAGGTAGGAACCACCTCTCAAACATACTGGAAGCACGTGCCGGACATGCCGGCACCACGTACTGGACAGACCAGAAACACCTGCCGGACCTGCCTGAACCACCTGCTGAGCACACCGGAACAACTTGCTCGACTCGCTGGAGCCACCTGCTGGACACCCCAAAATCACCAGCCAGCTAGGCCAGAACCACTTGCCGTACACTCCGGAATCACCTGCTGGTTACACCAGAGCCACTTGGTGGACAATCCAGAATCACCTGCCGGACATGCCAGAACCACCTGTCACACATGCCGGAACCACGTGCCTGACACGCCGGAACCACCTCGCGGACAGACCGGAACCACCTACCAGACATGCCTGAACCACCTGCCGAGCATGCCGGAACCACCTGCCGGACACGCCAAAATCACCTGCGGGCTAGGCCAGAACCACTTGTAGGACTCTCCTGGAGCACCTGCCGGGCATGCGGGAACCACCTCTCAGACGTGCCAGAACCACGTGCGGCACATGACGGAACCCATTACCGGACAGACCGGAACCACCTGCTGGACACGCCAGAATCACCTGCCAAGAACACCGGAACCACCTGAACAGCTCGCCAGAAACACCTGCCGGACATGCCAAAATCACCTGCCGGCTACACCAGAACCTCTTGCCGGACACTCCGGAATCACCTGCCAGACATGATGCAACCAAATGTCAGACGTGCCAGAACCACGTGCCAGAGACACCGGATGCAACTGCCGAGCATGCCGGAACCTCCTGCTCAACTCGCTGTAACCACCTGCCGGGGACGCCAAAATCACCTGTCAGCTAGGCCAGAACCACGTGGCGGACTCTATGGAATCACCCGCCGGGCATGCCGGAACCAGCTCTCAGACGTGCCAGAAGCACGTGCCGGACACGCCGGAACCACCTACTAGAGAGACCGGAACCACCTGCCAGACCCGCCTGAACCACCTGCTGAGTACGCTGGAACAACCTGCTCTACTCGCTGGAGCCACCTGCTGGACACGCCAAAATCACCTGATGGCTACGCCAGCACCACTCGGCAGACAAGCCAGAATCACCTGCAGGGTATGCCGGAACCACCTCTCAGACGTGCCAGAACCCCTTGTCGGACACTCCGGAATCACCTGTCAGGCATGCCGGAACCACCTCTCGAGCGTGCCAGAATGACGTGCCAGAGACACCGGATGCACCTGCCGAGCACGCCGGAACCTCCTGTTCGACTCGCCGGAACCACCAGCCAGAGACGCCAAAATCCCCTGCCAGGTAGGCCAGAATCACATGGCGGACGCTCCGGAATCTCCCGCCGGGAAGGTAGGAACCACCTCTCAAACATACTGGAAGCACGTGCCGGACATGCCGGCACCACGTACTGGACAGACCAGAAACACCTGCCGGACCTGCCTGAACCACCTGCTGAGCACACCGGAACAACTTGCTCGACTCGCTGGAGCCACCTGCTGGACACCCCAAAATCACCAGCCAGCTAGGCCAGAACCACTTGCCGTACACTCCGGAATCACCTGCTGGTTACACCAGAGCCACTTGGTGGACAATCCAGAATCACCTGCCGGACATGCCAGAACCACCTGTCACACATGCCGGAACCACGTGCCTGACATGCCGGAACCACCTCGCGGACAGACCGGAACCACCTACCAGACATGCCTGAACCACCTGCCGAGCATGCCGGAACCACCTGCCGGACACGCCAAAATCACCTGCGGGCTAGGCCAGAACCACTTGTAGGACTCTCCTGGAGCACCTGCCGGGCATGCGGGAACCACCTCTCAGACGTGCCAGAACCACGTGCGGCACATGACGGAACCCATTACCGGACAGACCGGAACCACCTGCTGGACACGCCAGAATCACCTGCCAAGAACACCGGAACCACCTGAACAGCTCGCCAGAAACACCTGCCGGGCATGCCAAAATCACCTGCCGGCTACACCAGAACCTCTTGCCGGACACTCCGGAATCACCTGCCAGACATGATGCAACCAAATGTCAGACGTGCCAGAACCACGTGCCAGAGACACCGGATGCAACTGCCGAGCATGCCGGAACCTCCTGCTCAACTCGCTGTAACCACCTGCCGGGGACGCCAAAATCACCTGTCAGCTAGGCCAGAACCACGTGGCGGACTCTATGGAATCACCCGCCGGGCATGCCGGAACCAGCTCTCAGACGTGCCAGAAGCACGTGCCGGACACGCCGGAACCACCTACTAGAGAGACCGGAACCACCTGCCAGACCCGCCTGAACCACCTGCTGAGTACGCTGGAACAACCTGCTCTACTCGCTGGAGCCACCTGCTGGACACGCCAAAATCACCTGATGGCTACGCCAGCACCACTCGGCAGACAAGCCAGAATCACCTGCAGGGTATGCCGGAACCACCTCTCAGACGTGCCAGAACCCCTTGTCGGACACTCCGGAATCACCTGTCAGGCATGCCGGAACCACCTCTCGAGCGTGCCAGAATGACGTGCCAGAGACACCGGATGCACCTGCCGAGCACGCCGGAACCTCCTCTTCGACTCGCCGGAACCACCAGCCAGAGACGCCAAAATCCCCTGCCAGGTAGGCCAGAATCACATGGCGGACGCTCCGGAATCTCCCGCCGGGAAGGTAGGAACCACCTCTCAAACATACTGGAAGCACGTGCCGGACATGCCGGCACCACGTACTGGACAGACCAGAAACACCTGCCGGACCTGCCTGAACCACCTGCTGAGCACACCGGAACAACTTGCTCGACTCGCTGGAGCCACCTGCTGGACACCCCAAAATCACCAGCCAGCTAGGCCAGAACCACTTGCCGTACACTCCGGAATCACCTGCTGGTTACACCAGAGCCACTTGGTGGACAATCCAGAATCACCTGCCGGACATGCCAGAACCACCTGTCACACATGCCGGAACCACGTGCCTGACACGCCGGAACCACCTCGCGGACAGACCGGAACCACCTACCAGACATGCCTGAACCACCTGCCGAGCATGCCGGAACCACCTGCCGGACACGCCAAAATCACCTGCGGGCTAGGCCAGAACCACTTGTAGGACTCTCCTGGAGCACCTGCCGGGCATGCGGGAACCACCTCTCAGACGTGCCAGAACCACGTGCGGCACATGACGGAACCCATTACCGGACAGACCGGAACCACCTGCTGGACACGCCAGAATCACCTGCCAAGAACACCGGAACCACCTGAACAGCTCGCCAGAAACACCTGCCGGGCATGCCAAAATCACCTGCCGGCTACACCAGAACCTCTTGCCGGACACTCCGGAATCACCTGCCAGACATGATGCAACCAAATGTCAGACGTGCCAGAACCACGTGCCAGAGACACCGGATGCAACTGCCGAGCATGCCGGAACCTCCTGCTCAACTCGCTGTAACCACCTGCCGGGGACGCCAAAATCACCTGTCAGCTAGGCCAGAACCACGTGGCGGACTCTATGGAATCACCCGCCGGGCATGCCGGAACCAGCTCTCAGACGTGCCAGAAGCACGTGCCGGACACGCCGGAACCACCTACTAGAGAGACCGGAACCACCTGCCAGACCCGCCTGAACCACCTGCTGAGTACGCTGGAACAACCTGCTCTACTCGCTGGAGCCACCTGCTGGACACGCCAAAATCACCTGATGGCTACGCCAGCACCACTCGGCAGACAAGCCAGAATCACCTGCAGGGTATGCCGGAACCACCTCTCAGACGTGCCAGAACCCCTTGTCGGACACTCCGGAATCACCTGTCAGGCATGCCGGAACCACCTCTCGAGCGTGCCAGAATGACGTGCCAGAGACACCGGATGCACCTGCCGAGCACGCCGGAACCTCCTCTTCGACTCGCCGGAACCACCAGCCAGAGACGCCAAAATCCCCTGCCAGGTAGGCCAGAATCACATGGCGGACGCTCCGGAATCTCCCGCCGGGAAGGTAGGAACCACCTCTCAAACATACTGGAAGCACGTGCCGGACATGCCGGCACCACGTACTGGACAGACCAGAAACACCTGCCGGACCTGCCTGAACCACCTGCTGAGCACACCGGAACAACTTGCTCGACTCGCTGGAGCCACCTGCTGGACACCCCAAAATCACCAGCCAGCTAGGCCAGAACCACTTGCCGTACACTCCGGAATCACCTGCTGGTTACACCAGAGCCACTTGGTGGACAATCCAGAATCACCTGCCGGACATGCCAGAACCACCTGTCACACATGCCGGAACCACGTGCCTGACACGCCGGAACCACCTCGCGGACAGACCGGAACCACCTACCAGACATGCCTGAACCACCTGCCGAGCATGCCGGAACCACCTGCCGGACACGCCAAAATCACCTGCGGGCTAGGCCAGAACCACTTGTAGGACTCTCCTGGAGCACCTGCCGGGCATGCGGGAACCACCTCTCAGACGTGCCAGAACCACGTGCGGCACATGACGGAACCCATTACCGGACAGACCGGAACCACCTGCTGGACACGCCAGAATCACCTGCCAAGAACACCGGAACCACCTGAACAGCTCGCCAGAAACACCTGCCGGGCATGCCAAAATCACCTGCCGGCTACACCAGAACCTCTTGCCGGACACTCCGGAATCACCTGCCAGACATGATGCAACCAAATGTCAGACGTGCCAGAACCACGTGCCAGAGACACCGGATGCAACTGCCGAGCATGCCGGAACCTCCTGCTCAACTCGCTGTAACCACCTGCCGGGGACGCCAAAATCACCTGTCAGCTAGGCCAGAACCACGTGGCGGACTCTATGGAATCACCCGCCGGGCATGCCGGAACCAGCTCTCAGACGTGCCAGAAGCACGTGCCGGACACGCCGGAACCACCTACTAGAGAGACCGGAACCACCTGCCAGACCCGCCTGAACCACCTGCTGAGTACGCTGGAACAACCTGCTCTACTCGCTGGAGCCACCTGCTGGACACGCCAAAATCACCTGATGGCTACGCCAGCACCACTCGGCAGACAAGCCAGAATCACCTGCAGGGTATGCCGGAACCACCTCTCAGACGTGCCAGAACCCCTTGTCGGACACTCCGGAATCACCTGTCAGGCATGCCGGAACCACCTCTCGAGCGTGCCAGAATGACGTGCCAGAGACACCGGATGCACCTGCCGAGCACGCCGGAACCTCCTCTTCGACTCGCCGGAACCACCAGCCAGAGACGCCAAAATCCCCTGCCAGGTAGGCCAGAATCACATGGCGGACGCTCCGGAATCTCCCGCCGGGAAGGTAGGAACCACCTCTCAAACATACTGGAAGCACGTGCCGGACATGCCGGCACCACGTACTGGACAGACCAGAAACACCTGCCGGACCTGCCTGAACCACCTGCTGAGCACACCGGAACAACTTGCTCGACTCGCTGGAGCCACCTGCTGGACACCCCAAAATCACCAGCCAGCTAGGCCAGAACCACTTGCCGTACACTCCGGAATCACCTGCTGGTTACACCAGAGCCACTTGGTGGACAATCCAGAATCACCTGCCGGACATGCCAGAACCACCTGTCACACATGCCGGAACCACGTGCCTGACACGCCGGAACCACCTCGCGGACAGACCGGAACCACCTACCAGACATGCCTGAACCACCTGCCGAGCATGCCGGAACCACCTGCCGGACACGCCAAAATCACCTGCGGGCTAGGCCAGAACCACTTGTAGGACTCTCCTGGAGCACCTGCCGGGCATGCGGGAACCACCTCTCAGACGTGCCAGAACCACGTGCGGCACATGACGGAACCCATTACCGGACAGACCGGAACCACCTGCTGGACACGCCAGAATCACCTGCCAAGAACACCGGAACCACCTGAACAGCTCGCCAGAAACACCTGCCGGGCATGCCAAAATCACCTGCCGGCTACACCAGAACCTCTTGCCGGACACTCCGGAATCACCTGCCAGACATGATGCAACCAAATGTCAGACGTGCCAGAACCACGTGCCAGAGACACCGGATGCAACTGCCGAGCATGCCGGAACCTCCTGCTCAACTCGCTGTAACCACCTGCCGGGGACGCCAAAATCACCTGTCAGCTAGGCCAGAACCACGTGGCGGACTCTATGGAATCACCCGCCGGGCATGCCGGAACCAGCTCTCAGACGTGCCAGAAGCACGTGCCGGACACGCCGGAACCACCTACTAGAGAGACCGGAACCACCTGCCAGACCCGCCTGAACCACCTGCTGAGTACGCTGGAACAACCTGCTCTACTCGCTGGAGCCACCTGCTGGACACGCCAAAATCACCTGATGGCTACGCCAGCACCACTCGGCAGACAAGCCAGAATCACCTGCAGGGTATGCCGGAACCACCTCTCAGACGTGCCAGAACCCCTTGTCGGACACTCCGGAATCACCTGTCAGGCATGCCTGAACCACCTCTCGAGCGTGCCAGAATGACGTGCCAGAGACACCGGATGCACCTGCCGAGCACGCCGGAACCTCCTCTTCGACTCGCCGGAACCACCAGCCAGAGACGCCAAAATCCCCTGCCAGGTAGGCCAGAATCACATGGCGGACGCTCCGGAATCTCCCGCCGGGAAGGTAGGAACCACCTCTCAAACATACTGGAAGCACGTGCCGGACATGCCGGCACCACGTACTGGACAGACCAGAAACACCTGCCGGACCTGCCTGAACCACCTGCTGAGCACACCGGAACAACTTGCTCGACTCGCTGGAGCCACCTGCTGGACACCCCAAAATCACCAGCCAGCTAGGCCAGAACCACTTGCCGTACACTCCGGAATCACCTGCTGGTTACACCAGAGCCACTTGGTGGACAATCCAGAATCACCTGCCGGACATGCCAGAACCACCTGTCACACATGCCGGAACCACGTGCCTGACACGCCGGAACCACCTCGCGGACAGACCGGAACCACCTACCAGACATGCCTGAACCACCTGCCGAGCATGCCGGAACCACCTGCCGGACACGCCAAAATCACCTGCGGGCTAGGCCAGAACCACTTGTAGGACTCTCCTGGAGCACCTGCCGGGCATGCGGGAACCACCTCTCAGACGTGCCAGAACCACGTGCGGCACATGACGGAACCCATTACCGGACAGACCGGAACCACCTGCTGGACACGCCAGAATCACCTGCCAAGAACACCGGAACCACCTGAACAGCTCGCCAGAAACACCTGCCGGGCATGCCAAAATCACCTGCCGGCTACACCAGAACCTCTTGCCGGACACTCCGGAATCACCTGCCAGACATGATGCAACCAAATGTCAGACGTGCCAGAACCACGTGCCAGAGACACCGGATGCAACTGCCGAGCATGCCGGAACCTCCTGCTCAACTCGCTGTAACCACCTGCCGGGGACGCCAAAATCACCTGTCAGCTAGGCCAGAACCACGTGGCGGACTCTATGGAATCACCCGCCGGGCATGCCGGAACCAGCTCTCAGACGTGCCAGAAGCACGTGCCGGACACGCCGGAACCACCTACTAGAGAGACCGGAACCACCTGCCAGACCCGCCTGAACCACCTGCTGAGTACGCTGGAACAACCTGCTCTACTCGCTGGAGCCACCTGCTGGACACGCCAAAATCACCTGATGGCTACGCCAGCACCACTCGGCAGACAAGCCAGAATCACCTGCAGGGTATGCCGGAACCACCTCTCAGACGTGCCAGAACCCCTTGTCGGACACTCCGGAATCACCTGTCAGGCATGCCGGAACCACCTCTCGAGCGTGCCAGAATGACGTGCCAGAGACACCGGATGCACCTGCCGAGCACGCCGGAACCTCCTCTTCGACTCGCCGGAACCACCAGCCAGAGACGCCAAAATCCCCTGCCAGGTAGGCCAGAATCACATGGCGGACGCTCCGGAATCTCCCGCCGGGAAGGTAGGAACCACCTCTCAAACATACTGGAAGCACGTGCCGGACATGCCGGCACCACGTACTGGACAGACCAGAAACACCTGCCGGACCTGCCTGAACCACCTGCTGAGCACACCGGAACAACTTGCTCGACTCGCTGGAGCCACCTGCTGGACACCCCAAAATCACCAGCCAGCTAGGCCAGAACCACTTGCCGTACACTCCGGAATCACCTGCTGGTTACACCAGAGCCACTTGGTGGACAATCCAGAATCACCTGCCGGACATGCCAGAACCACCTGTCACACATGCCGGAACCACGTGCCTGACACGCCGGAACCACCTCGCGGACAGACCGGAACCACCTACCAGACATGCCTGAACCACCTGCCGAGCATGCCGGAACCACCTGCCGGACACGCCAAAATCACCTGCGGGCTAGGCCAGAACCACTTGTAGGACTCTCCTGGAGCACCTGCCGGGCATGCGGGAACCACCTCTCAGACGTGCCAGAACCACGTGCGGCACATGACGGAACCCATTACCGGACAGACCGGAACCACCTGCTGGACACGCCAGAATCACCTGCCAAGAACACCGGAACCACCTGAACAGCTCGCCAGAAACACCTGCCGGGCATGCCAAAATCACCTGCCGGCTACACCAGAACCTCTTGCCGGACACTCCGGAATCACCTGCCAGACATGATGCAACCAAATGTCAGACGTGCCAGAACCACGTGCCAGAGACACCGGATGCAACTGCCGAGCATGCCGGAACCTCCTGCTCAACTCGCTGTAACCACCTGCCGGGGACGCCAAAATCACCTGTCAGCTAGGCCAGAACCACGTGGCGGACTCTATGGAATCACCCGCCGGGCATGCCGGAACCAGCTCTCAGACGTGCCAGAAGCACGTGCCGGACACGCCGGAACCACCTACTAGAGAGACCGGAACCACCTGCCAGACCCGCCTGAACCACCTGCTGAGTACGCTGGAACAACCTGCTCTACTCGCTGGAGCCACCTGCTGGACACGCCAAAATCACCTGATGGCTACGCCAGCACCACTCGGCAGACAAGCCAGAATCACCTGCAGGGTATGCCGGAACCACCTCTCAGACGTGCCAGAACCCCTTGTCGGACACTCCGGAATCACCTGTCAGGCATGCCGGAACCACCTCTCGAGCGTGCCAGAATGACGTGCCAGAGACACCGGATGCACCTGCCGAGCACGCCGGAACCTCCTCTTCGACTCGCCGGAACCACCAGCCAGAGACGCCAAAATCCCCTGCCAGGTAGGCCAGAATCACATGGCGGACGCTCCGGAATCTCCCGCCGGGAAGGTAGGAACCACCTCTCAAACATACTGGAAGCACGTGCCGGACATGCCGGCACCACGTACTGGACAGACCAGAAACACCTGCCGGACCTGCCTGAACCACCTGCTGAGCACACCGGAACAACTTGCTCGACTCGCTGGAGCCACCTGCTGGACACCCCAAAATCACCAGCCAGCTAGGCCAGAACCACTTGCCGTACACTCCGGAATCACCTGCTGGTTACACCAGAGCCACTTGGTGGACAATCCAGAATCACCTGCCGGACATGCCAGAACCACCTGTCACACATGCCGGAACCACGTGCCTGACACGCCGGAACCACCTCGCGGACAGACCGGAACCACCTACCAGACATGCCTGAACCACCTGCCGAGCATGCCGGAACCACCTGCCGGACACGCCAAAATCACCTGCGGGCTAGGCCAGAACCACTTGTAGGACTCTCCTGGAGCACCTGCCGGGCATGCGGGAACCACCTCTCAGACGTGCCAGAACCACGTGCGGCACATGACGGAACCCATTACCGGACAGACCGGAACCACCTGCTGGACACGCCAGAATCACCTGCCAAGAACACCGGAACCACCTGAACAGCTCGCCAGAAACACCTGCCGGGCATGCCAAAATCACCTGCCGGCTACACCAGAACCTCTTGCCGGACACTCCGGAATCACCTGCCAGACATGATGCAACCAAATGTCAGACGTGCCAGAACCACGTGCCAGAGACACCGGATGCAACTGCCGAGCATGCCGGAACCTCCTGCTCAACTCGCTGTAACCACCTGCCGGGGACGCCAAAATCACCTGTCAGCTAGGCCAGAACCACGTGGCGGACTCTATGGAATCACCCGCCGGGCATGCCGGAACCAGCTCTCAGACGTGCCAGAAGCACGTGCCGGACACGCCGGAACCACCTACTAGAGAGACCGGAACCACCTGCCAGACCCGCCTGAACCACCTGCTGAGTACGCTGGAACAACCTGCTCTACTCGCTGGAGCCACCTGCTGGACACGCCAAAATCACCTGATGGCTACGCCAGCACCACTCGGCAGACAAGCCAGAATCACCTGCAGGGTATGCCGGAACCACCTCTCAGACGTGCCAGAACCCCTTGTCGGACACTCCGGAATCACCTGTCAGGCATGCCGGAACCACCTCTCGAGCGTGCCAGAATGACGTGCCAGAGACACCGGATGCACCTGCCGAGCACGCCGGAACCTCCTCTTCGACTCGCCGGAACCACCAGCCAGAGACGCCAAAATCCCCTGCCAGGTAGGCCAGAATCACATGGCGGACGCTCCGGAATCTCCCGCCGGGAAGGTAGGAACCACCTCTCAAACATACTGGAAGCACGTGCCGGACATGCCGGCACCACGTACTGGACAGACCAGAAACACCTGCCGGACCTGCCTGAACCACCTGCTGAGCACACCGGAACAACTTGCTCGACTCGCTGGAGCCACCTGCTGGACACCCCAAAATCACCAGCCAGCTAGGCCAGAACCACTTGCCGTACACTCCGGAATCACCTGCTGGTTACACCAGAGCCACTTGGTGGACAATCCAGAATCACCTGCCGGACATGCCAGAACCACCTGTCACACATGCCGGAACCACGTGCCTGACACGCCGGAACCACCTCGCGGACAGACCGGAACCACCTACCAGACATGCCTGAACCACCTGCCGAGCATGCCGGAACCACCTGCCGGACACGCCAAAATCACCTGCGGGCTAGGCCAGAACCACTTGTAGGACTCTCCTGGAGCACCTGCCGGGCATGCGGGAACCACCTCTCAGACGTGCCAGAACCACGTGCGGCACATGACGGAACCCATTACCGGACAGACCGGAACCACCTGCTGGACACGCCAGAATCACCTGCCAAGAACACCGGAACCACCTGAACAGCTCGCCAGAAACACCTGCCGGGCATGCCAAAATCACCTGCCGGCTACACCAGAACCTCTTGCCGGACACTCCGGAATCACCTGCCAGACATGATGCAACCAAATGTCAGACGTGCCAGAACCACGTGCCAGAGACACCGGATGCAACTGCCGAGCATGCCGGAACCTCCTGCTCAACTCGCTGTAACCACCTGCCGGGGACGCCAAAATCACCTGTCAGCTAGGCCAGAACCACGTGGCGGACTCTATGGAATCACCCGCCGGGCATGCCGGAACCAGCTCTCAGACGTGCCAGAAGCACGTGCCGGACACGCCGGAACCACCTACTAGAGAGACCGGAACCACCTGCCAGACCCGCCTGAACCACCTGCTGAGTACGCTGGAACAACCTGCTCTACTCGCTGGAGCCACCTGCTGGACACGCCAAAATCACCTGATGGCTACGCCAGCACCACTCGGCAGACAAGCCAGAATCACCTGCAGGGTATGCCGGAACCACCTCTCAGACGTGCCAGAACCCCTTGTCGGACACTCCGGAATCACCTGTCAGGCATGCCGGAACCACCTCTCGAGCGTGCCAGAATGACGTGCCAGAGACACCGGATGCACCTGCCGAGCACGCCGGAACCTCCTCTTCGACTCGCCGGAACCACCAGCCAGAGACGCCAAAATCCCCTGCCAGGTAGGCCAGAATCACATGGCGGACGCTCCGGAATCTCCCGCCGGGAAGGTAGGAACCACCTCTCAAACATACTGGAAGCACGTGCCGGACATGCCGGCACCACGTACTGGACAGACCAGAAACACCTGCCGGACCTGCCTGAACCACCTGCTGAGCACACCGGAACAACTTGCTCGACTCGCTGGAGCCACCTGCTGGACACCCCAAAATCACCAGCCAGCTAGGCCAGAACCACTTGCCGTACACTCCGGAATCACCTGCTGGTTACACCAGAGCCACTTGGTGGACAATCCAGAATCACCTGCCGGACATGCCAGAACCACCTGTCACACATGCCGGAACCACGTGCCTGACACGCCGGAACCACCTCGCGGACAGACCGGAACCACCTACCAGACATGCCTGAACCACCTGCCGAGCATGCCGGAACCACCTGCCGGACACGCCAAAATCACCTGCGGGCTAGGCCAGAACCACTTGTAGGACTCTCCTGGAGCACCTGCCGGGCATGCGGGAACCACCTCTCAGACGTGCCAGAACCACGTGCGGCACATGACGGAACCCATTACCGGACAGACCGGAACCACCTGCTGGACACGCCAGAATCACCTGCCAAGAACACCGGAACCACCTGAACAGCTCGCCAGAAACACCTGCCGGGCATGCCAAAATCACCTGCCGGCTACACCAGAACCTCTTGCCGGACACTCCGGAATCACCTGCCAGACATGATGCAACCAAATGTCAGACGTGCCAGAACCACGTGCCAGAGACACCGGATGCAACTGCCGAGCATGCCGGAACCTCCTGCTCAACTCGCTGTAACCACCTGCCGGGGACGCCAAAATCACCTGTCAGCTAGGCCAGAACCACGTGGCGGACTCTATGGAATCACCCGCCGGGCATGCCGGAACCAGCTCTCAGACGTGCCAGAAGCACGTGCCGGACACGCCGGAACCACCTACTAGAGAGACCGGAACCACCTGCCAGACCCGCCTGAACCACCTGCTGAGTACGCTGGAACAACCTGCTCTACTCGCTGGAGCCACCTGCTGGACACGCCAAAATCACCTGATGGCTACGCCAGCACCACTCGGCAGACAAGCCAGAATCACCTGCAGGGTATGCCGGAACCACCTCTCAGACGTGCCAGAACCCCTTGTCGGACACTCCGGAATCACCTGTCAGGCATGCCGGAACCACCTCTCGAGCGTGCCAGAATGACGTGCCAGAGACACCGGATGCACCTGCCGAGCACGCCGGAACCTCCTCTTCGACTCGCCGGAACCACCAGCCAGAGACGCCAAAATCCCCTGCCAGGTAGGCCAGAATCACATGGCGGACGCTCCGGAATCTCCCGCCGGGAAGGTAGGAACCACCTCTCAAACATACTGGAAGCACGTGCCGGACATGCCGGCACCACGTACTGGACAGACCAGAAACACCTGCCGGACCTGCCTGAACCACCTGCTGAGCACACCGGAATAACTTGCTCGACTCGCTGGAGCCACCTGCTGGACACCCCAAAATCACCAGCCAGCTAGGCCAGAACCACTTGCCGTACACTCCGGAATCACCTGCTGGTTACACCAGAGCCACTTGGTGGACAATCCAGAATCACCTGCCGGACATGCCAGAACCACCTGTCACACATGCCGGAACCACGTGCCTGACACGCCGGAACCACCTCGCGGACAGACCGGAACCACCTACCAGACATGCCTGAACCACCTGCCGAGCATGCCGGAACCACCTGCCGGACACGCCAAAATCACCTGCGGGCTAGGCCAGAACCACTTGTAGGACTCTCCTGGAGCACCTGCCGGGCATGCGGGAACCACCTCTCAGACGTGCCAGAACCACGTGCGGCACATGACGGAACCCATTACCGGACAGACCGGAACCACCTGCTGGACACGCCAGAATCACCTGCCAAGAACACCGGAACCACCTGAACAGCTCGCCAGAAACACCTGCCGGGCATGCCAAAATCACCTGCCGGCTACACCAGAACCTCTTGCCGGACACTCCGGAATCACCTGCCAGACATGATGCAACCAAATGTCAGACGTGCCAGAACCACGTGCCAGAGACACCGGATGCAACTGCCGAGCATGCCGGAACCTCCTGCTCAACTCGCTGTAACCACCTGCCGGGGACGCCAAAATCACCTGTCAGCTAGGCCAGAACCACGTGGCGGACTCTATGGAATCACCCGCCGGGCATGCCGGAACCAGCTCTCAGACGTGCCAGAAGCACGTGCCGGACACGCCGGAACCACCTACTAGAGAGACCGGAACCACCTGCCAGACCCGCCTGAACCACCTGCTGAGTACGCTGGAACAACCTGCTCTACTCGCTGGAGCCACCTGCTGGACACGCCAAAATCACCTGATGGCTACGCCAGCACCACTCGGCAGACAAGCCAGAATCACCTGCAGGGTATGCCGGAACCACCTCTCAGACGTGCCAGAACCCCTTGTCGGACACTCCGGAATCACCTGTCAGGCATGCCGGAACCACCTCTCGAGCGTGCCAGAATGACGTGCCAGAGACACCGGATGCACCTGCCGAGCACGCCGGAACCTCCTCTTCGACTCGCCGGAACCACCAGCCAGAGACGCCAAAATCCCCTGCCAGGTAGGCCAGAATCACATGGCGGACGCTCCGGAATCTCCCGCCGGGAAGGTAGGAACCACCTCTCAAACATACTGGAAGCACGTGCCGGACATGCCGGCACCACGTACTGGACAGACCAGAAACACCTGCCGGACCTGCCTGAACCACCTGCTGAGCACACCGGAACAACTTGCTCGACTCGCTGGAGCCACCTGCTGGACACCCCAAAATCACCAGCCAGCTAGGCCAGAACCACTTGCCGTACACTCCGGAATCACCTGCTGGTTACACCAGAGCCACTTGGTGGACAATCCAGAATCACCTGCCGGACATGCCAGAACCACCTGTCACACATGCCGGAACCACGTGCCTGACACGCCGGAACCACCTCGCGGACAGACCGGAACCACCTACCAGACATGCCTGAACCACCTGCCGAGCATGCCGGAACCACCTGCCGGACACGCCAAAATCACCTGCGGGCTAGGCCAGAACCACTTGTAGGACTCTCCTGGAGCACCTGCCGGGCATGCGGGAACCACCTCTCAGACGTGCCAGAACCACGTGCGGCACATGACGGAACCCATTACCGGACAGACCGGAACCACCTGCTGGACACGCCAGAATCACCTGCCAAGAACACCGGAACCACCTGAACAGCTCGCCAGAAACACCTGCCGGGCATGCCAAAATCACCTGCCGGCTACACCAGAACCTCTTGCCGGACACTCCGGAATCACCTGCCAGACATGATGCAACCAAATGTCAGACGTGCCAGAACCACGTGCCAGAGACACCGGATGCAACTGCCGAGCATGCCGGAACCTCCTGCTCAACTCGCTGTAACCACCTGCCGGGGACGCCAAAATCACCTGTCAGCTAGGCCAGAACCACGTGGCGGACTCTATGGAATCACCCGCCGGGCATGCCGGAACCAGCTCTCAGACGTGCCAGAAGCACGTGCCGGACACGCCGGAACCACCTACTAGAGAGACCGGAACCACCTGCCAGACCCGCCTGAACCACCTGCTGAGTACGCTGGAACAACCTGCTCTACTCGCTGGAGCCACCTGCTGGACACGCCAAAATCACCTGATGGCTACGCCAGCACCACTCGGCAGACAAGCCAGAATCACCTGCAGGGTATGCCGGAACCACCTCTCAGACGTGCCAGAACCCCTTGTCGGACACTCCGGAATCACCTGTCAGGCATGCCGGAACCACCTCTCGAGCGTGCCAGAATGACGTGCCAGAGACACCGGATGCACCTGCCGAGCACGCCGGAACCTCCTCTTCGACTCGCCGGAACCACCAGCCAGAGACGCCAAAATCCCCTGCCAGGTAGGCCAGAATCACATGGCGGACGCTCCGGAATCTCCCGCCGGGAAGGTAGGAACCACCTCTCAAACATACTGGAAGCACGTGCCGGACCTGCCTGAACCACCTGCTGAGCACACCGGAACAACTTGCTCGACTCGCTGGAGCCACCTGCTGGACACCCCAAAATCACCAGCCAGCTAGGCCAGAACCACTTGCCGTACACTCCGGAATCACCTGCTGGTTACACCAGAGCCACTTGGTGGACAATCCAGAATCACCTGCCGGACATGCCAGAACCACCTGTCACACATGCCGGAACCACGTGCCTGACACGCCGGAACCACCTCGCGGACAGACCGGAACCACCTACCAGACATGCCTGAACCACCTGCCGAGCATGCCGGAACCACCTGCCGGACACGCCAAAATCACCTGCGGGCTAGGCCAGAACCACTTGTAGGACTCTCCTGGAGCACCTGCCGGGCATGCGGGAACCACCTCTCAGACGTGCCAGAACCACGTGCGGCACATGACGGAACCCATTACCGGACAGACCGGAACCACCTGCTGGACACGCCAGAATCACCTGCCAAGAACACCGGAACCACCTGAACAGCTCGCCAGAAACACCTGCCGGGCATGCCAAAATCACCTGCCGGCTACACCAGAACCTCTTGCCGGACACTCCGGAATCACCTGCCAGACATGATGCAACCAAATGTCAGACGTGCCAGAACCACGTGCCAGAGACACCGGATGCAACTGCCGAGCATGCCGGAACCTCCTGCTCAACTCGCTGTAACCACCTGCCGGGGACGCCAAAATCACCTGTCAGCTAGGCCAGAACCACGTGGCGGACTCTATGGAATCACCCGCCGGGCATGCCGGAACCAGCTCTCAGACGTGCCAGAAGCACGTGCCGGACACGCCGGAACCACCTACTAGAGAGACCGGAACCACCTGCCAGACCCGCCTGAACCACCTGCTGAGTACGCTGGAACAACCTGCTCTACTCGCTGGAGCCACCTGCTGGACACGCCAAAATCACCTGATGGCTACGCCAGCACCACTCGGCAGACAAGCCAGAATCACCTGCAGGGTATGCCGGAACCACCTCTCAGACGTGCCAGAACCCCTTGTCGGACACTCCGGAATCACCTGTCAGGCATGCCGGAACCACCTCTCGAGCGTGCCAGAATGACGTGCCAGAGACACCGGATGCACCTGCCGAGCACGCCGGAACCTCCTGTTCGACTCGCCGGAACCACCAGCCAGAGACGCCAAAATCCCCTGCCAGGTAGGCCAGAATCACATGGCGGACGCTCCGGAATCTCCCGCCGGGAAGGTAGGAACCACCTCTCAAACATACTGGAAGCACGTGCCGGACATGCCGGCACCACGTACTGGACAGACCAGAAACACCTGCCGGACCTGCCTGAACCACCTGCTGAGCACACCGGAACAACTTGCTCGACTCGCTGGAGCCACCTGCTGGACACCCCAAAATCACCAGCCAGCTAGGCCAGAACCACTTGCCGTACACTCCGGAATCACCTGCTGGTTACACCAGAGCCACTTGGTGGACAATCCAGAATCACCTGCCGGACATGCCAGAACCACCTGTCACACATGCCGGAACCACGTGCCTGACACGCCGGAACCACCTCGCGGACAGACCGGAACCACCTACCAGACATGCCTGAACCACCTGCCGAGCATGCCGGAACCACCTGCCGGACACGCCAAAATCACCTGCGGGCTAGGCCAGAACCACTTGTAGGACTCTCCTGGAGCACCTGCCGGGCATGCGGGAACCACCTCTCAGACGTGCCAGAACCACGTGCGGCACATGACGGAACCCATTACCGGACAGACCGGAACCACCTGCTGGACACGCCAGAATCACCTGCCAAGAACACCGGAACCACCTGAACAGCTCGCCAGAAACACCTGCCGGGCATGCCAAAATCACCTGCCGGCTACACCAGAACCTCTTGCCGGACACTCCGGAATCACCTGCCAGACATGATGCAACCAAATGTCAGACGTGCCAGAACCACGTGCCAGAGACACCGGATGCAACTGCCGAGCATGCCGGAACCTCCTGCTCAACTCGCTGTAACCACCTGCCGGGGACGCCAAAATCACCTGTCAGCTAGGCCAGAACCACGTGGCGGACTCTATGGAATCACCCGCCGGGCATGCCGGAACCAGCTCTCAGACGTGCCAGAAGCACGTGCCGGACACGCCGGAACCACCTACTAGAGAGACCGGAACCACCTGCCAGACCCGCCTGAACCACCTGCTGAGTACGCTGGAACAACCTGCTCTACTCGCTGGAGCCACCTGCTGGACACGCCAAAATCACCTGATGGCTACGCCAGCACCACTCGGCAGACAAGCCAGAATCACCTGCAGGGTATGCCGGAACCACCTCTCAGACGTGCCAGAACCCCTTGTCGGACACTCCGGAATCACCTGTCAGGCATGCCGGAACCACCTCTCGAGCGTGCCAGAATGACGTGCCAGAGACACCGGATGCACCTGCCGAGCACGCCGGAACCTCCTGTTCGACTCGCCGGAACCACCAGCCAGAGACGCCAAAATCCCCTGCCAGGTAGGCCAGAATCACATGGCGGACGCTCCGGAATCTCCCGCCGGGAAGGTAGGAACCACCTCTCAAACATACTGGAAGCACGTGCCGGACATGCCGGCACCACGTACTGGACAGACCAGAAACACCTGCCGGACCTGCCTGAACCACCTGCTGAGCACACCGGAACAACTTGCTCGACTCGCTGGAGCCACCTGCTGGACACCCCAAAATCACCAGCCAGCTAGGCCAGAACCACTTGCCGTACACTCCGGAATCACCTGCTGGTTACACCAGAGCCACTTGGTGGACAATCCAGAATCACCTGCCGGACATGCCAGAACCACCTGTCACACATGCCGGAACCACGTGCCTGACACGCCGGAACCACCTCGCGGACAGACGGGAACCACCTACCAGACATGCCTGAACCACCTGCCGAGCATGCCGGAACCACCTGCCGGACACGCCAAAATCACCTGCGGGCTAGGCCAGAACCACTTGTAGGACTCTCCTGGAGCACCTGCCGGGCATGCGGGAACCACCTCTCAGACGTGCCAGAACCACGTGCGGCACATGACGGAACCCATTACCGGACAGACCGGAACCACCTGCTGGACACGCCAGAATCACCTGCCAAGAACACCGGAACCACCTGAACAGCTCGCCAGAAACACCTGCCGGACATGCCAAAATCACCTGCCGGCTACACCAGAACCTCTTGCCGGACACTCCGGAATCACCTGCCAGACATGATGCAACCAAATGTCAGACGTGCCAGAACCACGTGCCAGAGACACCGGATGCAACTGCCGAGCATGCCGGAACCTCCTGCTCAACTCGCTGTAACCACCTGCCGGGGACGCCAAAATCACCTGTCAGCTAGGCCAGAACCACGTGGCGGACTCTATGGAATCACCCGCCGGGCATGCCGGAACCAGCTCTCAGACGTGCCAGAAGCACGTGCCGGACACGCCGGAACCACCTACTAGAGAGACCGGAACCACCTGCCAGACCCGCCTGAACCACCTGCTGAGTACGCTGGAACAACCTGCTCTACTCGCTGGAGCCACCTGCTGGACACGCCAAAATCACCTGATGGCTACGCCAGCACCACTCGGCAGACAAGCCAGAATCACCTGCAGGGTATGCCGGAACCACCTCTCAGACGTGCCAGAACCCCTTGTCGGACACTCCGGAATCACCTGTCAGGCATGCCGGAACCACCTCTCGAGCGTGCCAGAATGACGTGCCAGAGACACCGGATGCACCTGCCGAGCACGCCGGAACCTCCTGTTCGACTCGCCGGAACCACCAGCCAGAGACGCCAAAATCCCCTGCCAGGTAGGCCAGAATCACATGGCGGATGCTCCGGAATCTCCCGCCGGGAAGGTAGGAACCACCTCTCAAACATACTGGAAGCACGTGCCGGACATGCCGGCACCACGTACTGGACAGACCAGAAACACCTGCCGGACCTGCCTGAACCACCTGCTGAGCACACCGGAACAACTTGCTCGACTCGCTGGAGCCACCTGCTGGACACCCCAAAATCACCAGCCAGCTAGGCCAGAACCACTTGCCGTACACTCCGGAATCACCTGCTGGTTACACCAGAGCCACTTGGTGGACAATCCAGAATCACCTGCCGGACATGCCAGAACCACCTGTCACACATGCCGGAACCACGTGCCTGACACGCCGGAACCACCTCGCGGACAGACCGGAACCACCTACCAGACATGCCTGAACCACCTGCCGAGCATGCCGGAACCACCTGCCGGACACGCCAAAATCACCTGCGGGCTAGGCCAGAACCACTTGTAGGACTCTCCTGGAGCACCTGCCGGGCATGCGGGAACCACCTCTCAGACGTGCCAGAACCACGTGCGGCACATGACGGAACCCATTACCGGACAGACCGGAACCACCTGCTGGACACGCCAGAATCACCTGCCAAGAACACCGGAACCACCTGAACAGCTCGCCAGAAACACCTGCCGGGCATGCCAAAATCACCTGCCGGCTACACCAGAACCTCTTGCCGGACACTCCGGAATCACCTGCCAGACATGATGCAACCAAATGTCAGACGTGCCAGAACCACGTGCCAGAGACACCGGATGCAACTGCCGAGCATGCCGGAACCTCCTGCTCAACTCGCTGTAACCACCTGCCGGGGACGCCAAAATCACCTGTCAGCTAGGCCAGAACCACGTGGCGGACTCTATGGAATCACCCGCCGGGCATGCCGGAACCAGCTCTCAGACGTGCCAGAAGCACGTGCCGGACACGCCGGAACCACCTACTAGAGAGACCGGAACCACCTGCCAGACCCGCCTGAACCACCTGCTGAGTACGCTGGAACAACCTGCTCTACTCGCTGGAGCCACCTGCTGGACACGCCAAAATCACCTGATGGCTACGCCAGCACCACTCGGCAGACAAGCCAGAATCACCTGCAGGGTATGCCGGAACCACCTCTCAGACGTGCCAGAACCCCTTGTCGGACACTCCGGAATCACCTGTCAGGCATGCCGGAACCACCTCTCGAGCGTGCCAGAATGACGTGCCAGAGACACCGGATGCACCTGCCGAGCACGCCGGAACCTCCTCTTCGACTCGCCGGAACCACCAGCCAGAGACGCCAAAATCCCCTGCCAGGTAGGCCAGAATCACATGGCGGACGCTCCGGAATCTCCCGCCGGGAAGGTAGGAACCACCTCTCAAACATACTGGAAGCACGTGCCGGACATGCCGGCACCACGTACTGGACAGACCAGAAACACCTGCCGGACCTGCCTGAACCACCTGCTGAGCACACCGGAACAACTTGCTCGACTCGCTGGAGCCACCTGCTGGACACCCCAAAATCACCAGCCAGCTAGGCCAGAACCACTTGCCGTACACTCCGGAATCACCTGCTGGTTACACCAGAGCCACTTGGTGGACAATCCAGAATCACCTGCCGGACATGCCAGAACCACCTGTCACACATGCCGGAACCACGTGCCTGACACGCCGGAACCACCTCGCGGACAGACCGGAACCACCTACCAGACATGCCTGAACCACCTGCCGAGCATGCCGGAACCACCTGCCGGACACGCCAAAATCACCTGCGGGCTAGGCCAGAACCACTTGTAGGACTCTCCTGGAGCACCTGCCGGGCATGCGGGAACCACCTCTCAGACGTGCCAGAACCACGTGCGGCACATGACGGAACCCATTACCGGACAGACCGGAACCACCTGCTGGACACGCCAGAATCACCTGCCAAGAACACCGGAACCACCTGAACAGCTCGCCAGAAACACCTGCCGGGCATGCCAAAATCACCTGCCGGCTACACCAGAACCTCTTGCCGGACACTCCGGAATCACCTGCCAGACATGATGCAACCAAATGTCAGACGTGCCAGAACCACGTGCCAGAGACACCGGATGCAACTGCCGAGCATGCCGGAACCTCCTGCTCAACTCGCTGTAACCACCTGCCGGGGACGCCAAAATCACCTGTCAGCTAGGCCAGAACCACGTGGCGGACTCTATGGAATCACCCGCCGGGCATGCCGGAACCAGCTCTCAGACGTGCCAGAAGCACGTGCCGGACACGCCGGAACCACCTACTAGAGAGACCGGAACCACCTGCCAGACCCGCCTGAACCACCTGCTGAGTACGCTGGAACAACCTGCTCTACTCGCTGGAGCCACCTGCTGGACACGCCAAAATCACCTGATGGCTACGCCAGCACCACTCGGCAGACAAGCCAGAATCACCTGCAGGGTATGCCGGAACCACCTCTCAGACGTGCCAGAACCCCTTGTCGGACACTCCGGAATCACCTGTCAGGCATGCCGGAACCACCTCTCGAGCGTGCCAGAATGACGTGCCAGAGACACCGGATGCACCTGCCGAGCACGCCGGAACCTCCTGTTCGACTCGCCGGAACCACCAGCCAGAGACGCCAAAATCCCCTGCCAGGTAGGCCAGAATCACATGGCGGATGCTCCGGAATCTCCCGCCGGGAAGGTAGGAACCACCTCTCAAACATACTGGAAGCACGTGCCGGACATGCCGGCACCACGTACTGGACAGACCAGAAACACCTGCCGGACCTGCCTGAACCACCTGCTGAGCACACCGGAACAACTTGCTCGACTCGCTGGAGCCACCTGCTGGACACCCCAAAATCACCAGCCAGCTAGGCCAGAACCACTTGCCGTACACTCCGGAATCACCTGCTGGTTACACCAGAGCCACTTGGTGGACAATCCAGAATCACCTGCCGGACATGCCAGAACCACCTGTCACACATGCCGGAACCACGTGCCTGACACGCCGGAACCACCTCGCGGACAGACCGGAACCACCTACCAGACATGCCTGAACCACCTGCCGAGCATGCCGGAACCACCTGCCGGACACGCCAAAATCACCTGCGGGCTAGGCCAGAACCACTTGTAGGACTCTCCTGGAGCACCTGCCGGGCATGCGGGAACCACCTCTCAGACGTGCCAGAACCACGTGCGGCACATGACGGAACCCATTACCGGACAGACCGGAACCACCTGCTGGACACGCCAGAATCACCTGCCAAGAACACCGGAACCACCTGAACAGCTCGCCAGAAACACCTGCCGGGCATGCCAAAATCACCTGCCGGCTACACCAGAACCTCTTGCCGGACACTCCGGAATCACCTGCCAGACATGATGCAACCAAATGTCAGACGTGCCAGAACCACGTGCCAGAGACACCGGATGCAACTGCCGAGCATGCCGGAACCTCCTGCTCAACTCGCTGTAACCACCTGCCGGGGACGCCAAAATCACCTGTCAGCTAGGCCAGAACCACGTGGCGGACTCTATGGAATCACCCGCCGGGCATGCCGGAACCAGCTCTCAGACGTGCCAGAAGCACGTGCCGGACACGCCGGAACCACCTACTAGAGAGACCGGAACCACCTGCCAGACCCGCCTGAACCACCTGCTGAGTACGCTGGAACAACCTGCTCTACTCGCTGGAGCCACCTGCTGGACACGCCAAAATCACCTGATGGCTACGCCAGCACCACTCGGCAGACAAGCCAGAATCACCTGCAGGGTATGCCGGAACCACCTCTCAGACGTGCCAGAACCCCTTGTCGGACACTCCGGAATCACCTGTCAGGCATGCCGGAACCACCTCTCGAGCGTGCCAGAATGACGTGCCAGAGACACCGGATGCACCTGCCGAGCACGCCGGAACCTCCTCTTCGACTCGCCGGAACCACCAGCCAGAGACGCCAAAATCCCCTGCCAGGTAGGCCAGAATCACATGGCGGACGCTCCGGAATCTCCCGCCGGGAAGGTAGGAACCACCTCTCAAACATACTGGAAGCACGTGCCGGACATGCCGGCACCACGTACTGGACAGACCAGAAACACCTGCCGGACCTGCCTGAACCACCTGCTGAGCACACCGGAACAACTTGCTCGACTCGCTGGAGCCACCTGCTGGACACCCCAAAATCACCAGCCAGCTAGGCCAGAACCACTTGCCGTACACTCCGGAATCACCTGCTGGTTACACCAGAGCCACTTGGTGGACAATCCAGAATCACCTGCCGGACATGCCAGAACCACCTGTCACACATGCCGGAACCACGTGCCTGACACGCCGGAACCACCTCGCGGACAGACCGGAACCACCTACCAGACATGCCTGAACCACCTGCCGAGCATGCCGGAACCACCTGCCGGACACGCCAAAATCACCTGCGGGCTAGGCCAGAACCACTTGTAGGACTCTCCTGGAGCACCTGCCGGGCATGCGGGAACCACCTCTCAGACGTGCCAGAACCACGTGCGGCACATGACGGAACCCATTACCGGACAGACCGGAACCACCTGCTGGACACGCCAGAATCACCTGCCAAGAACACCGGAACCACCTGAACAGCTCGCCAGAAACACCTGCCGGGCATGCCAAAATCACCTGCCGGCTACACCAGAACCTCTTGCCGGACACTCCGGAATCACCTGCCAGACATGATGCAACCAAATGTCAGACGTGCCAGAACCACGTGCCAGAGACACCGGATGCAACTGCCGAGCATGCCGGAACCTCCTGCTCAACTCGCTGTAACCACCTGCCGGGGACGCCAAAATCACCTGTCAGCTAGGCCAGAACCACGTGGCGGACTCTATGGAATCACCCGCCGGGCATGCCGGAACCAGCTCTCAGACGTGCCAGAAGCACGTGCCGGACACGCCGGAACCACCTACTAGAGAGACCGGAACCACCTGCCAGACCCGCCTGAACCACCTGCTGAGTACGCTGGAACAACCTGCTCTACTCGCTGGAGCCACCTGCTGGACACGCCAAAATCACCTGATGGCTACGCCAGCACCACTCGGCAGACAAGCCAGAATCACCTGCAGGGTATGCCGGAACCACCTCTCAGACGTGCCAGAACCCCTTGTCGGACACTCCGGAATCACCTGTCAGGCATGCCGGAACCACCTCTCGAGCGTGCCAGAATGACGTGCCAGAGACACCGGATGCACCTGCCGAGCACGCCGGAACCTCCTCTTCGACTCGCCGGAACCACCAGCCAGAGACGCCAAAATCCCCTGCCAGGTAGGCCAGAATCACATGGCGGACGCTCCGGAATCTCCCGCCGGGAAGGTAGGAACCACCTCTCAAACATACTGGAAGCACGTGCCGGACATGCCGGCACCACGTACTGGACAGACCAGAAACACCTGCCGGACCTGCCTGAACCACCTGCTGAGCACACCGGAACAACTTGCTCGACTCGCTGGAGCCACCTGCTGGACACCCCAAAATCACCAGCCAGCTAGGCCAGAACCACTTGCCGTACACTCCGGAATCACCTGCTGGTTACACCAGAGCCACTTGGTGGACAATCCAGAATCACCTGCCGGACATGCCAGAACCACCTGTCACACATGCCGGAACCACGTGCCTGACACGCCGGAACCACCTCGCGGACAGACCGGAACCACCTACCAGACATGCCTGAACCACCTGCCGAGCATGCCGGAACCACCTGCCGGACACGCCAAAATCACCTGCGGGCTAGGCCAGAACCACTTGTAGGACTCTCCTGGAGCACCTGCCGGGCATGCGGGAACCACCTCTCAGACGTGCCAGAACCACGTGCGGCACATGACGGAACCCATTACCGGACAGACCGGAACCACCTGCTGGACACGCCAGAATCACCTGCCAAGAACACCGGAACCACCTGAACAGCTCGCCAGAAACACCTGCCGGGCATGCCAAAATCACCTGCCGGCTACACCAGAACCTCTTGCCGGACACTCCGGAATCACCTGCCAGACATGATGCAACCAAATGTCAGACGTGCCAGAACCACGTGCCAGAGACACCGGATGCAACTGCCGAGCATGCCGGAACCTCCTGCTCAACTCGCTGTAACCACCTGCCGGGGACGCCAAAATCACCTGTCAGCTAGGCCAGAACCACGTGGCGGACTCTATGGAATCACCCGCCGGGCATGCCGGAACCAGCTCTCAGACGTGCCAGAAGCACGTGCCGGACACGCCGGAACCACCTACTAGAGAGACCGGAACCACCTGCCAGACCCGCCTGAACCACCTGCTGAGTACGCTGGAACAACCTGCTCTACTCGCTGGAGCCACCTGCTGGTCACGCCAAAATCACCTGATGGCTACGCCAGCACCACTCGGCAGACAAGCCAGAATCACCTGCAGGGTATGCCGGAACCACCTCTCAGACGTGCCAGAACCCCTTGTCGGACACTCCGGAATCACCTGTCAGGCATGCCGGAACCACCTCTCGAGCGTGCCAGAATGACGTGCCAGAGACACCGGATGCACCTGCCGAGCACGCCGGAACCTCCTCTTCGACTCGCCGGAACCACCAGCCAGAGACGCCAAAATCCCCTGCCAGGTAGGCCAGAATCACATGGCGGACGCTCCGGAATCTCCCGCCGGGAAGGTAGGAACCACCTCTCAAACATACTGGAAGCACGTGCCGGACATGCCGGCACCACGTACTGGACAGACCAGAAACACCTGCCGGACCTGCCTGAACCACCTGCTGAGCACACCGGAACAACTTGCTCGACTCGCTGGAGCCACCTGCTGGACACCCCAAAATCACCAGCCAGCTAGGCCAGAACCACTTGCCGTACACTCCGGAATCACCTGCTGGTTACACCAGAGCCACTTGGTGGACAATCCAGAATCACCTGCCGGACATGCCAGAACCACCTGTCACACATGCCGGAACCACGTGCCTGACACGCCGGAACCACCTCGCGGACAGACCGGAACCACCTACCAGACATGCCTGAACCACCTGCCGAGCATGCCGGAACCACCTGCCGGACACACCAAAATCACCTGCGGGCTAGGCCAGAACCACTTGTAGGACTCTCCTGGAGCACCTGCCGGGCATGCGGGAACCACCTCTCAGACGTGCCAGAACCACGTGCGGCACATGACGGAACCCATTACCGGACAGACCGGAACCACCTGCTGGACACGCCAGAATCACCTGCCAAGAACACCGGAACCACCTGAACAGCTCGCCAGAAACACCTGCCGGGCATGCCAAAATCACCTGCCGGCTACACCAGAACCTCTTGCCGGACACTCCGGAATCACCTGCCAGACATGATGCAACCAAATGTCAGACGTGCCAGAACCACGTGCCAGAGACACCGGATGCAACTGCCGAGCATGCCGGAACCTCCTGCTCAACTCGCTGTAACCACCTGCCGGGGACGCCAAAATCACCTGTCAGCTAGGCCAGAACCACGTGGCGGACTCTATGGAATCACCCGCCGGGCATGCCGGAACCAGCTCTCAGACGTGCCAGAAGCACGTGCCGGACACGCCGGAACCACCTACTAGAGAGACCGGAACCACCTGCCAGACCCGCCTGAACCACCTGCTGAGTACGCTGGAACAACCTGCTCTACTCGCTGGAGCCACCTGCTGGACACGCCAAAATCACCTGATGGCTACGCCAGCACCACTCGGCAGACAAGCCAGAATCACCTGCAGGGTATGCCGGAACCACCTCTCAGACGTGCCAGAACCCCTTGTCGGACACTCCGGAATCACCTGTCAGGCATGCCGGAACCACCTCTCGAGCGTGCCAGAATGACGTGCCAGAGACACCGGATGCACCTGCCGAGCACGCCGGAACCTCCTCTTCGACTCGCCGGAACCACCAGCCAGAGACGCCAAAATCCCCTGCCAGGTAGGCCAGAATCACATGGCGGACGCTCCGGAATCTCCCGCCGGGAAGGTAGGAACCACCTCTCAAACATACTGGAAGCACGTGCCGGACATGCCGGCACCACGTACTGGACAGACCAGAAACACCTGCCGGACCTGCCTGAACCACCTGCTGAGCACACCGGAACAACTTGCTCGACTCGCTGGAGCCACCTGCTGGACACCCCAAAATCACCAGCCAGCTAGGCCAGAACCACTTGCCGTACACTCCGGAATCACCTGCTGGTTACACCAGAGCCACTTGGTGGACAATCCAGAATCACCTGCCGGACATGCCAGAACCACCTGTCACACATGCCGGAACCACGTGCCTGACACGCCGGAACCACCTCGCGGACAGACCGGAACCACCTACCAGACATGCCTGAACCACCTGCCGAGCATGCCGGAACCACCTGCCGGACACGCCAAAATCACCTGCGGGCTAGGCCAGAACCACTTGTAGGACTCTCCTGGAGCACCTGCCGGGCATGCGGGAACCACCTCTCAGACGTGCCAGAACCACGTGCGGCACATGACGGAACCCATTACCGGACAGACCGGAACCACCTGCTGGACACGCCAGAATCACCTGCCAAGAACACCGGAACCACCTGAACAGCTCGCCAGAAACACCTGCCGGGCATGCCAAAATCACCTGCCGGCTACACCAGAACCTCTTGCCGGACACTCCGGAATCACCTGCCAGACATGATGCAACCAAATGTCAGACGTGCCAGAACCACGTGCCAGAGACACCGGATGCAACTGCCGAGCATGCCGGAACCTCCTGCTCAACTCGCTGTAACCACCTGCCGGGGACGCCAAAATCACCTGTCAGCTAGGCCAGAACCACGTGGCGGACTCTATGGAATCACCCGCCGGGCATGCCGGAACCAGCTCTCAGACGTGCCAGAAGCACGTGCCGGACACGCCGGAACCACCTACTAGAGAGACCGGAACCACCTGCCAGACCCGCCTGAACCACCTGCTGAGTACGCTGGAACAACCTGCTCTACTCGCTGGAGCCACCTGCTGGACACGCCAAAATCACCTGATGGCTACGCCAGCACCACTCGGCAGACAAGCCAGAATCACCTGCAGGGTATGCCGGAACCACCTCTCAGACGTGCCAGAACCCCTTGTCGGACACTCCGGAATCACCTGTCAGGCATGCCGGAACCACCTCTCGAGCGTGCCAGAATGACGTGCCAGAGACACCGGATGCACCTGCCGAGCACGCCGGAACCTCCTCTTCGACTCGCCGGAACCACCAGCCAGAGACGCCAAAATCCCCTGCCAGGTAGGCCAGAATCACATGGCGGACGCTCCGGAATCTCCCGCCGGGAAGGTAGGAACCACCTCTCAAACATACTGGAAGCACGTGCCGGACATGCCGGCACCACGTACTGGACAGACCAGAAACACCTGCCGGACCTGCCTGAACCACCTGCTGAGCACACCGGAACAACTTGCTCGACTCGCTGGAGCCACCTGCTGGACACCCCAAAATCACCAGCCAGCTAGGCCAGAACCACTTGCCGTACACTCCGGAATCACCTGCTGGTTACACCAGAGCCACTTGGTGGACAATCCAGAATCACCTGCCGGACATGCCAGAACCACCTGTCACACATGCCGGAACCACGTGCCTGACACGCCGGAACCACCTCGCGGACAGACCGGAACCACCTACCAGACATGCCTGAACCACCTGCCGAGCATGCCGGAACCACCTGCCGGACACGCCAAAATCACCTGCGGGCTAGGCCAGAACCACTTGTAGGACTCTCCTGGAGCACCTGCCGGGCATGCGGGAACCACCTCTCAGACGTGCCAGAACCACGTGCGGCACATGACGGAACCCATTACCGGACAGACCGGAACCACCTGCTGGACACGCCAGAATCACCTGCCAAGAACACCGGAACCACCTGAACAGCTCGCCAGAAACACCTGCCGGGCATGCCAAAATCACCTGCCGGCTACACCAGAACCTCTTGCCGGACACTCCGGAATCACCTGCCAGACATGATGCAACCAAATGTCAGACGTGCCAGAACCACGTGCCAGAGACACCGGATGCAACTGCCGAGCATGCCGGAACCTCCTGCTCAACTCGCTGTAACCACCTGCCGGGGACGCCAAAATCACCTGTCAGCTAGGCCAGAACCACGTGGCGGACTCTATGGAATCACCCGCCGGGCATGCCGGAACCAGCTCTCAGACGTGCCAGAAGCACGTGCCGGACACGCCGGAACCACCTACTAGAGAGACCGGAACCACCTGCCAGACCCGCCTGAACCACCTGCTGAGTACGCTGGAACAACCTGCTCTACTCGCTGGAGCCACCTGCTGGACACGCCAAAATCACCTGATGGCTACGCCAGCACCACTCGGCAGACAAGCCAGAATCACCTGCAGGGTATGCCGGAACCACCTCTCAGACGTGCCAGAACCCCTTGTCGGACACTCCGGAATCACCTGTCAGGCATGCCGGAACCACCTCTCGAGCGTGCCAGAATGACGTGCCAGAGACACCGGATGCACCTGCCGAGCACGCCGGAACCTCCTCTTCGACTCGCCGGAACCACCAGCCAGAGACGCCAAAATCCCCTGCCAGGTAGGCCAGAATCACATGGCGGACGCTCCGGAATCTCCCGCCGGGAAGGTAGGAACCACCTCTCAAACATACTGGAAGCACGTGCCGGACATGCCGGCACCACGTACTGGACAGACCAGAAACACCTGCCGGACCTGCCTGAACCACCTGCTGAGCACACCGGAACAACTTGCTCGACTCGCTGGAGCCACCTGCTGGACACCCCAAAATCACCAGCCAGCTAGGCCAGAACCACTTGCCGTACACTCCGGAATCACCTGCTGGTTACACCAGAGCCACTTGGTGGACAATCCAGAATCACCTGCCGGACATGCCAGAACCACCTGTCACACATGCCGGAACCACGTGCCTGACACGCCGGAACCACCTCGCGGACAGACCGGAACCACCTACCAGACATGCCTGAACCACCTGCCGAGCATGCCGGAACCACCTGCCGGACACGCCAAAATCACCTGCGGGCTAGGCCAGAACCACTTGTAGGACTCTCCTGGAGCACCTGCCGGGCATGCGGGAACCACCTCTCAGACGTGCCAGAACCACGTGCGGCACATGACGGAACCCATTACCGGACAGACCGGAACCACCTGCTGGACACGCCAGAATCACCTGCCAAGAACACCGGAACCACCTGAACAGCTCGCCAGAAACACCTGCCGGGCATGCCAAAATCACCTGCCGGCTACACCAGAACCTCTTGCCGGACACTCCGGAATCACCTGCCAGACATGATGCAACCAAATGTCAGACGTGCCAGAACCACGTGCCAGAGACACCGGATGCAACTGCCGAGCATGCCGGAACCTCCTGCTCAACTCGCTGTAACCACCTGCCGGGGACGCCAAAATCACCTGTCAGCTAGGCCAGAACCACGTGGCGGACTCTATGGAATCACCCGCCGGGCATGCCGGAACCAGCTCTCAGACGTGCCAGAAGCACGTGCCGGACACGCCGGAACCACCTACTAGAGAGACCGGAACCACCTGCCAGACCCGCCTGAACCACCTGCTGAGTACGCTGGAACAACCTGCTCTACTCGCTGGAGCCACCTGCTGGACACGCCAAAATCACCTGATGGCTACGCCAGCACCACTCGGCAGACAAGCCAGAATCACCTGCAGGGTATGCCGGAACCACCTCTCAGACGTGCCAGAACCCCTTGTCGGACACTCCGGAATCACCTGTCAGGCATGCCGGAACCACCTCTCGAGCGTGCCAGAATGACGTGCCAGAGACACCGGATGCACCTGCCGAGCACGCCGGAACCTCCTCTTGGACTCGCCGGAACCACCAGCCAGAGACGCCAAAATCCCCTGCCAGGTAGGCCAGAATCACATGGCGGACGCTCCGGAATCTCCCGCCGGGAAGGTAGGAACCACCTCTCAAACATACTGGAAGCACGTGCCGGACATGCCGGCACCACGTACTGGACAGACCAGAAACACCTGCCGGACCTGCCTGAACCACCTGCTGAGCACACCGGAACAACTTGCTCGACTCGCTGGAGCCACCTGCTGGACACCCCAAAATCACCAGCCAGCTAGGCCAGAACCACTTGCCGTACACTCCGGAATCACCTGCTGGTTACACCAGAGCCACTTGGTGGACAATCCAGAATCACCTGCCGGACATGCCAGAACCACCTGTCACACATGCCGGAACCACGTGCCTGACACGCCGGAACCACCTCGCGGACAGACCGGAACCACCTACCAGACATGCCTGAACCACCTGCCGAGCATGCCGGAACCACCTGCCGGACACGCCAAAATCACCTGCGGGCTAGGCCAGAACCACTTGTAGGACTCTCCTGGAGCACCTGCCGGGCATGCGGGAACCACCTCTCAGACGTGCCAGAACCACGTGCGGCACATGACGGAACCCATTACCGGACAGACCGGAACCACCTGCTGGACACGCCAGAATCACCTGCCAAGAACACCGGAACCACCTGAACAGCTCGCCAGAAACACCTGCCGGGCATGCCAAAATCACCTGCCGGCTACACCAGAACCTCTTGCCGGACACTCCGGAATCACCTGCCAGACATGATGCAACCAAATGTCAGACGTGCCAGAACCACGTGCCAGAGACACCGGATGCAACTGCCGAGCATGCCGGAACCTCCTGCTCAACTCGCTGTAACCACCTGCCGGGGACGCCAAAATCACCTGTCAGCTAGGCCAGAACCACGTGGCGGACTCTATGGAATCACCCGCCGGGCATGCCGGAACCAGCTCTCAGACGTGCCAGAAGCACGTGCCGGACACGCCGGAACCACCTACTAGAGAGACCGGAACCACCTGCCAGACCCGCCTGAACCACCTGCTGAGTACGCTGGAACAACCTGCTCTACTCGCTGGAGCCACCTGCTGGACACGCCAAAATCACCTGATGGCTACGCCAGCACCACTCGGCAGACAAGCCAGAATCACCTGCAGGGTATGCCGGAACCACCTCTCAGACGTGCCAGAACCCCTTGTCGGACACTCCGGAATCACCTGTCAGGCATGCCGGAACCACCTCTCGAGCGTGCCAGAATGACGTGCCAGAGACACCGGATGCACCTGCCGAGCACGCCGGAACCTCCTGTTCGACTCGCCGGAACCACCAGCCAGAGACGCCAAAATCCCCTGCCAGGTAGGCCAGAATCACATGGCGGACGCTCCGGAATCTCCCGCCGGGAAGGTAGGAACCACCTCTCAAACATACTGGAAGCACGTGCCGGACATGCCGGCACCACGTACTGGACAGACCAGAAACACCTGCCGGACCTGCCTGAACCACCTGCTGAGCACACCGGAACAACTTGCTCGACTCGCTGGAGCCACCTGCTGGACACCCCAAAATCACCAGCCAGCTAGGCCAGAACCACTTGCCGTACACTCCGGAATCACCTGCTGGTTACACCAGAGCCACTTGGTGGACAATCCAGAATCACCTGCCGGACATGCCAGAACCACCTGTCACACATGCCGGAACCACGTGCCTGACACGCCGGAACCACCTCGCGGACAGACCGGAACCACCTACCAGACATGCCTGAACCACCTGCCGAGCATGCCGGAACCACCTGCCGGACACGCCAAAATCACCTGCGGGCTAGGCCAGAACCACTTGTAGGACTCTCCTGGAGCACCTGCCGGGCATGCGGGAACCACCTCTCAGACGTGCCAGAACCACGTGCGGCACATGACGGAACCCATTACCGGACAGACCGGAACCACCTGCTGGACACGCCAGAATCACCTGCCAAGAACACCGGAACCACCTGAACAGCTCGCCAGAAACACCTGCCGGACATGCCAAAATCACCTGCCGGCTACACCAGAACCTCTTGCCGGACACTCCGGAATCACCTGCCAGACATGATGCAACCAAATGTCAGACGTGCCAGAACCACGTGCCAGAGACACCGGATGCAACTGCCGAGCATGCCGGAACCTCCTGCTCAACTCGCTGTAACCACCTGCCGGGGACGCCAAAATCACCTGTCAGCTAGGCCAGAACCACGTGGCGGACTCTATGGAATCACCCGCCGGGCATGCCGGAACCAGCTCTCAGACGTGCCAGAAGCACGTGCCGGACACGCCGGAACCACCTACTAGAGAGACCGGAACCACCTGCCAGACCCGCCTGAACCACCTGCTGAGTACGCTGGAACAACCTGCTCTACTCGCTGGAGCCACCTGCTGGACACGCCAAAATCACCTGATGGCTACGCCAGCACCACTCGGCAGACAAGCCAGAATCACCTGCAGGGTATGCCGGAACCACCTCTCAGACGTGCCAGAACCCCTTGTCGGACACTCCGGAATCACCTGTCAGGCATGCCGGAACCACCTCTCGAGCGTGCCAGAATGACGTGCCAGAGACACCGGATGCACCTGCCGAGCACGCCGGAACCTCCTGTTCGACTCGCCGGAACCACCAGCCAGAGACGCCAAAATCCCCTGCCAGGTAGGCCAGAATCACATGGCGGACGCTCCGGAATCTCCCGCCGGGAAGGTAGGAACCACCTCTCAAACATACTGGAAGCACGTGCCGGACATGCCGGCACCACGTACTGGACAGACCAGAAACACCTGCCGGACCTGCCTGAACCACCTGCTGAGCACACCGGAACAACTTGCTCGACTCGCTGGAGCCACCTGCTGGACACCCCAAAATCACCAGCCAGCTAGGCCAGAACCACTTGCCGTACACTCCGGAATCACCTGCTGGTTACACCAGAGCCACTTGGTGGACAATCCAGAATCACCTGCCGGACATGCCAGAACCACCTGTCACACATGCCGGAACCACGTGCCTGACACGCCGGAACCACCTCGCGGACAGACCGGAACCACCTACCAGACATGCCTGAACCACCTGCCGAGCATGCCGGAACCACCTGCCGGACACGCCAAAATCACCTGCGGGCTAGGCCAGAACCACTTGTAGGACTCTCCTGGAGCACCTGCCGGGCATGCGGGAACCACCTCTCAGACGTGCCAGAACCACGTGCGGCACATGACGGAACCCATTACCGGACAGACCGGAACCACCTGCTGGACACGCCAGAATCACCTGCCAAGAACACCGGAACCACCTGAACAGCTCGCCAGAAACACCTGCCGGGCATGCCAAAATCACCTGCCGGCTACACCAGAACCTCTTGCCGGACACTCCGGAATCACCTGCCAGACATGATGCAACCAAATGTCAGACGTGCCAGAACCACGTGCCAGAGACACCGGATGCAACTGCCGAGCATGCCGGAACCTCCTGCTCAACTCGCTGTAACCACCTGCCGGGGACGCCAAAATCACCTGTCAGCTAGGCCAGAACCACGTGGCGGACTCTATGGAATCACCCGCCGGGCATGCCGGAACCAGCTCTCAGACGTGCCAGAAGCACGTGCCGGACACGCCGGAACCACCTACTAGAGAGACCGGAACCACCTGCCAGACCCGCCTGAACCACCTGCTGAGTACGCTGGAACAACCTGCTCTACTCGCTGGAGCCACCTGCTGGACACGCCAAAATCACCTGATGGCTACGCCAGCACCACTCGGCAGACAAGCCAGAATCACCTGCAGGGTATGCCGGAACCACCTCTCAGACGTGCCAGAACCCCTTGTCGGACACTCCGGAATCACCTGTCAGGCATGCCGGAACCACCTCTCGAACGTGCCAGAATGACGTGCCAGAGACACCGGATGCACCTGCCGAGCACGCCGGAACCTCCTCTTCGACTCGCCGGAACCACCAGCCAGAGACGCCAAAATCCCCTGCCAGGTAGGCCAGAATCACATGGCGGACGCTCCGGAATCTCCCGCCGGGAAGGTAGGAACCACCTCTCAAACATACTGGAAGCACGTGCCGGACATGCCGGCACCACGTACTGGACAGACCAGAAACACCTGCCGGACCTGCCTGAACCACCTGCTGAGCACACCGGAACAACTTGCTCGACTCGCTGGAGCCACCTGCTGGACACCCCAAAATCACCAGCCAGCTAGGCCAGAACCACTTGCCGTACACTCCGGAATCACCTGCTGGTTACACCAGAGCCACTTGGTGGACAATCCAGAATCACCTGCCGGACATGCCAGAACCACCTGTCACACATGCCGGAACCACGTGCCTGACACGCCGGAACCACCTCGCGGACAGACCGGAACCACCTACCAGACATGCCTGAACCACCTGCCGAGCATGCCGGAACCACCTGCCGGACACGCCAAAATCACCTGCGGGCTAGGCCAGAACCACTTGTAGGACTCTCCTGGAGCACCTGCCGGGCATGCGGGAACCACCTCTCAGACGTGCCAGAACCACGTGCGGCACATGACGGAACCCATTACCGGACAGACCGGAACCACCTGCTGGACACGCCAGAATCACCTGCCAAGAACACCGGAACCACCTGAACAGCTCGCCAGAAACACCTGCCGGACATGCCAAAATCACCTGCCGGCTACACCAGAACCTCTTGCCGGACACTCCGGAATCACCTGCCAGACATGATGCAACCAAATGTCAGACGTGCCAGAACCACGTGCCAGAGACACCGGATGCAACTGCCGAGCATGCCGGAACCTCCTGCTCAACTCGCTGTAACCACCTGCCGGGGACGCCAAAATCACCTGTCAGCTAGGCCAGAACCACGTGGCGGACTCTATGGAATCACCCGCCGGGCATGCCGGAACCAGCTCTCAGACGTGCCAGAAGCACGTGCCGGACACGCCGGAACCACCTACTAGAGAGACCGGAACCACCTGCCAGACCCGCCTGAACCACCTGCTGAGTACGCTGGAACAACCTGCTCTACTCGCTGGAGCCACCTGCTGGACACGCCAAAATCACCTGATGGCTACGCCAGCACCACTCGGCAGACAAGCCAGAATCACCTGCAGGGTATGCCGGAACCACCTCTCAGACGTGCCAGAACCCCTTGTCGGACACTCCGGAATCACCTGTCAGGCATGCCGGAACCACCTCTCGAACGTGCCAGAATGACGTGCCAGAGACACCGGATGCACCTGCCGAGCACGCCGGAACCTCCTCTTCGACTCGCCGGAACCACCAGCCAGAGACGCCAAAATCCCCTGCCAGGTAGGCCAGAATCACATGGCGGACGCTCCGGAATCTCCCGCCGGGAAGGTAGGAACCACCTCTCAAACATACTGGAAGCACGTGCCGGACATGCCGGCACCACGTACTGGACAGACCAGAAACACCTGCCGGACCTGCCTGAACCACCTGCTGAGCACACCGGAACAACTTGCTCGACTCGCTGGAGCCACCTGCTGGACACCCCAAAATCACCAGCCAGCTAGGCCAGAACCACTTGCCGTACACTCCGGAATCACCTGCTGGTTACACCAGAGCCACTTGGTGGACAATCCAGAATCACCTGCCGGACATGCCAGAACCACCTGTCACACATGCCGGAACCACGTGCCTGACACGCCGGAACCACCTCGCGGACAGACCGGAACCACCTACCAGACATGCCTGAACCACCTGCCGAGCATGCCGGAACCACCTGCCGGACACGCCAAAATCACCTGCGGGCTAGGCCAGAACCACTTGTAGGACTCTCCTGGAGCACCTGCCGGGCATGCGGGAACCACCTCTCAGACGTCCCAGAACCACGTGCGGCACATGACGGAACCCATTACCGGACAGACCGGAACCACCTGCTGGACACGCCAGAATCACCTGCCAAGAACACCGGAACCACCTGAACAGCTCGCCAGAAACACCTGCCGGACATGCCAAAATCACCTGCCGGCTACACCAGAACCTCTTGCCGGACACTCCGGAATCACCTGCCAGACATGATGCAACCAAATGTCAGACGTGCCAGAACCACGTGCCAGAGACACCGGATGCAACTGCCGAGCATGCCGGAACCTCCTGCTCAACTCGCTGTAACCACCTGCCGGGGACGCCAAAATCACCTGTCAGCTAGGCCAGAACCACGTGGCGGACTCTATGGAATCACCCGCCGGGCATGCCGGAACCAGCTCTCAGACGTGCCAGAAGCACGTGCCGGACACGCCGGAACCACCTACTAGAGAGACCGGAACCACCTGCCAGACCCGCCTGAACCACCTGCTGAGTACGCTGGAACAACCTGCTCTACTCGCTGGAGCCACCTGCTGGACACGCCAAAATCACCTGATGGCTACGCCAGCACCACTCGGCAGACAAGCCAGAATCACCTGCAGGGTATGCCGGAACCACCTCTCAGACGTGCCAGAACCCCTTGTCGGACACTCCGGAATCACCTGTCAGGCATGCCGGAACCACCTCTCGAACGTGCCAGAATGACGTGCCAGAGACACCGGATGCACCTGCCGAGCACGCCGGAACCTCCTCTTCGACTCGCCGGAACCACCAGCCAGAGACGCCAAAATCCCCTGCCAGGTAGGCCAGAATCACATGGCGGACGCTCCGGAATCTCCCGCCGGGAAGGTAGGAACCACCTCTCAAACATACTGGAAGCACATGCCGGACATGCCGGCACCACGTACTGGACAGACCAGAAACACCTGCCGGACCTGCCTGAACCACCTGCTGAGCACACCGGAACAACTTGCTCGACTCGCTGGAGCCACCTGCTGGACACCCCAAAATCACCAGCCAGCTAGGCCAGAACCACTTGCCGTACACTCCGGAATCACCTGCTGGTTACACCAGAGCCACTTGGTGGACAATCCAGAATCACCTGCCGGACATGCCAGAACCACCTGTCACACATGCCGGAACCACGTGCCTGACACGCCGGAACCACCTCGCGGACAGACCGGAACCACCTACCAGACATGCCTGAACCACCTGCCGAGCATGCCGGAACCACCTGCCGGACACGCCAAAATCACCTGCGGGCTAGGCCAGAACCACTTGTAGGACTCTCCTGGAGCACCTGCCGGGCATGCGGGAACCAGCTCTCAGACGTGCCAGAACCACGTGCGGCACATGACGGAACCCATTACCGGACAGACCGGAACCACCTGCTGGACACGCCAGAATCACCTGCCAAGAACACCGGAACCACCTGAACAGCTCGCCAGAAACACCTGCCGGACATGCCAAAATCACCTGCCGGCTACACCAGAACCTCTTGCCGGACACTCCGGAATCACCTGCCAGACATGATGCAACCAAATGTCAGACGTGCCAGAACCACGTGCCAGAGACACCGGATGCAACTGCCGAGCATGCCGGAACCTCCTGCTCAACTCGCTGTAACCACCTGCCGGGGACGCCAAAATCACCTGTCAGCTAGGCCAGAACCACGTGGCGGACTCTATGGAATCACCCGCCGGGCATGCCGGAACCAGCTCTCAGACGTGCCAGAAGCACGTGCCGGACACGCCGGAACCACCTACTAGAGAGACCGGAACCACCTGCCAGACCCGCCTGAACCACCTGCTGAGTACGCTGGAACAACCTGCTCTACTCGCTGGAGCCACCTGCTGGACACGCCAAAATCACCTGATGGCTACGCCAGCACCACTCGGCAGACAAGCCAGAATCACCTGCAGGGTATGCCGGAACCACCTCTCAGACGTGCCAGAACCCCTTGTCGGACACTCCGGAATCACCTGTCAGGCATGCCGGAACCACCTCTCGAACGTGCCAGAATGACGTGCCAGAGACACCGGATGCACCTGCCGAGCACGCCGGAACCTCCTCTTCGACTCGCCGGAACCACCAGCCAGAGACGCCAAAATCCCCTGCCAGGTAGGCCAGAATCACATGGCGGACGCTCCGGAATCTCCCACCGGGAAGGTAGGAACCACCTCTCAAACATACTGGAAGCACGTGCCGGACATGCCGGCACCACGTACTGGACAGACCAGAAACACCTGCCGGACCTGCCTGAACCACCTGCTGAGCACACCGGAACAACTTGCTCGACTCGCTGGAGCCACCTGCTGGACACCCCAAAATCACCAGCCAGCTATGCCAGAACCACTTGCCGTACACTCCGGAATCACCTGCTGGTTACACCAGAGCCACTTGGTGGACAATCCAGAATCACCTGCCGGACATGCCAGAACCACCTGTCACACATGCCGGAACCACGTGCCTGACATGCCGGAACCACCTCGCGGACAGACCGGAACCACCTACCAGACATGCCTGAACCACCTGCCGAGCATGCCGGAACCACCTGCCGGACACGCCAAAATCACCTGCGGGCTAGGCCAGAACCACTTGTAGGACTCTCCTGGAGCACCTGCCGGGCATGCGGGAACCACCTCTCAGACGTCCCAGAACCACGTGCGGCACATGACGGAACCCATTACCGGACAGACCGGAACCACCTGCTGGACACGCCAGAATCACCTTCCAAGAACACCGGAACCACCTGAACAGCTCGCCAGAAACACCTGCCGGACATGCCAAAATCACCTGCCGGCTACACCAGAACCTCTTGCCGGACACTCCGGAATCACCTGCCAGACATGATGCAACCAAATGTCAGACGTGCCAGAACCACGTGCCAGAGACACCGGATGCAACTGCCGAGCATGCCGGAACCTCCTGCTCAACTCGCTGTAACCACCTGCCGGGGACGCCAAAATCACCTGTCAGCTAGGCCAGAACCACGTGGCGGACTCTATGGAATCACCCGCCGGGCATGCCGGAACCAGCTCTCAGACGTGCCAGAAGCACGTGCCGGACACGCCGGAACCACCTACTAGAGAGACCGGAACCACCTGCCAGACCCGCCTGAACCACCTGCTGAGTACGCTGGAACAACCTGCTCTACTCGCTGGAGCCACCTGCTGGACACGCCAAAATCACCTGATGGCTACGCCAGCACCACTCGGCAGACAAGCCAGAATCACCTGCAGGGTATGCCGGAACCACCTCTCAGACGTGCCAGAACCCCTTGTCGGACACTCCGGAATCACCTGTCAGGCATGCCGGAACCACCTCTCGAGCGTGCCAGAATGACGTGCCAGAGACACCGGATGCACCTGCCGAGCACGCCGGAACCTCCTGTTCGACTCGCCGGAACCACCAGCCAGAGACGCCAAAATCCCCTGCCAGGTAGGCCAGAATCACATGGCGGACGCTCCGGAATCTCCCGCCGGGAAGGTAGGAACCACCTCTCAAACATACTGGAAGCACGTGCCGGACATGCCGGCACCACGTACTGGACAGACCAGAAACACCTGCCGGACCTGCCTGAACCACCTGCTGAGCACACCGGAACAACTTGCTCGACTCGCTGGAGCCACCTGCTGGACACCCCAAAATCACCAGCCAGCTAGGCCAGAACCACTTGCCGTACACTCCGGAATCACCTGCTGGTTACACCAGAGCCACTTGGTGGACAATCCAGAATCACCTGCCGGACATGCCAGAACCACCTGTCACACATGCCGGAACCACGTGCCTGACACGCCGGAACCACCTCGCGGACAGACCGGAACCACCTACCAGACATGCCTGAACCACCTGCCGAGCATGCCGGAACCACCTGCCGGACACGCCAAAATCACCTGCGGGCTAGGCCAGAACCACTTGTAGGACTCTCCTGGAGCACCTGCCGGGCATGCGGGAACCACCTCTCAGACGTGCCAGAACCACGTGCGGCACATGACGGAACCCATTACCGGACAGACCGGAACCACCTGCTGGACACGCCAGAATCACCTGCCAAGAACACCGGAACCACCTGAACAGCTCGCCAGAAACACCTGCCGGGCATGCCAAAATCACCTGCCGGCTACACCAGAACCTCTTGCCGGACACTCCGGAATCACCTGCCAGACATGATGCAACCAAATGTCAGACGTGCCAGAACCACGTGCCAGAGACACCGGATGCAACTGCCGAGCATGCCGGAACCTCCTGCTCAACTCGCTGTAACCACCTGCCGGGGACGCCAAAATCACCTGTCAGCTAGGCCAGAACCACGTGGCGGACTCTATGGAATCACCCGCCGGGCATGCCGGAACCAGCTCTCAGACGTGCCAGAAGCACGTGCCGGACACGCCGGAACCACCTACTAGAGAGACCGGAACCACCTGCCAGACCCGCCTGAACCACCTGCTGAGTACGCTGGAACAACCTGCTCTACTCGCTGGAGCCACCTGCTGGACACGCCAAAATCACCTGATGGCTACGCCAGCACCACTCGGCAGACAAGCCAGAATCACCTGCAGGGTATGCCGGAACCACCTCTCAGACGTGCCAGAACCCCTTGTCGGACACTCCGGAATCACCTGTCAGGCATGCCGGAACCACCTCTCGAGCGTGCCAGAATGACGTGCCAGAGACACCGGATGCACCTGCCGAGCACGCCGGAACCTCCTGTTCGACTCGCCGGAACCACCAGCCAGAGACGCCAAAATCCCCTGCCAGGTAGGCCAGAATCACATGGCGGACGCTCCGGAATCTCCCGCCGGGAAGGTAGGAACCACCTCTCAAACATACTGGAAGCACGTGCCGGACATGCCGGCACCACGTACTGGACAGACCAGAAACACCTGCCGGACCTGCCTGAACCACCTGCTGAGCACACCGGAACAACTTGCTCGACTCGCTGGAGCCACCTGCTGGACACCCCAAAATCACCAGCCAGCTAGGCCAGAACCACTTGCCGTACACTCCGGAATCACCTGCTGGTTACACCAGAGCCACTTGGTGGACAATCCAGAATCACCTGCCGGACATGCCAGAACCACCTGTCACACATGCCGGAACCACGTGCCTGACACGCCGGAACCACCTCGCGGACAGACCGGAACCACCTACCAGACATGCCTGAACCACCTGCCGAGCATGCCGGAACCACCTGCCGGACACGCCAAAATCACCTGCGGGCTAGGCCAGAACCACTTGTAGGACTCTCCTGGAGCACCTGCCGGGCATGCGGGAACCACCTCTCAGACGTGCCAGAACCACGTGCGGCACATGACGGAACCCATTACCGGACAGACCGGAACCACCTGCTGGACACGCCAGAATCACCTGCCAAGAACACCGGAACCACCTGAACAGCTCGCCAGAAACACCTGCCGGACATGCCAAAATCACCTGCCGGCTACACCAGAACCTCTTGCCGGACACTCCGGAATCACCTGCCAGACATGATGCAACCAAATGTCAGACGTGCCAGAACCACGTGCCAGAGACACCGGATGCAACTGCCGAGCATGCCGGAACCTCCTGCTCAACTCGCTGTAACCACCTGCCGGGGACGCCAAAATCACCTGTCAGCTAGGCCAGAACCACGTGGCGGACTCTATGGAATCACCCGCCGGGCATGCCGGAACCAGCTCTCAGACGTGCCAGAAGCACGTGCCGGACACGCCGGAACCACCTACTAGAGAGACCGGAACCACCTGCCAGACCCGCCTGAACCACCTGCTGAGTACGCTGGAACAACCTGCTCTACTCGCTGGAGCCACCTGCTGGACACGCCAAAATCACCTGATGGCTACGCCAGCACCACTCGGCAGACAAGCCAGAATCACCTGCAGGGTATGCCGGAACCACCTCTCAGACGTGCCAGAACCCCTTGTCGGACACTCCGGAATCACCTGTCAGGCATGCCGGAACCACCTCTCGAACGTGCCAGAATGACGTGCCAGAGACACCGGATGCACCTGCCGAGCACGCCGGAACCTCCTCTTCGACTCGCCGGAACCACCAGCCAGAGACGCCAAAATCCCCTGCCAGGTAGGCCAGAATCACATGGCGGACGCTCCGGAATCTCCCGCCGGGAAGGTAGGAACCACCTCTCAAACATACTGGAAGCACGTGCCGGACATGCCGGCACCACGTACTGGACAGACCAGAAACACCTGCCGGACCTGCCTGAACCACCTGCTGAGCACACCGGAACAACTTGCTCGACTCGCTGGAGCCACCTGCTGGACACCCCAAAATCACCAGCCAGCTAGGCCAGAACCACTTGCCGTACACTCCGGAATCACCTGCTGGTTACACCAGAGCCACTTGGTGGACAATCCAGAATCACCTGCCGGACATGCCAGAACCACCTGTCACACATGCCGGAACCACGTGCCTGACACGCCGGAACCACCTCGCGGACAGACCGGAACCACCTACCAGACATGCCTGAACCACCTGCCGAGCATGCCGGAACCACCTGCCGGACACGCCAAAATCACCTGCGGGCTAGGCCAGAACCACTTGTAGGACTCTCCTGGAGCACCTGCCGGGCATGCGGGAACCACCTCTCAGACGTGCCAGAACCACGTGCGGCACATGACGGAACCCATTACCGGACAGACCGGAACCACCTGCTGGACACGCCAGAATCACCTGCCAAGAACACCGGAACCACCTGAACAGCTCGCCAGAAACACCTGCCGGACATGCCAAAATCACCTGCCGGCTACACCAGAACCTCTTGCCGGACACTCCGGAATCACCTGCCAGACATGATGCAACCAAATGTCAGACGTGCCAGAACCACGTGCCAGAGACACCGGATGCAACTGCCGAGCATGCCGGAACCTCCTGCTCAACTCGCTGTAACCACCTGCCGGGGACGCCAAAATCACCTGTCAGCTAGGCCAGAACCACGTGGCGGACTCTATGGAATCACCCGCCGGGCATGCCGGAACCAGCTCTCAGACGTGCCAGAAGCACGTGCCGGACACGCCGGAACCACCTACTAGAGAGACCGGAACCACCTGCCAGACCCGCCTGAACCACCTGCTGAGTACGCTGGAACAACCTGCTCTACTCGCTGGAGCCACCTGCTGGACACGCCAAAATCACCTGATGGCTACGCCAGCACCACTCGGCAGACAAGCCAGAATCACCTGCAGGGTATGCCGGAACCACCTCTCAGACGTGCCAGAACCCCTTGTCGGACACTCCGGAATCACCTGTCAGGCATGCCGGAACCACCTCTCGAACGTGCCAGAATGACGTGCCAGAGACACCGGATGCACCTGCCGAGCACGCCGGAACCTCCTCTTCGACTCGCCGGAACCACCAGCCAGAGACGCCAAAATCCCCTGCCAGGTAGGCCAGAATCACATGGCGGACGCTCCGGAATCTCCCGCCGGGAAGGTAGGAACCACCTCTCAAACATACTGGAAGCACGTGCCGGACATGCCGGCACCACGTACTGGACAGACCAGAAACACCTGCCGGACCTGCCTGAACCACCTGCTGAGCACACCGGAACAACTTGCTCGACTCGCTGGAGCCACCTGCTGGACACCCCAAAATCACCAGCCAGCTAGGCCAGAACCACTTGCCGTACACTCCGGAATCACCTGCTGGTTACACCAGAGCCACTTGGTGGACAATCCAGAATCACCTGCCGGACATGCCAGAACCACCTGTCACACATGCCGGAACCACGTGCCTGACATGCCGGAACCACCTCGCGGACAGACCGGAACCACCTACCAGACATGCCTGAACCACCTGCCGAGCATGCCGGAACCACCTGCCGGACACGCCAAAATCACCTGCGGGCTAGGCCAGAACCACTTGTAGGACTCTCCTGGAGCACCTGCCGGGCATGCGGGAACCACCTCTCAGACGTCCCAGAACCACGTGCGGCACATGACGGAACCCATTACCGGACAGACCGGAACCACCTGCTGGACACGCCAGAATCACCTGCCAAGAACACCGGAACCACCTGAACAGCTCGCCAGAAACACCTGCCGGACATGCCAAAATCACCTGCCGGCTACACCAGAACCTCTTGCCGGACACTCCGGAATCACCTGCCAGACATGATGCAACCAAATGTCAGACGTGCCAGAACCACGTGCCAGAGACACCGGATGCAACTGCCGAGCATGCCGGAACCTCCTGCTCAACTCGCTGTAACCACCTGCCGGGGACGCCAAAATCACCTGTCAGCTAGGCCAGAACCACGTGGCGGACTCTATGGAATCACCCGCCGGGCATGCCGGAACCAGCTCTCAGACGTGCCAGAAGCACGTGCCGGACACGCCGGAACCACCTACTAGAGAGACCGGAACCACCTGCCAGACCCGCCTGAACCACCTGCTGAGTACGCTGGAACAACCTGCTCTACTCGCTGGAGCCACCTGCTGGACACGCCAAAATCACCTGATGGCTACGCCAGCACCACTCGGCAGACAAGCCAGAATCACCTGCAGGGTATGCCGGAACCACCTCTCAGACGTGCCAGAACCCCTTGTCGGACACTCCGGAATCACCTGTCAGGCATGCCGGAACCACCTCTCGAACGTGCCAGAATGACGTGCCAGAGACACCGGATGCACCTGCCGAGCACGCCGGAACCTCCTCTTCGACTCGCCGGAACCACCAGCCAGAGACGCCAAAATCCCCTGCCAGGTAGGCCAGAATCACATGGCGGACGCTCCGGAATCTCCCGCCGGGAAGGTAGGAACCACCTCTCAAACATACTGGAAGCACGTGCCGGACATGCCGGCACCACGTACTGGACAGACCAGAAACACCTGCCGGACCTGCCTGAACCACCTGCTGAGCACACCGGAACAACTTGCTCGACTCGCTGGAGCCACCTGCTGGACACCCCAAAATCACCAGCCAGCTAGGCCAGAACCACTTGCCGTACACTCCGGAATCACCTGCTGGTTACACCAGAGCCACTTGGTGGACAATCCAGAATCACCTGCCGGACATGCCAGAACCACCTGTCACACATGCCGGAACCACGTGCCTGACATGCCGGAACCACCTCGCGGACAGACCGGAACCACCTACCAGACATGCCTGAACCACCTGCCGAGCATGCCGGAACCACCTGCCGGACACGCCAAAATCACCTGCGGGCTAGGCCAGAACCACTTGTAGGACTCTCCTGGAACACCTGCCGGGCATGCGGGAACCACCTCTCAGACGTCCCAGAACCACGTGCGGCACATGACGGAACCCATTACCGGACAGACCGGAACCACCTGCTGGACACGCCAGAATCACCTGCCAAGAACACCGGAACCACCTGAACAGCTCGCCAGAAACACCTGCCGGACATGCCAAAATCACCTGCCGGCTACACCAGAACCTCTTGCCGGACACTCCGGAATCACCTGCCAGACATGATGCAACCAAATGTCAGACGTGCCAGAACCACGTGCCAGAGACACCGGATGCAACTGCCGAGCATGCCGGAACCTCCTGCTCAACTCGCTGTAACCACCTGCCGGGGACGCCAAAATCACCTGTCAGCTAGGCCAGAACCACGTGGCGGACTCTATGGAATCACCCGCCGGGCATGCCGGAACCAGCTCTCAGACGTGCCAGAAGCACGTGCCGGACACGCCGGAACCACCTACTAGAGAGACCGGAACCACCTGCCAGACCCGCCTGAACCACCTGCTGAGTACGCTGGAACAACCTGCTCTACTCGCTGGAGCCACCTGCTGGACACGCCAAAATCACCTGATGGCTACGCCAGCACCACTCGGCAGACAAGCCAGAATCACCTGCAGGGTATGCCGGAACCACCTCTCAGACGTGCCAGAACCCCTTGTCGGACACTCCGGAATCACCTGTCAGGCATGCCGGAACCACCTCTCGAACGTGCCAGAATGACGTGCCAGAGACACCGGATGCACCTGCCGAGCACGCCGGAACCTCCTCTTCGACTCGCCGGAACCACCAGCCAGAGACGCCAAAATCCCCTGCCAGGTAGGCCAGAATCACATGGCGGACGCTCCGGAATCTCCCGCCGGGAAGGTAGGAACCACCTCTCAAACATACTGGAAGCACGTGCCGGACATGCCGGCACCACGTACTGGACAGACCAGAAACACCTGCCGGACCTGCCTGAACCACCTGCTGAGCACACCGGAACAACTTGCTCGACTCGCTGGAGCCACCTGCTGGACACCCCAAAATCACCAGCCAGCTAGGCCAGAACCACTTGCCGTACACTCCGGAATCACCTGCTGGTTACACCAGAGCCACTTGGTGGACAATCCAGAATCACCTGCCGGACATGCCAGAACCACCTGTCACACATGCCGGAACCACGTGCCTGACACGCCGGAACCACCTCGCGGACAGACCGGAACCACCTACCAGACATGCCTGAACCACCTGCCGAGCATGCCGGAACCACCTGCCGGACACGCCAAAATCACCTGCGGGCTAGGCCAGAACCACTTGTAGGACTCTCCTGGAGCACCTGCCGGGCATGCGGGAACCACCTCTCAGACGTGCCAGAACCACGTGCGGCACATGACGGAACCCATTACCGGACAGACCGGAACCACCTGCTGGACACGCCAGAATCACCTGCCAAGAACACCGGAACCACCTGAACAGCTCGCCAGAAACACCTGCCGGACATGCCAAAATCACCTGCCGGCTACACCAGAACCTCTTGCCGGACACTCCGGAATCACCTGCCAGACATGATGCAACCAAATGTCAGACGTGCCAGAACCACGTGCCAGAGACACCGGATGCAACTGCCGAGCATGCCGGAACCTCCTGCTCAACTCGCTGTAACCACCTGCCGGGGACGCCAAAATCACCTGTCAGCTAGGCCAGAACCACGTGGCGGACTCTATGGAATCACCCGCCGGGCATGCCGGAACCAGCTCTCAGACGTGCCAGAAGCACGTGCCGGACACGCCGGAACCACCTACTAGAGAGACCGGAACCACCTGCCAGACCCGCCTGAACCACCTGCTGAGTACGCTGGAACAACCTGCTCTACTCGCTGGAGCCACCTGCTGGACACGCCAAAATCACCTGATGGCTACGCCAGCACCACTCGGCAGACAAGCCAGAATCACCTGCAGGGTATGCCGGAACCACCTCTCAGACGTGCCAGAACCCCTTGTCGGACACTCCGGAATCACCTGTCAGGCATGCCGGAACCACCTCTCGAACGTGCCAGAATGACGTGCCAGAGACACCGGATGCACCTGCCGAGCACGCCGGAACCTCCTGTTCGACTCGCCGGAACCACCAGCCAGAGACGCCAAAATCCCCTGCCAGGTAGGCCAGAATCACATGGCGGACGCTCCGGAATCTCCCGCCGGGAAGGTAGGAACCACCTCTCAAACATACTGGAAGCACGTGCCGGACATGCCGGCACCACGTACTGGACAGACCAGAAACACCTGCCGGACCTGCCTGAACCACCTGCTGAGCACACCGGAACAACTTGCTCGACTCGCTGGAGCCACCTGCTGGACACCCCAAAATCACCAGCCAGCTAGGCCAGAACCACTTGCCGTACACTCCGGAATCACCTGCTGGTTACACCAGAGCCACTTGGTGGACAATCCAGAATCACCTGCCGGACATGCCAGAACCACCTGTCACACATGCCGGAACCACGTGCCTGACACGCCGGAACCACCTCGCGGACAGACCGGAACCACCTACCAGACATGCCTGAACCACCTGCCGAGCATGCCGGAACCACCTGCCGGACACGCCAAAATCACCTGCGGGCTAGGCCAGAACCACTTGTAGGACTCTCCTGGAGCACCTGCCGGGCATGCGGGAACCACCTCTCAGACGTCCCAGAACCACGTGCGGCACATGACGGAACCCATTACCGGACAGACCGGAACCACCTGCTGGACACGCCAGAATCACCTGCCAAGAACACCGGAACCACCTGAACAGCTCGCCAGAAACACCTGCCGGACATGCCAAAATCACCTGCCGGCTACACCAGAACCTCTTGCCGGACACTCCGGAATCACCTGCCAGACATGATGCAACCAAATGTCAGACGTGCCAGAACCACGTGCCAGAGACACCGGATGCAACTGCCGAGCATGCCGGAACCTCCTGCTCAACTCGCTGTAACCACCTGCCGGGGACGCCAAAATCACCTGTCAGCTAGGCCAGAACCACGTGGCGGACTCTATGGAATCACCCGCCGGGCATGCCGGAACCAGCTCTCAGACGTGCCAGAAGCACGTGCCGGACACGCCGGAACCACCTACTAGAGAGACCGGAACCACCTGCCAGACCCGCCTGAACCACCTGCTGAGTACGCTGGAACAACCTGCTCTACTCGCTGGAGCCACCTGCTGGACACGCCAAAATCACCTGATGGCTACGCCAGCACCACTCGGCAGACAAGCCAGAATCACCTGCAGGGTATGCCGGAACCACCTCTCAGACGTGCCAGAACCCCTTGTCGGACACTCCGGAATCACCTGTCAGGCATGCCGGAACCACCTCTCGAACGTGCCAGAATGACGTGCCAGAGACACCGGATGCACCTGCCGAGCACGCCGGAACCTCCTCTTGGACTCGCCGGAACCACCAGCCAGAGACGCCAAAATCCCCTGCCAGGTAGGCCAGAATCACATGGCGGACGCTCCGGAATCTCCCGCCGGGAAGGTAGGAACCACCTCTCAAACATACTGGAAGCACGTGCCGGACATGCCGGCACCACGTACTGGACAGACCAGAAACACCTGCCGGACCTGCCTGAACCACCTGCTGAGCACACCGGAACAACTTGCTCGACTCGCTGGAGCCACCTGCTGGACACCCCAAAATCACCAGCCAGCTATGCCAGAACCACTTGCCGTACACTCCGGAATCACCTGCTGGTTACACCAGAGCCACTTGGTGGACAATCCAGAATCACCTGCCGGACATGCCAGAACCACCTGTCACACATGCCGGAACCACGTGCCTGACACGCCGGAACCACCTCGCGGACAGACCGGAACCACCTACCAGACATGCCTGAACCACCTGCCGAGCATGCCGGAACCACCTGCCGGACACGCCAAAATCACCTGCGGGCTAGGCCAGAACCACTTGTAGGACTCTCCTGGAGCACCTGCCGGGCATGCGGGAACCACCTCTCAGACGTGCCAGAACCACGTGCGGCACATGACGGAACCCATTACCGGACAGACCGGAACCACCTGCTGGACACGCCAGAATCACCTGCCAAGAACACCGGAACCACCTGAACAGCTCGCCAGAAACACCTGCCGGACATGCCAAAATCACCTGCCGGCTACACCAGAACCTCTTGCCGGACACTCCGGAATCACCTGCCAGACATGATGCAACCAAATGTCAGACGTGCCAGAACCACGTGCCAGAGACACCGGATGCAACTGCCGAGCATGCCGGAACCTCCTGCTCAACTCGCTGTAACCACCTGCCGGGGACGCCAAAATCACCTGTCAGCTAGGCCAGAACCACGTGGCGGACTCTATGGAATCACCCGCCGGGCATGCCGGAACCAGCTCTCAGACGTGCCAGAAGCACGTGCCGGACACGCCGGAACCACCTACTAGAGAGACCGGAACCACCTGCCAGACCCGCCTGAACCACCTGCTGAGTACGCTGGAACAACCTGCTCTACTCGCTGGAGCCACCTGCTGGACACGCCAAAATCACCTGATGGCTACGCCAGCACCACTCGGCAGACAAGCCAGAATCACCTGCAGGGTATGCCGGAACCACCTCTCAGACGTGCCAGAACCCCTTGTCGGACACTCCGGAATCACCTGTCAGGCATGCCGGAACCACCTCTCGAACGTGCCAGAATGACGTGCCAGAGACACCGGATGCACCTGCCGAGCACGCCGGAACCTCCTCTTGGACTCGCCGGAACCACCAGCCAGAGACGCCAAAATCCCCTGCCAGGTAGGCCAGAATCACATGGCGGACGCTCCGGAATCTCCCGCCGGGAAGGTAGGAACCACCTCTCAAACATACTGGAAGCACGTGCCGGACATGCCGGCACCACGTACTGGACAGACCAGAAACACCTGCCGGACCTGCCTGAACCACCTGCTGAGCACACCGGAACAACTTGCTCGACTCGCTGGAGCCACCTGCTGGACACCCCAAAATCACCAGCCAGCTAGGCCAGAACCACTTGCCGTACACTCCGGAATCACCTGCTGGTTACACCAGAGCCACTTGGTGGACAATCCAGAATCACCTGCCGGACATGCCAGAACCACCTGTCACACATGCCGGAACCACGTGCCTGACACGCCGGAACCACCTCGCGGACAGACCGGAACCACCTACCAGACATGCCTGAACCACCTGCCGAGCATGCCGGAACCACCTGCCGGACACGCCAAAATCACCTGCGGGCTAGGCCAGAACCACTTGTAGGACTCTCCTGGAGCACCTGCCGGGCATGCGGGAACCACCTCTCAGACGTGCCAGAACCACGTGCGGCACATGACGGAACCCATTACCGGACAGACCGGAACCACCTGCTGGACACGCCAGAATCACCTGCCAAGAACACCGGAACCACCTGAACAGCTCGCCAGAAACACCTGCCGGACATGCCAAAATCACCTGCCGGCTACACCAGAACCTCTTGCCGGACACTCCGGAATCACCTGCCAGACATGATGCAACCAAATGTCAGACGTGCCAGAACCACGTGCCAGAGACACCGGATGCAACTGCCGAGCATGCCGGAACCTCCTGCTCAACTCGCTGTAACCACCTGCCGGGGACGCCAAAATCACCTGTCAGCTAGGCCAGAACCACGTGGCGGACTCTATGGAATCACCCGCCGGGCATGCCGGAACCAGCTCTCAGACGTGCCAGAAGCACGTGCCGGACACGCCGGAACCACCTACTAGAGAGACCGGAACCACCTGCCAGACCCGCCTGAACCACCTGCTGAGTACGCTGGAACAACCTGCTCTACTCGCTGGAGCCACCTGCTGGACACGCCAAAATCACCTGATGGCTACGCCAGCACCACTCGGCAGACAAGCCAGAATCACCTGCAGGGTATGCCGGAACCACCTCTCAGACGTGCCAGAACCCCTTGTCGGACACTCCGGAATCACCTGTCAGGCATGCCGGAACCACCTCTCGAACGTGCCAGAATGACGTGCCAGAGACACCGGATGCACCTGCCGAGCACGCCGGAACCTCCTGTTCGACTCGCCGGAACCACCAGCCAGAGACGCCAAAATCCCCTGCCAGGTAGGCCAGAATCACATGGCGGACGCTCCGGAATCTCCCGCCGGGAAGGTAGGAACCACCTCTCAAACATACTGGAAGCACGTGCCGGACATGCCGGCACCACGTACTGGACAGACCAGAAACACCTGCCGGACCTGCCTGAACCACCTGCTGAGCACACCGGAACAACTTGCTCGACTCGCTGGAGCCACCTGCTGGACACCCCAAAATCACCAGCCAGCTAGGCCAGAACCACTTGCCGTACACTCCGGAATCACCTGCTGGTTACACCAGAGCCACTTGGTGGACAATCCAGAATCACCTGCCGGACATGCCAGAACCACCTGTCACACATGCCGGAACCACGTGCCTGACACGCCGGAACCACCTCGCGGACAGACCGGAACCACCTACCAGACATGCCTGAACCACCTGCCGAGCATGCCGGAACCACCTGCCGGACACGCCAAAATCACCTGCGGGCTAGGCCAGAACCACTTGTAGGACTCTCCTGGAACACCTGCCGGGCATGCGGGAACCACCTCTCAGACGTCCCAGAACCACGTGCGGCACATGACGGAACCCATTACCGGACAGACCGGAACCACCTGCTGGACACGCCAGAATCACCTGCCAAGAACACCGGAACCACCTGAACAGCTCGCCAGAAACACCTGCCGGACATGCCAAAATCACCTGCCGGCTACACCAGAACCTCTTGCCGGACACTCCGGAATCACCTGCCAGACATGATGCAACCAAATGTCAGACGTGCCAGAACCACGTGCCAGAGACACCGGATGCAACTGCCGAGCATGCCGGAACCTCCTGCTCAACTCGCTGTAACCACCTGCCGGGGACGCCAAAATCACCTGTCAGCTAGGCCAGAACCACGTGGCGGACTCTATGGAATCACCCGCCGGGCATGCCGGAACCAGCTCTCAGACGTGCCAGAAGCACGTGCCGGACACGCCGGAACCACCTACTAGAGAGACCGGAACCACCTGCCAGACCCGCCTGAACCACCTGCTGAGTACGCTGGAACAACCTGCTCTACTCGCTGGAGCCACCTGCTGGACACGCCAAAATCACCTGATGGCTACGCCAGCACCACTCGGCAGACAAGCCAGAATCACCTGCAGGGTATGCCGGAACCACCTCTCAGACGTGCCAGAACCCCTTGTCGGACACTCCGGAATCACCTGTCAGGCATGCCGGAACCACCTCTCGAACGTGCCAGAATGACGTGCCAGAGACACCGGATGCACCTGCCGAGCACGCCGGAACCTCCTCTTCGACTCGCCGGAACCACCAGCCAGAGACGCCAAAATCCCCTGCCAGGTAGGCCAGAATCACATGGCGGACGCTCCGGAATCTCCCGCCGGGAAGGTAGGAACCACCTCTCAAACATACTGGAAGCACGTGCCGGACATGCCGGCACCACGTACTGGACAGACCAGAAACACCTGCCGGACCTGCCTGAACCACCTGCTGAGCACACCGGAACAACTTGCTCGACTCGCTGGAGCCACCTGCTGGACACCCCAAAATCACCAGCCAGCTATGCCAGAACCACTTGCCGTACACTCCGGAATCACCTGCTGGTTACACCAGAGCCACTTGGTGGACAATCCAGAATCACCTGCCGGACATGCCAGAACCACCTGTCACACATGCCGGAACCACGTGCCTGACACGCCGGAACCACCTCGCGGACAGACCGGAACCACCTACCAGACATGCCTGAACCACCTGCCGAGCATGCCGGAACCACCTGCCGGACACGCCAAAATCACCTGCGGGCTAGGCCAGAACCACTTGTAGGACTCTCCTGGAGCACCTGCCGGGCATGCGGGAACCACCTCTCAGACGTCCCAGAACCACGTGCGGCACATGACGGAACCCATTACCGGACAGACCGGAACCACCTGCTGGACACGCCAGAATCACCTGCCAAGAACACCGGAACCACCTGAACAGCTCGCCAGAAACACCTGCCGGACATGCCAAAATCACCTGCCGGCTACACCAGAACCTCTTGCCGGACACTCCGGAATCACCTGCCAGACATGATGCAACCAAATGTCAGACGTGCCAGAACCACGTGCCAGAGACACCGGATGCAACTGCCGAGCATGCCGGAACCTCCTGCTCAACTCGCTGTAACCACCTGCCGGGGACGCCAAAATCACCTGTCAGCTAGGCCAGAACCACGTGGCGGACTCTATGGAATCACCCGCCGGGCATGCCGGAACCAGCTCTCAGACGTGCCAGAAGCACGTGCCGGACACGCCGGAACCACCTACTAGAGAGACCGGAACCACCTGCCAGACCCGCCTGAACCACCTGCTGAGTACGCTGGAACAACCTGCTCTACTCGCTGGAGCCACCTGCTGGACACGCCAAAATCACCTGATGGCTACGCCAGCACCACTCGGCAGACAAGCCAGAATCACCTGCAGGGTATGCCGGAACCACCTCTCAGACGTGCCAGAACCCCTTGTCGGACACTCCGGAATCACCTGTCAGGCATGCCGGAACCACCTCTCGAACGTGCCAGAATGACGTGCCAGAGACACCGGATGCACCTGCCGAGCACGCCGGAACCTCCTCTTCGACTCGCCGGAACCACCAGCCAGAGACGCCAAAATCCCCTGCCAGGTAGGCCAGAATCACATGGCGGACGCTCCGGAATCTCCCGCCGGGAAGGTAGGAACCACCTCTCAAACATACTGGAAGCACGTGCCGGACATGCCGGCACCACGTACTGGACAGACCAGAAACACCTGCCGGACCTGCCTGAACCACCTGCTGAGCACACCGGAACAACTTGCTCGACTCGCTGGAGCCACCTGCTGGACACCCCAAAATCACCAGCCAGCTATGCCAGAACCACTTGCCGTACACTCCGGAATCACCTGCTGGTTACACCAGAGCCACTTGGTGGACAATCCAGAATCACCTGCCGGACATGCCAGAACCACCTGTCACACATGCCGGAACCACGTGCCTGACACGCCGGAACCACCTCGCGGACAGACCGGAACCACCTACCAGACATGCCTGAACCACCTGCCGAGCATGCCGGAACCACCTGCCGGACACGCCAAAATCACCTGCGGGCTAGGCCAGAACCACTTGTAGGACTCTCCTGGAGCACCTGCCGGGCATGCGGGAACCACCTCTCAGACGTCCCAGAACCACGTGCGGCACATGACGGAACCCATTACCGGACAGACCGGAACCACCTGCTGGACACGCCAGAATCACCTGCCAAGAACACCGGAACCACCTGAACAGCTCGCCAGAAACACCTGCCGGACATGCCAAAATCACCTGCCGGCTACACCAGAACCTCTTGCCGGACACTCCGGAATCACCTGCCAGACATGATGCAACCAAATGTCAGACGTGCCAGAACCACGTGCCAGAGACACCGGATGCAACTGCCGAGCATGCCGGAACCTCCTGCTCAACTCGCTGTAACCACCTGCCGGGGACGCCAAAATCACCTGTCAGCTAGGCCAGAACCACGTGGCGGACTCTATGGAATCACCCGCCGGGCATGCCGGAACCAGCTCTCAGACGTGCCAGAAGCACGTGCCGGACACGCCGGAACCACCTACTAGAGAGACCGGAACCACCTGCCAGACCCGCCTGAACCACCTGCTGAGTACGCTGGAACAACCTGCTCTACTCGCTGGAGCCACCTGCTGGACACGCCAAAATCACCTGATGGCTACGCCAGCACCACTCGGCAGACAAGCCAGAATCACCTGCAGGGTATGCCGGAACCACCTCTCAGACGTGCCAGAACCCCTTGTCGGACACTCCGGAATCACCTGTCAGGCATGCCGGAACCACCTCTCGAACGTGCCAGAATGACGTGCCAGAGACACCGGATGCACCTGCCGAGCACGCCGGAACCTCCTCTTCGACTCGCCGGAACCACCAGCCAGAGACGCCAAAATCCCCTGCCAGGTAGGCCAGAATCACATGGCGGACGCTCCGGAATCTCCCGCCGGGAAGGTAGGAACCACCTCTCAAACATACTGGAAGCACGTGCCGGACATGCCGGCACCACGTACTGGACAGACCAGAAACACCTGCCGGACCTGCCTGAACCACCTGCTGAGCACACCGGAACAACTTGCTCGACTCGCTGGAGCCACCTGCTGTACACCCCAAAATCACCAGCCAGCTATGCCAGAACCACTTGCCGTACACTCCGGAATCACCTGCTGGTTACACCAGAGCCACTTGGTGGACAATCCAGAATCACCTGCCGGACATGCCAGAACCACCTGTCACACATGCCGGAACCACGTGCCTGACACGCCGGAACCACCTCGCGGACAGACCGGAACCACCTACCAGACATGCCTGAACCACCTGCCGAGCATGCCGGAACCACCTGCCGGACACGCCAAAATCACCTGCGGGCTAGGCCAGAACCACTTGTAGGACTCTCCTGGAGCACCTGCCGGGCATGCGGGAACCACCTCTCAGACGTGCCAGAACCACGTGCGGCACATGACGGAACCCATTACCGGACAGACCGGAACCACCTGCTGGACACGCCAGAATCACCTGCCAAGAACACCGGAACCACCTGAACAGCTCGCCAGAAACACCTGCCGGACATGCCAAAATCACCTGCCGGCTACACCAGAACCTCTTGCCGGACACTCCGGAATCACCTGCCAGACATGATGCAACCAAATGTCAGACGTGCCAGAACCACGTGCCAGAGACACCGGATGCAACTGCCGAGCATGCCGGAACCTCCTGCTCAACTCGCTGTAACCACCTGCCGGGGACGCCAAAATCACCTGTCAGCTAGGCCAGAACCACGTGGCGGACTCTATGGAATCACCCGCCGGGCATGCCGGAACCAGCTCTCAGACGTGCCAGAAGCACGTGCCGGACACGCCGGAACCACCTACTAGAGAGACCGGAACCACCTGCCAGACCCGCCTGAACCACCTGCTGAGTACGCTGGAACAACCTGCTCTACTCGCTGGAGCCACCTGCTGGACACGCCAAAATCACCTGATGGCTACGCCAGCACCACTCGGCAGACAAGCCAGAATCACCTGCAGGGTATGCCGGAACCACCTCTCAGACGTGCCAGAACCCCTTGTCGGACACTCCGGAATCACCTGTCAGGCATGCCGGAACCACCTCTCGAACGTGCCAGAATGACGTGCCAGAGACACCGGATGCACCTGCCGAGCACGCCGGAACCTCCTCTTCGACTCGCCGGAACCACCAGCCAGAGACGCCAAAATCCCCTGCCAGGTAGGCCAGAATCACATGGCGGACGCTCCGGAATCTCCCGCCGGGAAGGTAGGAACCACCTCTCAAACATACTGGAAGCACGTGCCGGACATGCCGGCACCACGTACTGGACAGACCAGAAACACCTGCCGGACCTGCCTGAACCACCTGCTGAGCACACCGGAACAACTTGCTCGACTCGCTGGAGCCACCTGCTGTACACCCCAAAATCACCAGCCAGCTATGCCAGAACCACTTGCCGTACACTCCGGAATCACCTGCTGGTTACACCAGAGCCACTTGGTGGACAATCCAGAATCACCTGCCGGACATGCCAGAACCACCTGTCACACATGCCGGAACCACGTGCCTGACACGCCGGAACCACCTCGCGGACAGACCGGAACCACCTACCAGACATGCCTGAACCACCTGCCGAGCATGCCGGAACCACCTGCCGGACACGCCAAAATCACCTGCGGGCTAGGCCAGAACCACTTGTAGGACTCTCCTGGAGCACCTGCCGGGCATGCGGGAACCACCTCTCAGACGTGCCAGAACCACGTGCGGCACATGACGGAACCCATTACCGGACAGACCGGAACCACCTGCTGGACACGCCAGAATCACCTGCCAAGAACACCGGAACCACCTGAACAGCTCGCCAGAAACACCTGCCGGACATGCCAAAATCACCTGCCGGCTACACCAGAACCTCTTGCCGGACACTCCGGAATCACCTGCCAGACATGATGCAACCAAATGTCAGACGTGCCAGAACCACGTGCCAGAGACACCGGATGCAACTGCCGAGCATGCCGGAACCTCCTGCTCAACTCGCTGTAACCACCTGCCGGGGACGCCAAAATCACCTGTCAGCTAGGCCAGAACCACGTGGCGGACTCTATGGAATCACCCGCCGGGCATGCCGGAACCAGCTCTCAGACGTGCCAGAAGCACGTGCCGGACACGCCGGAACCACCTACTAGAGAGACCGGAACCACCTGCCAGACCCGCCTGAACCACCTGCTGAGTACGCTGGAACAACCTGCTCTACTCGCTGGAGCCACCTGCTGGACACGCCAAAATCACCTGATGGCTACGCCAGCACCACTCGGCAGACAAGCCAGAATCACCTGCAGGGTATGCCGGAACCACCTCTCAGACGTGCCAGAACCCCTTGTCGGACACTCCGGAATCACCTGTCAGGCATGCCGGAACCACCTCTCGAACGTGCCAGAATGACGTGCCAGAGACACCGGATGCACCTGCCGAGCACGCCGGAACCTCCTCTTCGACTCGCCGGAACCACCAGCCAGAGACGCCAAAATCCCCTGCCAGGTAGGCCAGAATCACATGGCGGACGCTCCGGAATCTCCCGCCGGGAAGGTAGGAACCACCTCTCAAACATACTGGAAGCACGTGCCGGACATGCCGGCACCACGTACTGGACAGACCAGAAACACCTGCCGGACCTGCCTGAACCACCTGCTGAGCACACCGGAACAACTTGCTCGACTCGCTGGAGCCACCTGCTGGACACCCCAAAATCACCAGCCAGCTATGCCAGAACCACTTGCCGTACACTCCGGAATCACCTGCTGGTTACACCAGAGCCACTTGGTGGACAATCCAGAATCACCTGCCGGACATGCCAGAACCACCTGTCACACATGCCGGAACCACGTGCCTGACACGCCGGAACCACCTCGCGGACAGACCGGAACCACCTACCAGACATGCCTGAACCACCTGCCGAGCATGCCGGAACCACCTGCCGGACACGCCAAAATCACCTGCGGGCTAGGCCAGAACCACTTGTAGGACTCTCCTGGAGCACCTGCCGGGCATGCGGGAACCACCTCTCAGACGTGCCAGAACCACGTGCGGCACATGACGGAACCCATTACCGGACAGACCGGAACCACCTGCTGGACACGCCAGAATCACCTGCCAAGAACACCGGAACCACCTGAACAGCTCGCCAGAAACACCTGCCGGACATGCCAAAATCACCTGCCGGCTACACCAGAACCTCTTGCCGGACACTCCGGAATCACCTGCCAGACATGATGCAACCAAATGTCAGACGTGCCAGAACCACGTGCCAGAGACACCGGATGCAACTGCCGAGCATGCCGGAACCTCCTGCTCAACTCGCTGTAACCACCTGCCGGGGACGCCAAAATCACCTGTCAGCTAGGCCAGAACCACGTGGCGGACTCTATGGAATCACCCGCCGGGCATGCCGGAACCAGCTCTCAGACGTGCCAGAAGCACGTGCCGGACACGCCGGAACCACCTACTAGAGAGACCGGAACCACCTGCCAGACCCGCCTGAACCACCTGCTGAGTACGCTGGAACAACCTGCTCTACTCGCTGGAGCCACCTGCTGGACACGCCAAAATCACCTGATGGCTACGCCAGCACCACTCGGCAGACAAGCCAGAATCACCTGCAGGGTATGCCGGAACCACCTCTCAGACGTGCCAGAACCCCTTGTCGGACACTCCGGAATCACCTGTCAGGCATGCCGGAACCACCTCTCGAACGTGCCAGAATGACGTGCCAGAGACACCGGATGCACCTGCCGAGCACGCCGGAACCTCCTCTTGGACTCGCCGGAACCACCAGCCAGAGACGCCAAAATCCCCTGCCAGGTAGGCCAGAATCACATGGCGGACGCTCCGGAATCTCCCGCCGGGAAGGTAGGAACCACCTCTCAAACATACTGGAAGCACGTGCCGGACATGCCGGCACCACGTACTGGACAGACCAGAAACACCTGCCGGACCTGCCTGAACCACCTGCTGAGCACACCGGAACAACTTGCTCGACTCGCTGGAGCCACCTGCTGGACACCCCAAAATCACCAGCCAGCTAGGCCAGAACCACTTGCCGTACACTCCGGAATCACCTGCTGGTTACACCAGAGCCACTTGGTGGACAATCCAGAATCACCTGCCGGACATGCCAGAACCACCTGTCACACATGCCGGAACCACGTGCCTGACACGCCGGAACCACCTCGCGGACAGACCGGAACCACCTACCAGACATGCCTGAACCACCTGCCGAGCATGCCGGAACCACCTGCCGGACACGCCAAAATCACCTGCGGGCTAGGCCAGAACCACTTGTAGGACTCTCCTGGAGCACCTGCCGGGCATGCGGGAACCACCTCTCAGACGTGCCAGAACCACGTGCGGCACATGACGGAACCCATTACCGGACAGACCGGAACCACCTGCTGGACACGCCAGAATCACCTGCCAAGAACACCGGAACCACCTGAACAGCTCGCCAGAAACACCTGCCGGACATGCCAAAATCACCTGCCGGCTACACCAGAACCTCTTGCCGGACACTCCGGAATCACCTGCCAGACATGATGCAACCAAATGTCAGACGTGCCAGAACCACGTGCCAGAGACACCGGATGCAACTGCCGAGCATGCCGGAACCTCCTGCTCAACTCGCTGTAACCACCTGCCGGGGACGCCAAAATCACCTGTCAGCTAGGCCAGAACCACGTGGCGGACTCTATGGAATCACCCGCCGGGCATGCCGGAACCAGCTCTCAGACGTGCCAGAAGCACGTGCCGGACACGCCGGAACCACCTACTAGAGAGACCGGAACCACCTGCCAGACCCGCCTGAACCACCTGCTGAGTACGCTGGAACAACCTGCTCTACTCGCTGGAGCCACCTGCTGGACACGCCAAAATCACCTGATGGCTACGCCAGCACCACTCGGCAGACAAGCCAGAATCACCTGCAGGGTATGCCGGAACCACCTCTCAGACGTGCCAGAACCCCTTGTCGGACACTCCGGAATCACCTGTCAGGCATGCCGGAACCACCTCTCGAACGTGCCAGAATGACGTGCCAGAGACACCGGATGCACCTGCCGAGCACGCCGGAACCTCCTCTTGGACTCGCCGGAACCACCAGCCAGAGACGCCAAAATCCCCTGCCAGGTAGGCCAGAATCACATGGCGGACGCTCCGGAATCTCCCGCCGGGAAGGTAGGAACCACCTCTCAAACATACTGGAAGCACGTGCCGGACATGCCGGCACCACGTACTGGACAGACCAGAAACACCTGCCGGACCTGCCTGAACCACCTGCTGAGCACACCGGAACAACTTGCTCGACTCGCTGGAGCCACCTGCTGGACACCCCAAAATCACCAGCCAGCTAGGCCAGAACCACTTGCCGTACACTCCGGAATCACCTGCTGGTTACACCAGAGCCACTTGGTGGACAATCCAGAATCACCTGCCGGACATGCCAGAACCACCTGTCACACATGCCGGAACCACGTGCCTGACACGCCGGAACCACCTCGCGGACAGACCGGAACCACCTACCAGACATGCCTGAACCACCTGCCGAGCATGCCGGAACCACCTGCCGGACACGCCAAAATCACCTGCGGGCTAGGCCAGAACCACTTGTAGGACTCTCCTGGAGCACCTGCCGGGCATGCGGGAACCACCTCTCAGACGTGCCAGAACCACGTGCGGCACATGACGGAACCCATTACCGGACAGACCGGAACCACCTGCTGGACACGCCAGAATCACCTGCCAAGAACACCGGAACCACCTGAACAGCTCGCCAGAAACACCTGCCGGACATGCCAAAATCACCTGCCGGCTACACCAGAACCTCTTGCCGGACACTCCGGAATCACCTGCCAGACATGATGCAACCAAATGTCAGACGTGCCAGAACCACGTGCCAGAGACACCGGATGCAACTGCCGAGCATGCCGGAACCTCCTGCTCAACTCGCTGTAACCACCTGCCGGGGACGCCAAAATCACCTGTCAGCTAGGCCAGAACCACGTGGCGGACTCTATGGAATCACCCGCCGGGCATGCCGGAACCAGCTCTCAGACGTGCCAGAAGCACGTGCCGGACACGCCGGAACCACCTACTAGAGAGACCGGAACCACCTGCCAGACCCGCCTGAACCACCTGCTGAGTACGCTGGAACAACCTGCTCTACTCGCTGGAGCCACCTGCTGGACACGCCAAAATCACCTGATGGCTACGCCAGCACCACTCGGCAGACAAGCCAGAATCACCTGCAGGGTATGCCGGAACCACCTCTCAGACGTGCCAGAACCCCTTGTCGGACACTCCGGAATCACCTGTCAGGCATGCCGGAACCACCTCTCGAACGTGCCAGAATGACGTGCCAGAGACACCGGATGCACCTGCCGAGCACGCCGGAACCTCCTCTTCGACTCGCCGGAACCACCAGCCAGAGACGCCAAAATCCCCTGCCAGGTAGGCCAGAATCACATGGCGGACGCTCCGGAATCTCCCGCCGGGAAGGTAGGAACCACCTCTCAAACATACTGGAAGCACGTGCCGGACATGCCGGCACCACGTACTGGACAGACCAGAAACACCTGCCGGACCTGCCTGAACCACCTGCTGAGCACACCGGAACAACTTGCTCGACTCGCTGGAGCCACCTGCTGGACACCCCAAAATCACCAGCCAGCTATGCCAGAACCACTTGCCGTACACTCCGGAATCACCTGCTGGTTACACCAGAGCCACTTGGTGGACAATCCAGAATCACCTGCCGGACATGCCAGAACCACCTGTCACACATGCCGGAACCACGTGCCTGACACGCCGGAACCACCTCGCGGACAGACCGGAACCACCTACCAGACATGCCTGAACCACCTGCCGAGCATGCCGGAACCACCTGCCGGACACGCCAAAATCACCTGCGGGCTAGGCCAGAACCACTTGTAGGACTCTCCTGGAGCACCTGCCGGGCATGCGGGAACCACCTCTCAGACGTGCCAGAACCACGTGCGGCACATGACGGAACCCATTACCGGACAGACCGGAACCACCTGCTGGACACGCCAGAATCACCTGCCAAGAACACCGGAACCACCTGAACAGCTCGCCAGAAACACCTGCCGGACATGCCAAAATCACCTGCCGGCTACACCAGAACCTCTTGCCGGACACTCCGGAATCACCTGCCAGACATGATGCAACCAAATGTCAGACGTGCCAGAACCACGTGCCAGAGACACCGGATGCAACTGCCGAGCATGCCGGAACCTCCTGCTCAACTCGCTGTAACCACCTGCCGGGGACGCCAAAATCACCTGTCAGCTAGGCCAGAACCACGTGGCGGACTCTATGGAATCACCCGCCGGGCATGCCGGAACCAGCTCTCAGACGTGCCAGAAGCACGTGCCGGACACGCCGGAACCACCTACTAGAGAGACCGGAACCACCTGCCAGACCCGCCTGAACCACCTGCTGAGTACGCTGGAACAACCTGCTCTACTCGCTGGAGCCACCTGCTGGACACGCCAAAATCACCTGATGGCTACGCCAGCACCACTCGGCAGACAAGCCAGAATCACCTGCAGGGTATGCCGGAACCACCTCTCAGACGTGCCAGAACCCCTTGTCGGACACTCCGGAATCACCTGTCAGGCATGCCGGAACCACCTCTCGAACGTGCCAGAATGACGTGCCAGAGACACCGGATGCACCTGCCGAGCACGCCGGAACCTCCTGTTCGACTCGCCGGAACCACCAGCCAGAGACGCCAAAATCCCCTGCCAGGTAGGCCAGAATCACATGGCGGACGCTCCGGAATCTCCCGCCGGGAAGGTAGGAACCACCTCTCAAACATACTGGAAGCACGTGCCGGACATGCCGGCACCACGTACTGGACAGACCAGAAACACCTGCCGGACCTGCCTGAACCACCTGCTGAGCACACCGGAACAACTTGCTCGACTCGCTGGAGCCACCTGCTGGACACCCCAAAATCACCAGCCAGCTAGGCCAGAACCACTTGCCGTACACTCCGGAATCACCTGCTGGTTACACCAGAGCCACTTGGTGGACAATCCAGAATCACCTGCCGGACATGCCAGAACCACCTGTCACACATGCCGGAACCACGTGCCTGACACGCCGGAACCACCTCGCGGACAGACCGGAACCACCTACCAGACATGCCTGAACCACCTGCCGAGCATGCCGGAACCACCTGCCGGACACGCCAAAATCACCTGCGGGCTAGGCCAGAACCACTTGTTGGACTCTCCTGGAACACCTGCCGGGCATGCGGGAACCACCTCTCAGACGTCCCAGAACCACGTGCGGCACATGACGGAACCCATTACCGGACAGACCGGAACCACCTGCTGGACACGCCAGAATCACCTGCCAAGAACACCGGAACCACCTGAACAGCTCGCCAGAAACACCTGCCGGACATGCCAAAATCACCTGCCGGCTACACCAGAACCTCTTGCCGGACACTCCGGAATCACCTGCCAGACATGATGCAACCAAATGTCAGACGTGCCAGAACCACGTGCCAGAGACACCGGATGCAACTGCCGAGCATGCCGGAACCTCCTGCTCAACTCGCTGTAACCACCTGCCGGGGACGCCAAAATCACCTGTCAGCTAGGCCAGAACCACGTGGCGGACTCTATGGAATCACCCGCCGGGCATGCCGGAACCAGCTCTCAGACGTGCCAGAAGCACGTGCCGGACACGCCGGAACCACCTACTAGAGAGACCGGAACCACCTGCCAGACCCGCCTGAACCACCTGCTGAGTACGCTGGAACAACCTGCTCTACTCGCTGGAGCCACCTGCTGGACACGCCAAAATCACCTGATGGCTACGCCAGCACCACTCGGCAGACAAGCCAGAATCACCTGCAGGGTATGCCGGAACCACCTCTCAGACGTGCCAGAACCCCTTGTCGGACACTCCGGAATCACCTGTCAGGCATGCCGGAACCACCTCTCGAACGTGCCAGAATGACGTGCCAGAGACACCGGATGCACCTGCCGAGCACGCCGGAACCTCCTCTTCGACTCGCCGGAACCACCAGCCAGAGACGCCAAAATCCCCTGCCAGGTAGGCCAGAATCACATGGCGGACGCTCCGGAATCTCCCGCCGGGAAGGTAGGAACCACCTCTCAAACATACTGGAAGCACGTGCCGGACATGCCGGCACCACGTACTGGACAGACCAGAAACACCTGCCGGACCTGCCTGAACCACCTGCTGAGCACACCGGAACAACTTGCTCGACTCGCTGGAGCCACCTGCTGGACACCCCAAAATCACCAGCCAGCTATGCCAGAACCACTTGCCGTACACTCCGGAATCACCTGCTGGTTACACCAGAGCCACTTGGTGGACAATCCAGAATCACCTGCCGGACATGCCAGAACCACCTGTCACACATGCCGGAACCACGTGCCTGACACGCCGGAACCACCTCGCGGACAGACCGGAACCACCTACCAGACATGCCTGAACCACCTGCCGAGCATGCCGGAACCACCTGCCGGACACGCCAAAATCACCTGCGGGCTAGGCCAGAACCACTTGTAGGACTCTCCTGGAGCACCTGCCGGGCATGCGGGAACCACCTCTCAGACGTCCCAGAACCACGTGCGGCACATGACGGAACCCATTACCGGACAGACCGGAACCACCTGCTGGACACGCCAGAATCACCTGCCAAGAACACCGGAACCACCTGAACAGCTCGCCAGAAACACCTGCCGGACATGCCAAAATCACCTGCCGGCTACACCAGAACCTCTTGCCGGACACTCCGGAATCACCTGCCAGACATGATGCAACCAAATGTCAGACGTGCCAGAACCACGTGCCAGAGACACCAGATGCAACTGCCGAGCATGCCGGAACCTCCTGCTCAACTCGCTGTAACCACCTGCCGGGGACGCCAAAATCACCTGTCAGCTAGGCCAGAACCACGTGGCGGACTCTATGGAATCACCCGCCGGGCATGCCGGAACCAGCTCTCAGACGTGCCAGAAGCACGTGCCGGACACGCCGGAACCACCTACTAGAGAGACCGGAACCACCTGCCAGACCCGCCTGAACCACCTGCTGAGTACGCTGGAACAACCTGCTCTACTCGCTGGAGCCACCTGCTGGACACGCCAAAATCACCTGATGGCTACGCCAGCACCACTCGGCAGACAAGCCAGAATCACCTGCAGGGTATGCCGGAACCACCTCTCAGACGTGCCAGAACCCCTTGTCGGACACTCCGGAATCACCTGTCAGGCATGCCGGAACCACCTCTCGAACGTGCCAGAATGACGTGCCAGAGACACCGGATGCACCTGCCGAGCACGCCGGAACCTCCTCTTGGACTCGCCGGAACCACCAGCCAGAGACGCCAAAATCCCCTGCCAGGTAGGCCAGAATCACATGGCGGACGCTCCGGAATCTCCCGCCGGGAAGGTAGGAACCACCTCTCAAACATACTGGAAGCACGTGCCGGACATGCCGGCACCACGTACTGGACAGACCAGAAACACCTGCCGGACCTGCCTGAACCACCTGCTGAGCACACCGGAACAACTTGCTCGACTCGCTGGAGCCACCTGCTGGACACCCCAAAATCACCAGCCAGCTAGGCCAGAACCACTTGCCGTACACTCCGGAATCACCTGCTGGTTACACCAGAGCCACTTGGTGGACAATCCAGAATCACCTGCCGGACATGCCAGAACCACCTGTCACACATGCCGGAACCACGTGCCTGACACGCCGGAACCACCTCGCGGACAGACCGGAACCACCTACCAGACATGCCTGAACCACCTGCCGAGCATGCCGGAACCACCTGCCGGACACGCCAAAATCACCTGCGGGCTAGGCCAGAACCACTTGTAGGACTCTCCTGGAGCACCTGCCGGGCATGCGGGAACCACCTCTCAGACGTGCCAGAACCACGTGCGGCACATGACGGAACCCATTACCGGACAGACCGGAACCACCTGCTGGACACGCCAGAATCACCTGCCAAGAACACCGGAACCACCTGAACAGCTCGCCAGAAACACCTGCCGGACATGCCAAAATCACCTGCCGGCTACACCAGAACCTCTTGCCGGACACTCCGGAATCACCTGCCAGACATGATGCAACCAAATGTCAGACGTGCCAGAACCACGTGCCAGAGACACCGGATGCAACTGCCGAGCATGCCGGAACCTCCTGCTCAACTCGCTGTAACCACCTGCCGGGGACGCCAAAATCACCTGTCAGCTAGGCCAGAACCACGTGGCGGACTCTATGGAATCACCCGCCGGGCATGCCGGAACCAGCTCTCAGACGTGCCAGAAGCACGTGCCGGACACGCCGGAACCACCTACTAGAGAGACCGGAACCACCTGCCAGACCCGCCTGAACCACCTGCTGAGTACGCTGGAACAACCTGCTCTACTCGCTGGAGCCACCTGCTGGACACGCCAAAATCACCTGATGGCTACACCAGCACCACTCGGCAGACAAGCCAGAATCACCTGCAGGGTATGCCGGAACCACCTCTCAGACGTGCCAGAACCCCTTGTCGGACACTCCGGAATCACCTGTCAGGCATGCCGGAACCACCTCTCGAACGTGCCAGAATGACGTGCCAGAGACACCGGATGCACCTGCCGAGCACGCCGGAACCTCCTCTTGGACTCGCCGGAACCACCAGCCAGAGACGCCAAAATCCCCTGCCAGGTAGGCCAGAATCACATGGCGGACGCTCCGGAATCTCCCGCCGGGAAGGTAGGAACCACCTCTCAAACATACTGGAAGCACGTGCCGGACATGCCGGCACCACGTACTGGACAGACCAGAAACACCTGCCGGACCTGCCTGAACCACCTGCTGAGCACACCGGAACAACTTGCTCGACTCGCTGGAGCCACCTGCTGGACACCCCAAAATCACCAGCCAGCTATGCCAGAACCACTTGCCGTACACTCCGGAATCACCTGCTGGTTACACCAGAGCCACTTGGTGGACAATCCAGAATCACCTGCCGGACATGCCAGAACCACCTGTCACACATGCCGGAACCACGTGCCTGACACGCCGGAACCACCTCGCGGACAGACCGGAACCACCTACCAGACATGCCTGAACCACCTGCCGAGCATGCCGGAACCACCTGCCGGACACGCCAAAATCACCTGCGGGCTAGGCCAGAACCACTTGTAGGACTCTCCTGGAGCACCTGCCGGGCATGCGGGAACCACCTCTCAGACGTGCCAGAACCACGTGCGGCACATGACGGAACCCATTACCGGACAGACCGGAACCACCTGCTGGACACGCCAGAATCACCTGCCAAGAACACCGGAACCACCTGAACAGCTCGCCAGAAACACCTGCCGGACATGCCAAAATCACCTGCCGGCTACACCAGAACCTCTTGCCGGACACTCCGGAATCACCTGCCAGACATGATGCAACCAAATGTCAGACGTGCCAGAACCACGTGCCAGAGACACCGGATGCAACTGCCGAGCATGCCGGAACCTCCTGCTCAACTCGCTGTAACCACCTGCCGGGGACGCCAAAATCACCTGTCAGCTAGGCCAGAACCACGTGGCGGACTCTATGGAATCACCCGCCGGGCATGCCGGAACCAGCTCTCAGACGTGCCAGAAGCACGTGCCGGACACGCCGGAACCACCTACTAGAGAGACCGGAACCACCTGCCAGACCCGCCTGAACCACCTGCTGAGTACGCTGGAACAACCTGCTCTACTCGCTGGAGCCACCTGCTGGACACGCCAAAATCACCTGATGGCTACGCCAGCACCACTCGGCAGACAAGCCAGAATCACCTGCAGGGTATGCCGGAACCACCTCTCAGACGTGCCAGAACCCCTTGTCGGACACTCCGGAATCACCTGTCAGGCATGCCGGAACCACCTCTCGAACGTGCCAGAATGACGTGCCAGAGACACCGGATGCACCTGCCGAGCACGCCGGAACCTCCTGTTCGACTCGCCGGAACCACCAGCCAGAGACGCCAAAATCCCCTGCCAGGTAGGCCAGAATCACATGGCGGACGCTCCGGAATCTCCCGCCGGGAAGGTAGGAACCACCTCTCAAACATACTGGAAGCACGTGCCGGACATGCCGGCACCACGTACTGGACAGACCAGAAACACCTGCCGGACCTGCCTGAACCACCTGCTGAGCACACCGGAACAACTTGCTCGACTCGCTGGAGCCACCTGCTGGACACCCCAAAATCACCAGCCAGCTAGGCCAGAACCACTTGCCGTACACTCCGGAATCACCTGCTGGTTACACCAGAGCCACTTGGTGGACAATCCAGAATCACCTGCCGGACATGCCAGAACCACCTGTCACACATGCCGGAACCACGTGCCTGACACGCCGGAACCACCTCGCGGACAGACCGGAACCACCTACCAGACATGCCTGAACCACCTGCCGAGCATGCCGGAACCACCTGCCGGACACGCCAAAATCACCTGCGGGCTAGGCCAGAACCACTTGTAGGACTCTCCTGGAACACCTGCCGGGCATGCGGGAACCACCTCTCAGACGTCCCAGAACCACGTGCGGCACATGACGGAACCCATTACCGGACAGACCGGAACCACCTGCTGGACACGCCAGAATCACCTGCCAAGAACACCGGAACCACCTGAACAGCTCGCCAGAAACACCTGCCGGACATGCCAAAATCACCTGCCGGCTACACCAGAACCTCTTGCCGGACACTCCGGAATCACCTGCCAGACATGATGCAACCAAATGTCAGACGTGCCAGAACCACGTGCCAGAGACACCGGATGCAACTGCCGAGCATGCCGGAACCTCCTGCTCAACTCGCTGTAACCACCTGCCGGGGACGCCAAAATCACCTGTCAGCTAGGCCAGAACCACGTGGCGGACTCTATGGAATCACCCGCCGGGCATGCCGGAACCAGCTCTCAGACGTGCCAGAAGCACGTGCCGGACACGCCGGAACCACCTACTAGAGAGACCGGAACCACCTGCCAGACCCGCCTGAACCACCTGCTGAGTACGCTGGAACAACCTGCTCTACTCGCTGGAGCCACCTGCTGGACACGCCAAAATCACCTGATGGCTACGCCAGCACCACTCGGCAGACAAGCCAGAATCACCTGCAGGGTATGCCGGAACCACCTCTCAGACGTGCCAGAACCCCTTGTCGGACACTCCGGAATCACCTGTCAGGCATGCCGGAACCACCTCTCGAACGTGCCAGAATGACGTGCCAGAGACACCGGATGCACCTGCCGAGCACGCCGGAACCTCCTCTTCGACTCGCCGGAACCACCAGCCAGAGACGCCAAAATCCCCTGCCAGGTAGGCCAGAATCACATGGCGGACGCTCCGGAATCTCCCGCCGGGAAGGTAGGAACCACCTCTCAAACATACTGGAAGCACGTGCCGGACATGCCGGCACCACGTACTGGACAGACCAGAAACACCTGCCGGACCTGCCTGAACCACCTGCTGAGCACACCGGAACAACTTGCTCGACTCGCTGGAGCCACCTGCTGGACACCCCAAAATCACCAGCCAGCTATGCCAGAACCACTTGCCGTACACTCCGGAATCACCTGCTGGTTACACCAGAGCCACTTGGTGGACAATCCAGAATCACCTGCCGGACATGCCAGAACCACCTGTCACACATGCCGGAACCACGTGCCTGACAAGCCGGAACCACCTCGCGGACAGACCGGAACCACCTACCAGACATGCCTGAACCACCTGCCGAGCATGCCGGAACCACCTGCCGGACACGCCAAAATCACCTGCGGGCTAGGCCAGAACCACTTGTAGGACTCTCCTGGAGCACCTGCCGGGCATGCGGGAACCACCTCTCAGACGTCCCAGAACCACGTGCGGCACATGACGGAACCCATTACCGGACAGACCGGAACCACCTGCTGGACACGCCAGAATCACCTGCCAAGAACACCGGAACCACCTGAACAGCTCGCCAGAAACACCTGCCGGACATGCCAAAATCACCTGCCGGCTACACCAGAACCTCTTGCCGGACACTCCGGAATCACCTGCCAGACATGATGCAACCAAATGTCAGACGTGCCAGAACCACGTGCCAGAGACACCGGATGCAACTGCCGAGCATGCCGGAACCTCCTGCTCAACTCGCTGTAACCACCTGCCGGGGACGCCAAAATCACCTGTCAGCTAGGCCAGAACCACGTGGCGGACTCTATGGAATCACCCGCCGGGCATGCCGGAACCAGCTCTCAGACGTGCCAGAAGCACGTGCCGGACACGCCGGAACCACCTACTAGAGAGACCGGAACCACCTGCCAGACCCGCCTGAACCACCTGCTGAGTACGCTGGAACAACCTGCTCTACTCGCTGGAGCCACCTGCTGGACACGCCAAAATCACCTGATGGCTACGCCAGCACCACTCGGCAGACAAGCCAGAATCACCTGCAGGGTATGCCGGAACCACCTCTCAGACGTGCCAGAACCCCTTGTCGGACACTCCGGAATCACCTGTCAGGCATGCCGGAACCACCTCTCGAACGTGCCAGAATGACGTGCCAGAGACACCGGATGCACCTGCCGAGCACGCCGGAACCTCCTCTTGGACTCGCCGGAACCACCAGCCAGAGACGCCAAAATCCCCTGCCAGGTAGGCCAGAATCACATGGCGGACGCTCCGGAATCTCCCGCCGGGAAGGTAGGAACCACCTCTCAAACATACTGGAAGCACGTGCCGGACATGCCGGCACCACGTACTGGACAGACCAGAAACACCTGCCGGACCTGCCTGAACCACCTGCTGAGCACACCGGAACAACTTGCTCGACTCGCTGGAGCCACCTGCTGTACACCCCAAAATCACCAGCCAGCTATGCCAGAACCACTTGCCGTACACTCCGGAATCACCTGCTGGTTACACCAGAGCCACTTGGTGGACAATCCAGAATCACCTGCCGGACATGCCAGAACCACCTGTCACACATGCCGGAACCACGTGCCTGACACGCCGGAACCACCTCGCGGACAGACCGGAACCACCTACCAGACATGCCTGAACCACCTGCCGAGCATGCCGGAACCACCTGCCGGACACGCCAAAATCACCTGCGGGCTAGGCCAGAACCACTTGTAGGACTCTCCTGGAGCACCTGCCGGGCATGCGGGAACCACCTCTCAGACGTGCCAGAACCACGTGCGGCACATGACGGAACCCATTACCGGACAGACCGGAACCACCTGCTGGACACGCCAGAATCACCTGCCAAGAACACCGGAACCACCTGAACAGCTCGCCAGAAACACCTGCCGGACATGCCAAAATCACCTGCCGGCTACACCAGAACCTCTTGCCGGACACTCCGGAATCACCTGCCAGACATGATGCAACCAAATGTCAGACGTGCCAGAACCACGTGCCAGAGACACCGGATGCAACTGCCGAGCATGCCGGAACCTCCTGCTCAACTCGCTGTAACCACCTGCCGGGGACGCCAAAATCACCTGTCAGCTAGGCCAGAACCACGTGGCGGACTCTATGGAATCACCCGCCGGGCATGCCGGAACCAGCTCTCAGACGTGCCAGAAGCACGTGCCGGACACGCCGGAACCACCTACTAGAGAGACCGGAACCACCTGCCAGACCCGCCTGAACCACCTGCTGAGTACGCTGGAACAACCTGCTCTACTCGCTGGAGCCACCTGCTGGACACGCCAAAATCACCTGATGGCTACGCCAGCACCACTCGGCAGACAAGCCAGAATCACCTGCAGGGTATGCCGGAACCACCTCTCAGACGTGCCAGAACCCCTTGTCGGACACTCCGGAATCACCTGTCAGGCATGCCGGAACCACCTCTCGAACGTGCCAGAATGACGTGCCAGAGACACCGGATGCACCTGCCGAGCACGCCGGAACCTCCTCTTCGACTCGCCGGAACCACCAGCCAGAGACGCCAAAATCCCCTGCCAGGTAGGCCAGAATCACATGGCGGACGCTCCGGAATCTCCCGCCGGGAAGGTAGGAACCACCTCTCAAACATACTGGAAGCACGTGCCGGACATGCCGGCACCACGTACTGGACAGACCAGAAACACCTGCCGGACCTGCCTGAACCACCTGCTGAGCACACCGGAACAACTTGCTCGACTCGCTGGAGCCACCTGCTGGACACCCCAAAATCACCAGCCAGCTATGCCAGAACCACTTGCCGTACACTCCGGAATCACCTGCTGGTTACACCAGAGCCACTTGGTGGACAATCCAGAATCACCTGCCGGACATGCCAGAACCACCTGTCACACATGCCGGAACCACGTGCCTGACACGCCGGAACCACCTCGCGGACAGACCGGAACCACCTACCAGACATGCCTGAACCACCTGCCGAGCATGCCGGAACCACCTGCCGGACACGCCAAAATCACCTGCGGGCTAGGCCAGAACCACTTGTAGGACTCTCCTGGAGCACCTGCCGGGCATGCGGGAACCACCTCTCAGACGTGCCAGAACCACGTGCGGCACATGACGGAACCCATTACCGGACAGACCGGAACCACCTGCTGGACACGCCAGAATCACCTGCCAAGAACACCGGAACCACCTGAACAGCTCGCCAGAAACACCTGCCGGACATGCCAAAATCACCTGCCGGCTACACCAGAACCTCTTGCCGGACACTCCGGAATCACCTGCCAGACATGATGCAACCAAATGTCAGACGTGCCAGAACCACGTGCCAGAGACACCGGATGCAACTGCCGAGCATGCCGGAACCTCCTGCTCAACTCGCTGTAACCACCTGCCGGGGACGCCAAAATCACCTGTCAGCTAGGCCAGAACCACGTGGCGGACTCTATGGAATCACCCGCCGGGCATGCCGGAACCAGCTCTCAGACGTGCCAGAAGCACGTGCCGGACACGCCGGAACCACCTACTAGAGAGACCGGAACCACCTGCCAGACCCGCCTGAACCACCTGCTGAGTACGCTGGAACAACCTGCTCTACTCGCTGGAGCCACCTGCTGGACACGCCAAAATCACCTGATGGCTACGCCAGCACCACTCGGCAGACAAGCCAGAATCACCTGCAGGGTATGCCGGAACCACCTCTCAGACGTGCCAGAACCCCTTGTCGGACACTCCGGAATCACCTGTCAGGCATGCCGGAACCACCTCTCGAACGTGCCAGAATGACGTGCCAGAGACACCGGATGCACCTGCCGAGCACGCCGGAACCTCCTGTTCGACTCGCCGGAACCACCAGCCAGAGACGCCAAAATCCCCTGCCAGGTAGGCCAGAATCACATGGCGGACGCTCCGGAATCTCCCGCCGGGAAGGTAGGAACCACCTCTCAAACATACTGGAAGCACGTGCCGGACATGCCGGCACCACGTACTGGACAGACCAGAAACACCTGCCGGACCTGCCTGAACCACCTGCTGAGCACACCGGAACAACTTGCTCGACTCGCTGGAGCCACCTGCTGGACACCCCAAAATCACCAGCCAGCTATGCCAGAACCACTTGCCGTACACTCCGGAATCACCTGCTGGTTACACCAGAGCCACTTGGTGGACAATCCAGAATCACCTGCCGGACATGCCAGAACCACCTGTCACACATGCCGGAACCACGTGCCTGACACGCCGGAACCACCTCGCGGACAGACCGGAACCACCTACCAGACATGCCTGAACCACCTGCCGAGCATGCCGGAACCACCTGCCGGACACGCCAAAATCACCTGCGGGCTAGGCCAGAACCACTTGTAGGACTCTCCTGGAGCACCTGCCGGGCATGCGGGAACCACCTCTCAGACGTGCCAGAACCACGTGCGGCACATGACGGAACCCATTACCGGACAGACCGGAACCACCTGCTGGACACGCCAGAATCACCTGCCAAGAACACCGGAACCACCTGAACAGCTCGCCAGAAACACCTGCCGGACATGCCAAAATCACCTGCCGGCTACACCAGAACCTCTTGCCGGACACTCCGGAATCACCTGCCAGACATGATGCAACCAAATGTCAGACGTGCCAGAACCACGTGCCAGAGACACCGGATGCAACTGCCGAGCATGCCGGAACCTCCTGCTCAACTCGCTGTAACCACCTGCCGGGGACGCCAAAATCACCTGTCAGCTAGGCCAGAACCACGTGGCGGACTCTATGGAATCACCCGCCGGGCATGCCGGAACCAGCTCTCAGACGTGCCAGAAGCACGTGCCGGACACGCCGGAACCACCTACTAGAGAGACCGGAACCACCTGCCAGACCCGCCTGAACCACCTGCTGAGTACGCTGGAACAACCTGCTCTACTCGCTGGAGCCACCTGCTGGACACGCCAAAATCACCTGATGGCTACGCCAGCACCACTCGGCAGACAAGCCAGAATCACCTGCAGGGTATGCCGGAACCACCTCTCAGACGTGCCAGAACCCCTTGTCGGACACTCCGGAATCACCTGTCAGGCATGCCGGAACCACCTCTCGAACGTGCCAGAATGACGTGCCAGAGACACCGGATGCACCTGCCGAGCACGCCGGAACCTCCTCTTCGACTCGCCGGAACCACCAGCCAGAGACGCCAAAATCCCCTGCCAGGTAGGCCAGAATCACATGGCGGACGCTCCGGAATCTCCCGCCGGGAAGGTAGGAACCACCTCTCAAACATACTGGAAGCACGTGCCGGACATGCCGGCACCACGTACTGGACAGACCAGAAACACCTGCCGGACCTGCCTGAACCACCTGCTGAGCACACCGGAACAACTTGCTCGACTCGCTGGAGCCACCTGCTGGACACCCCAAAATCACCAGCCAGCTATGCCAGAACCACTTGCCGTACACTCCGGAATCACCTGCTGGTTACACCAGAGCCACTTGGTGGACAATCCAGAATCACCTGCCGGACATGCCAGAACCACCTGTCACACATGCCGGAACCACGTGCCTGACACGCCGGAACCACCTCGCGGACAGACCGGAACCACCTACCAGACATGCCTGAACCACCTGCCGAGCATGCCGGAACCACCTGCCGGACACGCCAAAATCACCTGCGGGCTAGGCCAGAACCACTTGTAGGACTCTCCTGGAGCACCTGCCGGGCATGCGGGAACCACCTCTCAGACGTGCCAGAACCACGTGCGGCACATGACGGAACCCATTACCGGACAGACCGGAACCACCTGCTGGACACGCCAGAATCACCTGCCAAGAACACCGGAACCACCTGAACAGCTCGCCAGAAACACCTGCCGGACATGCCAAAATCACCTGCCGGCTACACCAGAACCTCTTGCCGGACACTCCGGAATCACCTGCCAGACATGATGCAACCAAATGTCAGACGTGCCAGAACCACGTGCCAGAGACACCGGATGCAACTGCCGAGCATGCCGGAACCTCCTGCTCAACTCGCTGTAACCACCTGCCGGGGACGCCAAAATCACCTGTCAGCTAGGCCAGAACCACGTGGCGGACTCTATGGAATCACCCGCCGGGCATGCCGGAACCAGCTCTCAGACGTGCCAGAAGCACGTGCCGGACACGCCGGAACCACCTACTAGAGAGACCGGAACCACCTGCCAGACCCGCCTGAACCACCTGCTGAGTACGCTGGAACAACCTGCTCTACTCGCTGGAGCCACCTGCTGGACACGCCAAAATCACCTGATGGCTACGCCAGCACCACTCGGCAGACAAGCCAGAATCACCTGCAGGGTATGCCGGAACCACCTCTCAGACGTGCCAGAACCCCTTGTCGGACACTCCGGAATCACCTGTCAGGCATGCCGGAACCACCTCTCGAACGTGCCAGAATGACGTGCCAGAGACACCGGATGCACCTGCCGAGCACGCCGGAACCTCCTCTTCGACTCGCCGGAACCACCAGCCAGAGACGCCAAAATCCCCTGCCAGGTAGGCCAGAATCACATGGCGGACGCTCCGGAATCTCCCGCCGGGAAGGTAGGAACCACCTCTCAAACATACTGGAAGCACGTGCCGGACATGCCGGCACCACGTACTGGACAGACCAGAAACACCTGCCGGACCTGCCTGAACCACCTGCTGAGCACACCGGAACAACTTGCTCGACTCGCTGGAGCCACCTGCTGGACACCCCAAAATCACCAGCCAGCTATGCCAGAACCACTTGCCGTACACTCCGGAATCACCTGCTGGTTACACCAGAGCCACTTGGTGGACAATCCAGAATCACCTGCCGGACATGCCAGAACCACCTGTCACACATGCCGGAACCACGTGCCTGACACGCCGGAACCACCTCGCGGACAGACCGGAACCACCTACCAGACATGCCTGAACCACCTGCCGAGCATGCCGGAACCACCTGCCGGACACGCCAAAATCACCTGCGGGCTAGGCCAGAACCACTTGTAGGACTCTCCTGGAGCACCTGCCGGGCATGCGGGAACCACCTCTCAGACGTGCCAGAACCACGTGCGGCACATGACGGAACCCATTACCGGACAGACCGGAACCACCTGCTGGACACGCCAGAATCACCTGCCAAGAACACCGGAACCACCTGAACAGCTCGCCAGAAACACCTGCCGGACATGCCAAAATCACCTGCCGGCTACACCAGAACCTCTTGCCGGACACTCCGGAATCACCTGCCAGACATGATGCAACCAAATGTCAGACGTGCCAGAACCACGTGCCAGAGACACCGGATGCAACTGCCGAGCATGCCGGAACCTCCTGCTCAACTCGCTGTAACCACCTGCCGGGGACGCCAAAATCACCTGTCAGCTAGGCCAGAACCACGTGGCGGACTCTATGGAATCACCCGCCGGGCATGCCGGAACCAGCTCTCAGACGTGCCAGAAGCACGTGCCGGACACGCCGGAACCACCTACTAGAGAGACCGGAACCACCTGCCAGACCCGCCTGAACCACCTGCTGAGTACGCTGGAACAACCTGCTCTACTCGCTGGAGCCACCTGCTGGACACGCCAAAATCACCTGATGGCTACGCCAGCACCACTCGGCAGACAAGCCAGAATCACCTGCAGGGTATGCCGGAACCACCTCTCAGACGTGCCAGAACCCCTTGTCGGACACTCCGGAATCACCTGTCAGGCATGCCGGAACCACCTCTCGAACGTGCCAGAATGACGTGCCAGAGACACCGGATGCACCTGCCGAGCACGCCGGAACCTCCTGTTCGACTCGCCGGAACCACCAGCCAGAGACGCCAAAATCCCCTGCCAGGTAGGCCAGAATCACATGGCGGACGCTCCGGAATCTCCCGCCGGGAAGGTAGGAACCACCTCTCAAACATACTGGAAGCACGTGCCGGACATGCCGGCACCACGTACTGGACAGACCAGAAACACCTGCCGGACCTGCCTGAACCACCTGCTGAGCACACCGGAACAACTTGCTCGACTCGCTGGAGCCACCTGCTGGACACCCCAAAATCACCAGCCAGCTATGCCAGAACCACTTGCCGTACACTCCGGAATCACCTGCTGGTTACACCAGAGCCACTTGGTGGACAATCCAGAATCACCTGCCGGACATGCCAGAACCACCTGTCACACATGCCGGAACCACGTGCCTGACACGCCGGAACCACCTCGCGGACAGACCGGAACCACCTACCAGACATGCCTGAACCACCTGCCGAGCATGCCGGAACCACCTGCCGGACACGCCAAAATCACCTGCGGGCTAGGCCAGAACCACTTGTAGGACTCTCCTGGAGCACCTGCCGGGCATGCGGGAACCACCTCTCAGACGTGCCAGAACCACGTGCGGCACATGACGGAACCCATTACCGGACAGACCGGAACCACCTGCTGGACACGCCAGAATCACCTGCCAAGAACACCGGAACCACCTGAACAGCTCGCCAGAAACACCTGCCGGACATGCCAAAATCACCTGCCGGCTACACCAGAACCTCTTGCCGGACACTCCGGAATCACCTGCCAGACATGATGCAACCAAATGTCAGACGTGCCAGAACCACGTGCCAGAGACACCGGATGCAACTGCCGAGCATGCCGGAACCTCCTGCTCAACTCGCTGTAACCACCTGCCGGGGACGCCAAAATCACCTGTCAGCTAGGCCAGAACCACGTGGCGGACTCTATGGAATCACCCGCCGGGCATGCCGGAACCAGCTCTCAGACGTGCCAGAAGCACGTGCCGGACACGCCGGAACCACCTACTAGAGAGACCGGAACCACCTGCCAGACCCGCCTGAACCACCTGCTGAGTACGCTGGAACAACCTGCTCTACTCGCTGGAGCCACCTGCTGGACACGCCAAAATCACCTGATGGCTACGCCAGCACCACTCGGCAGACAAGCCAGAATCACCTGCAGGGTATGCCGGAACCACCTCTCAGACGTGCCAGAACCCCTTGTCGGACACTCCGGAATCACCTGTCAGGCATGCCGGAACCACCTCTCGAACGTGCCAGAATGACGTGCCAGAGACACCGGATGCACCTGCCGAGCACGCCGGAACCTCCTGTTCGACTCGCCGGAACCACCAGCCAGAGACGCCAAAATCCCCTGCCAGGTAGGCCAGAATCACATGGCGGACGCTCCGGAATCTCCCGCCGGGAAGGTAGGAACCACCTCTCAAACATACTGGAAGCACGTGCCGGACATGCCGGCACCACGTACTGGACAGACCAGAAACACCTGCCGGACCTGCCTGAACCACCTGCTGAGCACACCGGAACAACTTGCTCGACTCGCTGGAGCCACCTGCTGGACACCCCAAAATCACCAGCCAGCTAGGCCAGAACCACTTGCCGTAAACTCCGGAATCACCTGCTGGTTACACCAGAGCCACTTGGTGGACAATCCAGAATCACCTGCCGGACATGCCAGAACCACCTGTCACACATGCCGGAACCACGTGCCTGACACGCCGGAACCACCTCGCGGACAGACCGGAACCACCTACCAGACATGCCTGAACCACCTGCCGAGCATGCCGGAACCACCTGCCGGACACGCCAAAATCACCTGCGGGCTAGGCCAGAACCACTTGTAGGACTCTCCTGGAACACCTGCCGGGCATGCGGGAACCACCTCTCAGACGTCCCAGAACCACGTGCGGCACATGACGGAACCCATTACCGGACAGACCGGAACCACCTGCTGGACACGCCAGAATCACCTGCCAAGAACACCGGAACCACCTGAACAGCTCGCCAGAAACACCTGCCGGACATGCCAAAATCACCTGCCGGCTACACCAGAACCTCTTGCCGGACACTCCGGAATCACCTGCCAGACATGATGCAACCAAATGTCAGACGTGCCAGAACCACGTGCCAGAGACACCGGATGCAACTGCCGAGCATGCCGGAACCTCCTGCTCAACTCGCTGTAACCACCTGCCGGGGACGCCAAAATCACCTGTCAGCTAGGCCAGAACCACGTGGCGGACTCTATGGAATCACCCGCCGGGCATGCCGGAACCAGCTCTCAGACGTGCCAGAAGCACGTGCCGGACACGCCGGAACCACCTACTAGAGAGACCGGAACCACCTGCCAGACCCGCCTGAACCACCTGCTGAGTACGCTGGAACAACCTGCTCTACTCGCTGGAGCCACCTGCTGGACACGCCAAAATCACCTGATGGCTACGCCAGCACCACTCGGCAGACAAGCCAGAATCACCTGCAGGGTATGCCGGAACCACCTCTCAGACGTGCCAGAACCCCTTGTCGGACACTCCGGAATCACCTGTCAGGCATGCCGGAACCACCTCTCGAACGTGCCAGAATGACGTGCCAGAGACACCGGATGCACCTGCCGAGCACGCCGGAACCTCCTGTTCGACTCGCCGGAACCACCAGCCAGAGACGCCAAAATCCCCTGCCAGGTAGGCCAGAATCACATGGCGGACGCTCCGGAATCTCCCGCCGGGAAGGTAGGAACCACCTCTCAAACATACTGGAAGCACGTGCCGGACATGCCGGCACCACGTACTGGACAGACCAGAAACACCTGCCGGACCTGCCTGAACCACCTGCTGAGCACACCGGAACAACTTGCTCGACTCGCTGGAGCCACCTGCTGGACACCCCAAAATCACCAGCCAGCTATGCCAGAACCACTTGCCGGACACTCCGGAATCACCTGCTGGTTACACCAGAGCCACTTGGTGGACAATCCAGAATCACCTGCCGGACATGCCAGAACCACCTGTCACACATGCCGGAACCACGTGCCTGACACGCCGGAACCACCTCGCGGACAGACCGGAACCACCTACCAGACATGCCTGAACCACCTGCCGAGCATGCCGGAACCACCTGCCGGACACGCCAAAATCACCTGCGGGCTAGGCCAGAACCACTTGTAGGACTCTCCTGGAGCACCTGCCGGGCATGCGGGAACCACCTCTCAGACGTCCCAGAACCACGTGCGGCACATGACGGAACCCATTACCGGACAGACCGGAACCACCTGCTGGACACGCCAGAATCACCTGCCAAGAACACCGGAACCACCTGAACAGCTCGCCAGAAACACCTGCCGGACATGCCAAAATCACCTGCCGGCTACACCAGAACCTCTTGCCGGACACTCCGGAATCACCTGCCAGACATGATGCAACCAAATGTCAGACGTGCCAGAACCACGTGCCAGAGACACCGGATGCAACTGCCGAGCATGCCGGAACCTCCTGCTCAACTCGCTGTAACCACCTGCCGGGGACGCCAAAATCACCTGTCAGCTAGGCCAGAACCACGTGGCGGACTCTATGGAATCACCCGCCGGGCATGCCGGAACCAGCTCTCAGACGTGCCAGAAGCACGTGCCGGACACGCCGGAACCACCTACTAGAGAGACCGGAACCACCTGCCAGACCCGCCTGAACCACCTGCTGAGTACGCTGGAACAACCTGCTCTACTCGCTGGAGCCACCTGCTGGACACGCCAAAATCACCTGATGGCTACGCCAGCACCACTCGGCAGACAAGCCAGAATCACCTGCAGGGTATGCCGGAACCACCTCTCAGACGTGCCAGAACCCCTTGTCGGACACTCCGGAATCACCTGTCAGGCATGCCGGAACCACCTCTCGAACGTGCCAGAATGACGTGCCAGAGACACCGGATGCACCTGCCGAGCACGCCGGAACCTCCTCTTGGACTCGCCGGAACCACCAGCCAGAGACGCCAAAATCCCCTGCCAGGTAGGCCAGAATCACATGGCGGACGCTCCGGAATCTCCCGCCGGGAAGGTAGGAACCACCTCTCAAACATACTGGAAGCACGTGCCGGACATGCCGGCACCACGTACTGGACAGACCAGAAACACCTGCCCGACCTGCCTGAACCACCTGCTGAGCACACCGGAACAACTTGCTCGACTCGCTGGAGCCACCTGCTGGACACCCCAAAATCACCAGCCAGCTATGCCAGAACCACTTGCCGTACACTCCGGAATCACCTGCTGGTTACACCAGAGCCACTTGGTGGACAATCCAGAATCACCTGCCGGACATGCCAGAACCACCTGTCACACATGCCGGAACCACGTGCCTGACACGCCGGAACCACCTCGCGGACAGACCGGAACCACCTACCAGACATGCCTGAACCACCTGCCGAGCATGCCGGAACCACCTGCCGGACACGCCAAAATCACCTGCGGGCTAGGCCAGAACCACTTGTAGGACTCTCCTGGAGCACCTGCCGGGCATGCGGGAACCACCTCTCAGACGTGCCAGAACCACGTGCGGCACATGACGGAACCCATTACCGGACAGACCGGAACCACCTGCTGGACACGCCAGAATCACCTGCCAAGAACACCGGAACCACCTGAACAGCTCGCCAGAAACACCTGCCGGACATGCCAAAATCACCTGCCGGCTACACCAGAACCTCTTGCCGGACACTCCGGAATCACCTGCCAGACATGATGCAACCAAATGTCAGACGTGCCAGAACCACGTGCCAGAGACACCGGATGCAACTGCCGAGCATGCCGGAACCTCCTGCTCAACTCGCTGTAACCACCTGCCGGGGACGCCAAAATCACCTGTCAGCTAGGCCAGAACCACGTGGCGGACTCTATGGAATCACCCGCCGGGCATGCCGGAACCAGCTCTCAGACGTGCCAGAAGCACGTGCCGGACACGCCGGAACCACCTACTAGAGAGACCGGAACCACCTGCCAGACCCGCCTGAACCACCTGCTGAGTACGCTGGAACAACCTGCTCTACTCGCTGGAGCCACCTGCTGGACACGCCAAAATCACCTGATGGCTACGCCAGCACCACTCGGCAGACAAGCCAGAATCACCTGCAGGGTATGCCGGAACCACCTCTCAGACGTGCCAGAACCCCTTGTCGGACACTCCGGAATCACCTGTCAGGCATGCCGGAACCACCTCTCGAACGTGCCAGAATGACGTGCCAGAGACACCGGATGCACCTGCCGAGCACGCCGGAACCTCCTCTTCGACTCGCCGGAACCACCAGCCAGAGACGCCAAAATCCCCTGCCAGGTAGGCCAGAATCACATGGCGGACGCTCTGGAATCTCCCGCCGGGAAGGTAGGAACCACCTCTCAAACATACTGGAAGCACGTGCCGGACATGCCGGCACCACGTACTGGACAGACCAGAAACACCTGCCGGACCTGCCTGAACCACCTGCTGAGCACACCGGAACAACTTGCTCGACTCGCTGGAGCCACCTGCTGGACACCCCAAAATCACCAGCCAGCTATGCCAGAACCACTTGCCGTACACTCCGGAATCACCTGCTGGTTACACCAGAGCCACTTGGTGGACAATCCAGAATCACCTGCCGGACATGCCAGAACCACCTGTCACACATGCCGGAACCACGTGCCTGACACGCCGGAACCACCTCGCGGACAGACCGGAACCACCTACCAGACATGCCTGAACCACCTGCCGAGCATGCCGGAACCACCTGCCGGACACGCCAAAATCACCTGCGGGCTAGGCCAGAACCACTTGTAGGACTCTCCTGGAGCACCTGCCGGGCATGCGGGAACCACCTCTCAGACGTGCCAGAACCACGTGCGGCACATGACGGAACCCATTACCGGACAGACCGGAACCACCTGCTGGACACGCCAGAATCACCTGCCAAGAACACCGGAACCACCTGAACAGCTCGCCAGAAACACCTGCCGGACATGCCAAAATCACCTGCCGGCTACACCAGAACCTCTTGCCGGACACTCCGGAATCACCTGCCAGACATGATGCAACCAAATGTCAGACGTGCCAGAACCACGTGCCAGAGACACCGGATGCAACTGCCGAGCATGCCGGAACCTCCTGCTCAACTCGCTGTAACCACCTGCCGGGGACGCCAAAATCACCTGTCAGCTAGGCCAGAACCACGTGGCGGACTCTATGGAATCACCCGCCGGGCATGCCGGAACCAGCTCTCAGACGTGCCAGAAGCACGTGCCGGACACGCCGGAACCACCTACTAGAGAGACCGGAACCACCTGCCAGACCCGCCTGAACCACCTGCTGAGTACGCTGGAACAACCTGCTCTACTCGCTGGAGCCACCTGCTGGACACGCCAAAATCACCTGATGGCTACGCCAGCACCACTCGGCAGACAAGCCAGAATCACCTGCAGGGTATGCCGGAACCACCTCTCAGACGTGCCAGAACCCCTTGTCGGACACTCCGGAATCACCTGTCAGGCATGCCGGAACCACCTCTCGAACGTGCCAGAATGACGTGCCAGAGACACCGGATGCACCTGCCGAGCACGCCGGAACCTCCTCTTCGACTCGCCGGAACCACCAGCCAGAGACGCCAAAATCCCCTGCCAGGTAGGCCAGAATCACATGGCGGACGCTCCGGAATCTCCCGCCGGGAAGGTAGGAACCACCTCTCAAACATACTGGAAGCACGTGCCGGACATGCCGGCACCACGTACTGGACAGACCAGAAACACCTGCCGGACCTGCCTGAACCACCTGCTGAGCACACCGGAACAACTTGCTCGACTCGCTGGAGCCACCTGCTGGACACCCCAAAATCACCAGCCAGCTATGCCAGAACCACTTGCCGTACACTCCGGAATCACCTGCTGGTTACACCAGAGCCACTTGGTGGACAATCCAGAATCACCTGCCGGACATGCCAGAACCACCTGTCACACATGCCGGAAACACGTGCCTGACACGCCGGAACCACCTCGCGGACAGACCGGAACCACCTACCAGACATGCCTGAACCACCTGCCGAGCATGCCGGAACCACCTGCCGGACACGCCAAAATCACCTGCGGGCTAGGCCAGAACCACTTGTAGGACTCTCCTGGAGCACCTGCCGGGCATGCGGGAACCACCTCTCAGACGTGCCAGAACCACGTGCGGCACATGACGGAACCCATTACCGGACAGACCGGAACCACCTGCTGGACACGCCAGAATCACCTGCCAAGAACACCGGAACCACCTGAACAGCTCGCCAGAAACACCTGCCGGACATGCCAAAATCACCTGCCGGCTACACCAGAACCTCTTGCCGGACACTCCGGAATCACCTGCCAGACATGATGCAACCAAATGTCAGACGTGCCAGAACCACGTGCCAGAGACACCGGATGCAACTGCCGAGCATGCCGGAACCTCCTGCTCAACTCGCTGTAACCACCTGCCGGGGACGCCAAAATCACCTGTCAGCTAGGCCAGAACCACGTGGCGGACTCTATGGAATCACCCGCCGGGCATGCCGGAACCAGCTCTCAGACGTGCCAGAAGCACGTGCCGGACACGCCGGAACCACCTACTAGAGAGACCGGAACCACCTGCCAGACCCGCCTGAACCACCTGCTGAGTACGCTGGAACAACCTGCTCTACTCGCTGGAGCCACCTGCTGGACACGCCAAAATCACCTGATGGCTACGCCAGCACCACTCGGCAGACAAGCCAGAATCACCTGCAGGGTATGCCGGAACCACCTCTCAGACGTGCCAGAACCCCTTGTCGGACACTCCGGAATCACCTGTCAGGCATGCCGGAACCACCTCTCGAACGTGCCAGAATGACGTGCCAGAGACACCGGATGCACCTGCCGAGCACGCCGGAACCTCCTCTTCGACTCGCCGGAACCACCAGCCAGAGACGCCAAAATCCCCTGCCAGGTAGGCCAGAATCACATGGCGGACGCTCCGGAATCTCCCGCCGGGAAGGTAGGAACCACCTCTCAAACATACTGGAAGCACGTGCCGGACATGCCGGCACCACGTACTGGACAGACCAGAAACACCTGCCGGACCTGCCTGAACCACCTGCTGAGCACACCGGAACAACTTGCTCGACTCGCTGGAGCCACCTGCTGGACACCCCAAAATCACCAGCCAGCTATGCCAGAACCACTTGCCGTACACTCCGGAATCACCTGCTGGTTACACCAGAGCCACTTGGTGGACAATCCAGAATCACCTGCCGGACATGCCAGAACCACCTGTCACACATGCCGGAAACACGTGCCTGACACGCCGGAACCACCTCGCGGACAGACCGGAACCACCTACCAGACATGCCTGAACCACCTGCCGAGCATGCCGGAACCACCTGCCGGACACGCCAAAATCACCTGCGGGCTAGGCCAGAACCACTTGTAGGACTCTCCTGGAGCACCTGCCGGGCATGCGGGAACCACCTCTCAGACGTGCCAGAACCACGTGCGGCACATGACGGAACCCATTACCGGACAGACCGGAACCACCTGCTGGACACGCCAGAATCACCTGCCAAGAACACCGGAACCACCTGAACAGCTCGCCAGAAACACCTGCCGGACATGCCAAAATCACCTGCCGGCTACACCAGAACCTCTTGCCGGACACTCCGGAATCACCTGCCAGACATGATGCAACCAAATGTCAGACGTGCCAGAACCACGTGCCAGAGACACCGGATGCAACTGCCGAGCATGCCGGAACCTCCTGCTCAACTCGCTGTAACCACCTGCCGGGGACGCCAAAATCACCTGTCAGCTAGGCCAGAACCACGTGGCGGACTCTATGGAATCACCCGCCGGGCATGCCGGAACCAGCTCTCAGACGTGCCAGAAGCACGTGCCGGACACGCCGGAACCACCTACTAGAGAGACCGGAACCACCTGCCAGACCCGCCTGAACCACCTGCTGAGTACGCTGGAACAACCTGCTCTACTCGCTGGAGCCACCTGCTGGACACGCCAAAATCACCTGATGGCTACGCCAGCACCACTCGGCAGACAAGCCAGAATCACCTGCAGGGTATGCCGGAACCACCTCTCAGACGTGCCAGAACCCCTTGTCGGACACTCCGGAATCACCTGTCAGGCATGCCGGAACCACCTCTCGAACGTGCCAGAATGACGTGCCAGAGACACCGGATGCACCTGCCGAGCACGCCGGAACCTCCTCTTCGACTCGCCGGAACCACCAGCCAGAGACGCCAAAATCCCCTGCCAGGTAGGCCAGAATCACATGGCGGACGCTCCGGAATCTCCCGCCGGGAAGGTAGGAACCACCTCTCAAACATACTGGAAGCACGTGCCGGACATGCCGGCACCACGTACTGGACAGACCAGAAACACCTGCCGGACCTGCCTGAACCACCTGCTGAGCACACCGGAACAACTTGCTCGACTCGCTGGAGCCACCTGCTGGACACCCCAAAATCACCAGCCAGCTATGCCAGAACCACTTGCCGTACACTCCGGAATCACCTGCTGGTTACACCAGAGCCACTTGGTGGACAATCCAGAATCACCTGCCGGACATGCCAGAACCACCTGTCACACATGCCGAACCACGTGCCTGACACGCCGGAACCACCTCGCGGACAGACCGGAACCACCTACCAGACATGCCTGAACCACCTGCCGAGCATGCCGGAACCACCTGCCGGACACGCCAAAATCACCTGCGGGCTAGGCCAGAACCACTTGTAGGACTCTCCTGGAGCACCTGCCGGGCATGCGGGAACCACCTCTCAGACGTGCCAGAACCACGTGCGGCACATGACGGAACCCATTACCGGACAGACCGGAACCACCTGCTGGACACGCCAGAATCACCTGCCAAGAACACCGGAACCACCTGAACAGCTCGCCAGAAACACCTGCCGGACATGCCAAAATCACCTGCCGGCTACACCAGAACCTCTTGCCGGACACTCCGGAATCACCTGCCAGACATGATGCAACCAAATGTCAGACGTGCCAGAACCACGTGCCAGAGACACCGGATGCAACTGCCGAGCATGCCGGAACCTCCTGCTCAACTCGCTGTAACCACCTGCCGGGGACGCCAAAATCACCTGTCAGCTAGGCCAGAACCACGTGGCGGACTCTATGGAATCACCCGCCGGGCATGCCGGAACCAGCTCTCAGACGTGCCAGAAGCACGTGCCGGACACGCCGGAACCACCTACTAGAGAGACCGGAACCACCTGCCAGACCCGCCTGAACCACCTGCTGAGTACGCTGGAACAACCTGCTCTACTCGCTGGAGCCACCTGCTGGACACGCCAAAATCACCTGATGGCTACGCCAGCACCACTCGGCAGACAAGCCAGAATCACCTGCAGGGTATGCCGGAACCACCTCTCAGACGTGCCAGAACCCCTTGTCGGACACTCCGGAATCACCTGTCAGGCATGCCGGAACCACCTCTCGAACGTGCCAGAATGACGTGCCAGAGACACCGGATGCACCTGCCGAGCACGCCGGAACCTCCTCTTGGACTCGCCGGAACCACCAGCCAGAGACGCCAAAATCCCCTGCCAGGTAGGCCAGAATCACATGGCGGACGCTCCGGAATCTCCCGCCGGGAAGGTAGGAACCACCTCTCAAACATACTGGAAGCACGTGCCGGACATGCCGGCACCACGTACTGGACAGACCAGAAACACCTGCCGGACCTGCCTGAACCACCTGCTGAGCACACCGGAACAACTTGCTCGACTCGCTGGAGCCACCTGCTGGACACCCCAAAATCACCAGCCAGCTATGCCAGAACCACTTGCCGTACACTCCGGAATCACCTGCTGGTTACACCAGAGCCACTTGGTGGACAATCCAGAATCACCTGCCGGACATGCCAGAACCACCTGTCACACATGCCGGAACCACGTGCCTGACACGCCGGAACCACCTCGCGGACAGACCGGAACCACCTACCAGACATGCCTGAACCACCTGCCGAGCATGCCGGAACCACCTGCCGGACACGCCAAAATCACCTGCGGGCTAGGCCAGAACCACTTGTAGGACTCTCCTGGAGCACCTGCCGGGCATGCGGGAACCACCTCTCAGACGTGCCAGAACCACGTGCGGCACATGACGGAACCCATTACCGGACAGACCGGAACCACCTGCTGGACACGCCAGAATCACCTGCCAAGAACACCGGAACCACCTGAACAGCTCGCCAGAAACACCTGCCGGACATGCCAAAATCACCTGCCGGCTACACCAGAACCTCTTGCCGGACACTCCGGAATCACCTGCCAGACATGATGCAACCAAATGTCAGACGTGCCAGAACCACGTGCCAGAGACACCGGATGCAACTGCCGAGCATGCCGGAACCTCCTGCTCAACTCGCTGTAACCACCTGCCGGGGACGCCAAAATCACCTGTCAGCTAGGCCAGAACCACGTGGCGGACTCTATGGAATCACCCGCCGGGCATGCCGGAACCAGCTCTCAGACGTGCCAGAAGCACGTGCCGGACACGCCGGAACCACCTACTAGAGAGACCGGAACCACCTGCCAGACCCGCCTGAACCACCTGCTGAGTACGCTGGAACAACCTGCTCTACTCGCTGGAGCCACCTGCTGGACACGCCAAAATCACCTGATGGCTACGCCAGCACCACTCGGCAGACAAGCCAGAATCACCTGCAGGGTATGCCGGAACCACCTCTCAGACGTGCCAGAACCCCTTGTCGGACACTCCGGAATCACCTGTCAGGCATGCCGGAACCACCTCTCGAGCGTGCCAGAATGACGTGCCAGAGACACCGGATGCACCTGCCGAGCACGCCGGAACCTCCTCTTCGACTCGCCGGAACCACCAGCCAGAGACGCCAAAATCCCCTGCCAGGTAGGCCAGAATCACATGGCGGACGCTCCGGAATCTCCCGCCGGGAAGGTAGGAACCACCTCTCAAACATACTGGAAGCACGTGCCGGACATGCCGGCACCACGTACTGGACAGACCAGAAACACCTGCCGGACCTGCCTGAACCACCTGCTGAGCACACCGGAACAACTTGCTCGACTCGCTGGAGCCACCTGCTGGACACCCCAAAATCACCAGCCAGCTATGCCAGAACCACTTGCCGTACACTCCGGAATCACCTGCTGGTTACACCAGAGCCACTTGGTGGACAATCCAGAATCACCTGCCGGACATGCCAGAACCACCTGTCACACATGCCGGAAACACGTGCCTGACACGCCGGAACCACCTCGCGGACAGACCGGAACCACCTACCAGACATGCCTGAACCACCTGCCGAGCATGCCGGAACCACCTGCCGGACACGCCAAAATCACCTGCGGGCTAGGCCAGAACCACTTGTAGGACTCTCCTGGAGCACCTGCCGGGCATGCGGGAACCACCTCTCAGACGTGCCAGAACCACGTGCGGCACATGACGGAACCCATTACCGGACAGACCGGAACCACCTGCTGGACACGCCAGAATCACCTGCCAAGAACACCGGAACCACCTGAACAGCTCGCCAGAAACACCTGCCGGACATGCCAAAATCACCTGCCGGCTACACCAGAACCTCTTGCCGGACACTCCGGAATCACCTGCCAGACATGATGCAACCAAATGTCAGACGTGCCAGAACCACGTGCCAGAGACACCGGATGCAACTGCCGAGCATGCCGGAACCTCCTGCTCAACTCGCTGTAACCACCTGCCGGGGACGCCAAAATCACCTGTCAGCTAGGCCAGAACCACGTGGCGGACTCTATGGAATCACCCGCCGGGCATGCCGGAACCAGCTCTCAGACGTGCCAGAAGCACGTGCCGGACACGCCGGAACCACCTACTAGAGAGACCGGAACCACCTGCCAGACCCGCCTGAACCACCTGCTGAGTACGCTGGAACAACCTGCTCTACTCGCTGGAGCCACCTGCTGGACACGCCAAAATCACCTGATGGCTACGCCAGCACCACTCGGCAGACAAGCCAGAATCACCTGCAGGGTATGCCGGAACCACCTCTCAGACGTGCCAGAACCCCTTGTCGGACACTCCGGAATCACCTGTCAGGCATGCCGGAACCACCTCTCGAACGTGCCAGAATGACGTGCCAGAGACACCGGATGCACCTGCCGAGCACGCCGGAACCTCCTCTTCGACTCGCCGGAACCACCAGCCAGAGACGCCAAAATCCCCTGCCAGGTAGGCCAGAATCACATGGCGGACGCTCCGGAATCTCCCGCCGGGAAGGTAGGAACCACCTCTCAAACATACTGGAAGCACGTGCCGGACATGCCGGCACCACGTACTGGACAGACCAGAAACACCTGCCGGACCTGCCTGAACCACCTGCTGAGCACACCGGAACAACTTGCTCGACTCGCTGGAGCCACCTGCTGGACACCCCAAAATCACCAGCCAGCTATGCCAGAACCACTTGCCGTACACTCCGGAATCACCTGCTGGTTACACCAGAGCCACTTGGTGGACAATCCAGAATCACCTGCCGGACATGCCAGAACCACCTGTCACACATGCCGAACCACGTGCCTGACACGCCGGAACCACCTCGCGGACAGACCGGAACCACCTACCAGACATGCCTGAACCACCTGCCGAGCATGCCGGAACCACCTGCCGGACACGCCAAAATCACCTGCGGGCTAGGCCAGAACCACTTGTAGGACTCTCCTGGAGCACCTGCCGGGCATGCGGGAACCACCTCTCAGACGTGCCAGAACCACGTGCGGCACATGACGGAACCCATTACCGGACAGACCGGAACCACCTGCTGGACACGCCAGAATCACCTGCCAAGAACACCGGAACCACCTGAACAGCTCGCCAGAAACACCTGCCGGACATGCCAAAATCACCTGCCGGCTACACCAGAACCTCTTGCCGGACACTCCGGAATCACCTGCCAGACATGATGCAACCAAATGTCAGACGTGCCAGAACCACGTGCCAGAGACACCGGATGCAACTGCCGAGCATGCCGGAACCTCCTGCTCAACTCGCTGTAACCACCTGCCGGGGACGCCAAAGTCACCTGTCAGCTAGGCCAGAACCACGTGGCGGACTCTATGGAATCACCCGCCGGGCATGCCGGAACCAGCTCTCAGACGTGCCAGAAGCACGTGCCGGACACGCCGGAACCACCTACTAGAGAGACCGGAACCACCTGCCAGACCCGCCTGAACCACCTGCTGAGTACGCTGGAACAACCTGCTCTACTCGCTGGAGCCACCTGCTGGACACGCCAAAATCACCTGATGGCTACGCCAGCACCACTCGGCAGACAAGCCAGAATCACCTGCAGGGTATGCCGGAACCACCTCTCAGACGTGCCAGAACCCCTTGTCGGACACTCCGGAATCACCTGTCAGGCATGCCGGAACCACCTCTCGAACGTGCCAGAATGACGTGCCAGAGACACCGGATGCACCTGCCGAGCACGCCGGAACCTCCTCTTGGACTCGCCGGAACCACCAGCCAGAGACGCCAAAATCCCCTGCCAGGTAGGCCAGAATCACATGGCGGACGCTCCGGAATCTCCCGCCGGGAAGGTAGGAACCACCTCTCAAACATACTGGAAGCACGTGCCGGACATGCCGGCACCACGTACTGGACAGACCAGAAACACCTGCCGGACCTGCCTGAACCACCTGCTGAGCACACCGGAACAACTTGCTCGACTCGCTGGAGCCACCTGCTGGACACCCCAAAATCACCAGCCAGCTATGCCAGAACCACTTGCCGTACACTCCGGAATCACCTGCTGGTTACACCAGAGCCACTTGGTGGACAATCCAGAATCACCTGCCGGACATGCCAGAACCACCTGTCACACATGCCGGAACCACGTGCCTGACACGCCGGAACCACCTCGCGGACAGACCGGAACCACCTACCAGACATGCCTGAACCACCTGCCGAGCATGCCGGAACCACCTGCCGGACACGCCAAAATCACCTGCGGGCTAGGCCAGAACCACTTGTAGGACTCTCCTGGAGCACCTGCCGGGCATGCGGGAACCACCTCTCAGACGTGCCAGAACCACGTGCGGCACATGACGGAACCCATTACCGGACAGACCGGAACCACCTGCTGGACACGCCAGAATCACCTGCCAAGAACACCGGAACCACCTGAACAGCTCGCCAGAAACACCTGCCGGACATGCCAAAATCACCTGCCGGCTACACCAGAACCTCTTGCCGGACACTCCGGAATCACCTGCCAGACATGATGCAACCAAATGTCAGACGTGCCAGAACCACGTGCCAGAGACACCGGATGCAACTGCCGAGCATGCCGGAACCTCCTGCTCAACTCGCTGTAACCACCTGCCGGGGACGCCAAAATCACCTGTCAGCTAGGCCAGAACCACGTGGCGGACTCTATGGAATCACCCGCCGGGCATGCCGGAACCAGCTCTCAGACGTGCCAGAAGCACGTGCCGGACACGCCGGAACCACCTACTAGAGAGACCGGAACCACCTGCCAGACCCGCCTGAACCACCTGCTGAGTACGCTGGAACAACCTGCTCTACTCGCTGGAGCCACCTGCTGGACACGCCAAAATCACCTGATGGCTACGCCAGCACCACTCGGCAGACAAGCCAGAATCACCTGCAGGGTATGCCGGAACCACCTCTCAGACGTGCCAGAACCCCTTGTCGGACACTCCGGAATCACCTGTCAGGCATGCCGGAACCACCTCTCGAGCGTGCCAGAATGACGTGCCAGAGACACCGGATGCACCTGCCGAGCACGCCGGAACCTCCTCTTCGACTCGCCGGAACCACCAGCCAGAGACGCCAAAATCCCCTGCCAGGTAGGCCAGAATCACATGGCGGACGCTCCGGAATCTCCCGCCGGGAAGGTAGGAACCACCTCTCAAACATACTGGAAGCACGTGCCGGACATGCCGGCACCACGTACTGGACAGACCAGAAACACCTGCCGGACCTGCCTGAACCACCTGCTGAGCACACCGGAACAACTTGCTCGACTCGCTGGAGCCACCTGCTGGACACCCCAAAATCACCAGCCAGCTATGCCAGAACCACTTGCCGTACACTCCGGAATCACCTGCTGGTTACACCAGAGCCACTTGGTGGACAATCCAGAATCACCTGCCGGACATGCCAGAACCACCTGTCACACATGCCGGAACCACGTGCCTGACACGCCGGAACCACCTCGCGGACAGACCGGAACCACCTACCAGACATGCCTGAACCACCTGCCGAGCATGCCGGAACCACCTGCCGGACACGCCAAAATCACCTGCGGGCTAGGCCAGAACCACTTGTAGGACTCTCCTGGAGCACCTGCCGGGCATGCGGGAACCACCTCTCAGACGTGCCAGAACCACGTGCGGCACATGACGGAACCCATTACCGGACAGACCGGAACCACCTGCTGGACACGCCAGAATCACCTGCCAAGAACACCGGAACCACCTGAACAGCTCGCCAGAAACACCTGCCGGACATGCCAAAATCACCTGCCGGCTACACCAGAACCTCTTGCCGGACACTCCGGAATCACCTGCCAGACATGATGCAACCAAATGTCAGACGTGCCAGAACCACGTGCCAGAGACACCGGATGCAACTGCCGAGCATGCCGGAACCTCCTGCTCAACTCGCTGTAACCACCTGCCGGGGACGCCAAAGTCACCTGTCAGCTAGGCCAGAACCACGTGGCGGACTCTATGGAATCACCCGCCGGGCATGCCGGAACCAGCTCTCAGACGTGCCAGAAGCACGTGCCGGACACGCCGGAACCACCTACTAGAGAGACCGGAACCACCTGCCAGACCCGCCTGAACCACCTGCTGAGTACGCTGGAACAACCTGCTCTACTCGCTGGAGCCACCTGCTGGACACGCCAAAATCACCTGATGGCTACGCCAGCACCACTCGGCAGACAAGCCAGAATCACCTGCAGGGTATGCCGGAACCACCTCTCAGACGTGCCAGAACCCCTTGTCGGACACTCCGGAATCACCTGTCAGGCATGCCGGAACCACCTCTCGAGCGTGCCAGAATGACGTGCCAGAGACACCGGATGCACCTGCCGAGCACGCCGGAACCTCCTCTTCGACTCGCCGGAACCACCAGCCAGAGACGCCAAAATCCCCTGCCAGGTAGGCCAGAATCACATGGCGGACGCTCCGGAATCTCCCGCCGGGAAGGTAGGAACCACCTCTCAAACATACTGGAAGCACGTGCCGGACATGCCGGCACCACGTACTGGACAGACCAGAAACACCTGCCGGACCTGCCTGAACCACCTGCTGAGCACACCGGAACAACTTGCTCGACTCGCTGGAGCCACCTGCTGGACACCCCAAAATCACCAGCCAGCTATGCCAGAACCACTTGCCGTACACTCCGGAATCACCTGCTGGTTACACCAGAGCCACTTGGTGGACAATCCAGAATCACCTGCCGGACATGCCAGAACCACCTGTCACACATGCCGGAACCACGTGCCTGACACGCCGGAACCACCTCGCGGACAGACCGGAACCACCTACCAGACATGCCTGAACCACCTGCCGAGCATGCCGGAACCACCTGCCGGACACGCCAAAATCACCTGCGGGCTAGGCCAGAACCACTTGTAGGACTCTCCTGGAGCACCTGCCGGGCATGCGGGAACCACCTCTCAGACGTGCCAGAACCACGTGCGGCACATGACGGAACCCATTACCGGACAGACCGGAACCACCTGCTGGACACGCCAGAATCACCTGCCAAGAACACCGGAACCACCTGAACAGCTCGCCAGAAACACCTGCCGGACATGCCAAAATCACCTGCCGGCTACACCAGAACCTCTTGCCGGACACTCCGGAATCACCTGCCAGACATGATGCAACCAAATGTCAGACGTGCCAGAACCACGTGCCAGAGACACCGGATGCAACTGCCGAGCATGCCGGAACCTCCTGCTCAACTCGCTGTAACCACCTGCCGGGGACGCCAAAGTCACCTGTCAGCTAGGCCAGAACCACGTGGCGGACTCTATGGAATCACCCGCCGGGCATGCCGGAACCAGCTCTCAGACGTGCCAGAAGCACGTGCCGGACACGCCGGAACCACCTACTAGAGAGACCGGAACCACCTGCCAGACCCGCCTGAACCACCTGCTGAGTACGCTGGAACAACCTGCTCTACTCGCTGGAGCCACCTGCTGGACACGCCAAAATCACCTGATGGCTACGCCAGCACCACTCGGCAGACAAGCCAGAATCACCTGCAGGGTATGCCGGAACCACCTCTCAGACGTGCCAGAACCCCTTGTCGGACACTCCGGAATCACCTGTCAGGCATGCCGGAACCACCTCTCGAGCGTGCCAGAATGACGTGCCAGAGACACCGGATGCACCTGCCGAGCACGCCGGAACCTCCTCTTCGACTCGCCGGAACCACCAGCCAGAGACGCCAAAATCCCCTGCCAGGTAGGCCAGAATCACATGGCGGACGCTCCGGAATCTCCCGCCGGGAAGGTAGGAACCACCTCTCAAACATACTGGAAGCACGTGCCGGACATGCCGGCACCACGTACTGGACAGACCAGAAACACCTGCCGGACCTGCCTGAACCACCTGCTGAGCACACCGGAACAACTTGCTCGACTCGCTGGAGCCACCTGCTGGACACCCCAAAATCACCAGCCAGCTATGCCAGAACCACTTGCCGTACACTCCGGAATCACCTGCTGGTTACACCAGAGCCACTTGGTGGACAATCCAGAATCACCTGCCGGACATGCCAGAACCACCTGTCACACATGCCGGAACCACGTGCCTGACACGCCGGAACCACCTCGCGGACAGACCGGAACCACCTACCAGACATGCCTGAACCACCTGCCGAGCATGCCGGAACCACCTGCCGGACACGCCAAAATCACCTGCGGGCTAGGCCAGAACCACTTGTAGGACTCTCCTGGAGCACCTGCCGGGCATGCGGGAACCACCTCTCAGACGTGCCAGAACCACGTGCGGCACATGACGGAACCCATTACCGGACAGACCGGAACCACCTGCTGGACACGCCAGAATCACCTGCCAAGAACACCGGAACCACCTGAACAGCTCGCCAGAAACACCTGCCGGACATGCCAAAATCACCTGCCGGCTACACCAGAACCTCTTGCCGGACACTCCGGAATCACCTGCCAGACATGATGCAACCAAATGTCAGACGTGCCAGAACCACGTGCCAGAGACACCGGATGCAACTGCCGAGCATGCCGGAACCTCCTGCTCAACTCGCTGTAACCACCTGCCGGGGACGCCAAAGTCACCTGTCAGCTAGGCCAGAACCACGTGGCGGACTCTATGGAATCACCCGCCGGGCATGCCGGAACCAGCTCTCAGACGTGCCAGAAGCACGTGCCGGACACGCCGGAACCACCTACTAGAGAGACCGGAACCACCTGCCAGACCCGCCTGAACCACCTGCTGAGTACGCTGGAACAACCTGCTCTACTCGCTGGAGCCACCTGCTGGACACGCCAAAATCACCTGATGGCTACGCCAGCACCACTCGGCAGACAAGCCAGAATCACCTGCAGGGTATGCCGGAACCACCTCTCAGACGTGCCAGAACCCCTTGTCGGACACTCCGGAATCACCTGTCAGGCATGCCGGAACCACCTCTCGAACGTGCCAGAATGACGTGCCAGAGACACCGGATGCACCTGCCGAGCACGCCGGAACCTCCTCTTCGACTCGCCGGAACCACCAGCCAGAGACGCCAAAATCCCCTGCCAGGTAGGCCAGAATCACATGGCGGACGCTCCGGAATCTCCCGCCGGGAAGGTAGGAACCACCTCTCAAACATACTGGAAGCACGTGCCGGACATGCCGGCACCACGTACTGGACAGACCAGAAACACCTGCCGGACCTGCCTGAACCACCTGCTGAGCACACCGGAACAACTTGCTCGACTCGCTGGAGCCACCTGCTGGACACCCCAAAATCACCAGCCAGCTATGCCAGAACCACTTGCCGTACACTCCGGAATCACCTGCTGGTTACACCAGAGCCACTTGGTGGACAATCCAGAATCACCTGCCGGACATGCCAGAACCACCTGTCACACATGCCGGAACCACGTGCCTGACACGCCGGAACCACCTCGCGGACAGACCGGAACCACCTACCAGACATGCCTGAACCACCTGCCGAGCATGCCGGAACCACCTGCCGGACACGCCAAAATCACCTGCGGGCTAGGCCAGAACCACTTGTAGGACTCTCCTGGAGCACCTGCCGGGCATGCGGGAACCACCTCTCAGACGTGCCAGAACCACGTGCGGCACATGACGGAACCCATTACCGGACAGACCGGAACCACCTGCTGGACACGCCAGAATCACCTGCCAAGAACACCGGAACCACCTGAACAGCTCGCCAGAAACACCTGCCGGACATGCCAAAATCACCTGCCGGCTACACCAGAACCTCTTGCCGGACACTCCGGAATCACCTGCCAGACATGATGCAACCAAATGTCAGACGTGCCAGAACCACGTGCCAGAGACACCGGATGCAACTGCCGAGCATGCCGGAACCTCCTGCTCAACTCGCTGTAACCACCTGCCGGGGACGCCAAAGTCACCTGTCAGCTAGGCCAGAACCACGTGGCGGACTCTATGGAATCACCCGCCGGGCATGCCGGAACCAGCTCTCAGACGTGCCAGAAGCACGTGCCGGACACGCCGGAACCACCTACTAGAGAGACCGGAACCACCTGCCAGACCCGCCTGAACCACCTGCTGAGTACGCTGGAACAACCTGCTCTACTCGCTGGAGCCACCTGCTGGACACGCCAAAATCACCTGATGGCTACGCCAGCACCACTCGGCAGACAAGCCAGAATCACCTGCAGGGTATGCCGGAACCACCTCTCAGACGTGCCAGAACCCCTTGTCGGACACTCCGGAATCACCTGTCAGGCATGCCGGAACCACCTCTCGAACGTGCCAGAATGACGTGCCAGAGACACCGGATGCACCTGCCGAGCACGCCGGAACCTCCTCTTCGACTCGCCGGAACCACCAGCCAGAGACGCCAAAATCCCCTGCCAGGTAGGCCAGAATCACATGGCGGACGCTCCGGAATCTCCCGCCGGGAAGGTAGGAACCACCTCTCAAACATACTGGAAGCACGTGCCGGACATGCCGGCACCACGTACTGGACAGACCAGAAACACCTGCCGGACCTGCCTGAACCACCTGCTGAGCACACCGGAACAACTTGCTCGACTCGCTGGAGCCACCTGCTGGACACCCCAAAATCACCAGCCAGCTATGCCAGAACCACTTGCCGTACACTCCGGAATCACCTGCTGGTTACACCAGAGCCACTTGGTGGACAATCCAGAATCACCTGCCGGACATGCCAGAACCACCTGTCACACATGCCGGAACCACGTGCCTGACACGCCGGAACCACCTCGCGGACAGACCGGAACCACCTACCAGACATGCCTGAACCACCTGCCGAGCATGCCGGAACCACCTGCCGGACACGCCAAAATCACCTGCGGGCTAGGCCAGAACCACTTGTAGGACTCTCCTGGAGCACCTGCCGGGCATGCGGGAACCACCTCTCAGACGTGCCAGAACCACGTGCGGCACATGACGGAACCCATTACCGGACAGACCGGAACCACCTGCTGGACACGCCAGAATCACCTGCCAAGAACACCGGAACCACCTGAACAGCTCGCCAGAAACACCTGCCGGACATGCCAAAATCACCTGCCGGCTACACCAGAACCTCTTGCCGGACACTCCGGAATCACCTGCCAGACATGATGCAACCAAATGTCAGACGTGCCAGAACCACGTGCCAGAGACACCGGATGCAACTGCCGAGCATGCCGGAACCTCCTGCTCAACTCGCTGTAACCACCTGCCGGGGACGCCAAAGTCACCTGTCAGCTAGGCCAGAACCACGTGGCGGACTCTATGGAATCACCCGCCGGGCATGCCGGAACCAGCTCTCAGACGTGCCAGAAGCACGTGCCGGACACGCCGGAACCACCTACTAGAGAGACCGGAACCACCTGCCAGACCCGCCTGAACCACCTGCTGAGTACGCTGGAACAACCTGCTCTACTCGCTGGAGCCACCTGCTGGACACGCCAAAATCACCTGATGGCTACGCCAGCACCCCTCGGCAGACAAGCCAGAATCACCTGCAGGGTATGCCGGAACCACCTCTCAGACGTGCCAGAACCCCTTGTCGGACACTCCGGAATCACCTGTCAGGCATGCCGGAACCACCTCTCGAACGTGCCAGAATGACGTGCCAGAGACACCGGATGCACCTGCCGAGCACGCCGGAACCTCCTCTTCGACTCGCCGGAACCACCAGCCAGAGACGCCAAAATCCCCTGCCAGGTAGGCCAGAATCACATGGCGGACGCTCCGGAATCTCCCGCCGGGAAGGTAGGAACCACCTCTCAAACATACTGGAAGCACGTGCCGGACATGCCGGCACCACGTACTGGACAGACCAGAAACACCTGCCGGACCTGCCTGAACCACCTGCTGAGCACACCGGAACAACTTGCTCGACTCGCTGGAGCCACCTGCTGGACACCCCAAAATCACCAGCCAGCTATGCCAGAACCACTTGCCGTACACTCCGGAATCACCTGCTGGTTACACCAGAGCCACTTGGTGGACAATCCAGAATCACCTGCCGGACATGCCAGAACCACCTGTCACACATGCCGGAACCACGTGCCTGACACGCCGGAACCACCTCGCGGACAGACCGGAACCACCTACCAGACATGCCTGAACCACCTGCCGAGCATGCCGGAACCACCTGCCGGACACGCCAAAATCACCTGCGGGCTAGGCCAGAACCACTTGTAGGACTCTCCTGGAGCACCTGCCGGGCATGCGGGAACCACCTCTCAGACGTGCCAGAACCACGTGCGGCACATGACGGAACCCATTACCGGACAGACCGGAACCACCTGCTGGACACGCCAGAATCACCTGCCAAGAACACCGGAACCACCTGAACAGCTCGCCAGAAACACCTGCCGGACATGCCAAAATCACCTGCCGGCTACACCAGAACCTCTTGCCGGACACTCCGGAATCACCTGCCAGACATGATGCAACCAAATGTCAGACGTGCCAGAACCACGTGCCAGAGACACCGGATGCAACTGCCGAGCATGCCGGAACCTCCTGCTCAACTCGCTGTAACCACCTGCCGGGGACGCCAAAGTCACCTGTCAGCTAGGCCAGAACCACGTGGCGGACTCTATGGAATCACCCGCCGGGCATGCCGGAACCAGCTCTCAGACGTGCCAGAAGCACGTGCCGGACACGCCGGAACCACCTACTAGAGAGACCGGAACCACCTGCCAGACCCGCCTGAACCACCTGCTGAGTACGCTGGAACAACCTGCTCTACTCGCTGGAGCCACCTGCTGGACACGCCAAAATCACCTGATGGCTACGCCAGCACCACTCGGCAGACAAGCCAGAATCACCTGCAGGGTATGCCGGAACCACCTCTCAGACGTGCCAGAACCCCTTGTCGGACACTCCGGAATCACCTGTCAGGCATGCCGGAACCACCTCTCGAGCGTGCCAGAATGACGTGCCAGAGACACCGGATGCACCTGCCGAGCACGCCGGAACCTCCTCTTCGACTCGCCGGAACCACCAGCCAGAGACGCCAAAATCCCCTGCCAGGTAGGCCAGAATCACATGGCGGACGCTCCGGAATCTCCCGCCGGGAAGGTAGGAACCACCTCTCAAACATACTGGAAGCACGTGCCGGACATGCCGGCACCACGTACTGGACAGACCAGAAACACCTGCCCGACCTGCCTGAACCACCTGCTGAGCACACCGGAACAACTTGCTCGACTCGCTGGAGCCACCTGCTGGACACCCCAAAATCACCAGCCAGCTAGGCCAGAACCACTTGCCGTACACTCCGGAATCACCTGCTGGTTACACCAGAGCCACTTGGTGGACAATCCAGAATCACCTGCCGGACATGCCAGAACCACCTGTCACACATGCCGGAACCACGTGCCTGACACGCCGGAACCACCTCGCGGACAGACCGGAACCACCTACCAGACATGCCTGAACCACCTGCCGAGCATGCCGGAACCACCTGCCGGACACGCCAAAATCACCTGCGGGCTAGGCCAGAACCACTTGTAGGACTCTCCTGGAGCACCTGCCGGGCATGCGGGAACCACCTCTCAGACGTGCCAGAACCACGTGCGGCACATGACGGAACCCATTACCGGACAGACCGGAACCACCTGCTGGACACGCCAGAATCACCTGCCAAGAACACCGGAACCACCTGAACAGCTCGCCAGAAACACCTGCCGGACATGCCAAAATCACCTGCCGGCTACACCAGAACCTCTTGCCGGACACTCCGGAATCACCTGCCAGACATGATGCAACCAAATGTCAGACGTGCCAGAACCACGTGCCAGAGACACCGGATGCAACTGCCGAGCATGCCGGAACCTCCTGCTCAACTCGCTGTAACCACCTGCCGGGGACGCCAAAGTCACCTGTCAGCTAGGCCAGAACCACGTGGCGGACTCTATGGAATCACCCGCCGGGCATGCCGGAACCAGCTCTCAGACGTGCCAGAAGCACGTGCCGGACACGCCGGAACCACCTACTAGAGAGACCGGAACCACCTGCCAGACCCGCCTGAACCACCTGCTGAGTACGCTGGAACAACCTGCTCTACTCGCTGGAGCCACCTGCTGGACACGCCAAAATCACCTGATGGCTACGCCAGCACCCCTCGGCAGACAAGCCAGAATCACCTGCAGGGTATGCCGGAACCACCTCTCAGACGTGCCAGAACCCCTTGTCGGACACTCCGGAATCACCTGTCAGGCATGCCGGAACCACCTCTCGAACGTGCCAGAATGACGTGCCAGAGACACCGGATGCACCTGCCGAGCACGCCGGAACCTCCTCTTCGACTCGCCGGAACCACCAGCCAGAGACGCCAAAATCCCCTGCCAGGTAGGCCAGAATCACATGGCGGACGCTCCGGAATCTCCCGCCGGGAAGGTAGGAACCACCTCTCAAACATACTGGAAGCACGTGCCGGACATGCCGGCACCACGTACTGGACAGACCAGAAACACCTGCCGGACCTGCCTGAACCACCTGCTGAGCACACCGGAACAACTTGCTCGACTCGCTGGAGCCACCTGCTGGACACCCCAAAATCACCAGCCAGCTATGCCAGAACCACTTGCCGTACACTCCGGAATCACCTGCTGGTTACACCAGAGCCACTTGGTGGACAATCCAGAATCACCTGCCGGACATGCCAGAACCACCTGTCACACATGCCGGAACCACGTGCCTGACACGCCGGAACCACCTCGCGGACAGACCGGAACCACCTACCAGACATGCCTGAACCACCTGCCGAGCATGCCGGAACCACCTGCCGGACACGCCAAAATCACCTGCGGGCTAGGCCAGAACCACTTGTAGGACTCTCCTGGAGCACCTGCCGGGCATGCGGGAACCACCTCTCAGACGTGCCAGAACCACGTGCGGCACATGACGGAACCCATTACCGGACAGACCGGAACCACCTGCTGGACACGCCAGAATCACCTGCCAAGAACACCGGAACCACCTGAACAGCTCGCCAGAAACACCTGCCGGACATGCCAAAATCACCTGCCGGCTACACCAGAACCTCTTGCCGGACACTCCGGAATCACCTGCCAGACATGATGCAACCAAATGTCAGACGTGCCAGAACCACGTGCCAGAGACACCGGATGCAACTGCCGAGCATGCCGGAACCTCCTGCTCAACTCGCTGTAACCACCTGCCGGGGACGCCAAAGTCACCTGTCAGCTAGGCCAGAACCACGTGGCGGACTCTATGGAATCACCCGCCGGGCATGCCGGAACCAGCTCTCAGACGTGCCAGAAGCACGTGCCGGACACGCCGGAACCACCTACTAGAGAGACCGGAACCACCTGCCAGACCCGCCTGAACCACCTGCTGAGTACGCTGGAACAACCTGCTCTACTCGCTGGAGCCACCTGCTGGACACGCCAAAATCACCTGATGGCTACGCCAGCACCACTCGGCAGACAAGCCAGAATCACCTGCAGGGTATGCCGGAACCACCTCTCAGACGTGCCAGAACCCCTTGTCGGACACTCCGGAATCACCTGTCAGGCATGCCGGAACCACCTCTCGAGCGTGCCAGAATGACGTGCCAGAGACACCGGATGCACCTGCCGAGCACGCCGGAACCTCCTCTTCGACTCGCCGGAACCACCAGCCAGAGACGCCAAAATCCCCTGCCAGGTAGGCCAGAATCACATGGCGGACGCTCCGGAATCTCCCGCCGGGAAGGTAGGAACCACCTCTCAAACATACTGGAAGCACGTGCCGGACATGCCGGCACCACGTACTGGACAGACCAGAAACACCTGCCCGACCTGCCTGAACCACCTGCTGAGCACACCGGAACAACTTGCTCGACTCGCTGGAGCCACCTGCTGGACACCCCAAAATCACCAGCCAGCTAGGCCAGAACCACTTGCCGTACACTCCGGAATCACCTGCTGGTTACACCAGAGCCACTTGGTGGACAATCCAGAATCACCTGCCGGACATGCCAGAACCACCTGTCACACATGCCGGAACCACGTGCCTGACACGCCGGAACCACCTCGCGGACAGACCGGAACCACCTACCAGACATGCCTGAACCACCTGCCGAGCATGCCGGAACCACCTGCCGGACACGCCAAAATCACCTGCGGGCTAGGCCAGAACCACTTGTAGGACTCTCCTGGAGCACCTGCCGGGCATGCGGGAACCACCTCTCAGACGTGCCAGAACCACGTGCGGCACATGACGGAACCCATTACCGGACAGACCGGAACCACCTGCTGGACACGCCAGAATCACCTGCCAAGAACACCGGAACCACCTGAACAGCTCGCCAGAAACACCTGCCGGACATGCCAAAATCACCTGCCGGCTACACCAGAACCTCTTGCCGGACACTCCGGAATCACCTGCCAGACATGATGCAACCAAATGTCAGACGTGCCAGAACCACGTGCCAGAGACACCGGATGCAACTGCCGAGCATGCCGGAACCTCCTGCTCAACTCGCTGTAACCACCTGCCGGGGACGCCAAAGTCACCTGTCAGCTAGGCCAGAACCACGTGGCGGACTCTATGGAATCACCCGCCGGGCATGCCGGAACCAGCTCTCAGACGTGCCAGAAGCACGTGCCGGACACGCCGGAACCACCTACTAGAGAGACCGGAACCACCTGCCAGACCCGCCTGAACCACCTGCTGAGTACGCTGGAACAACCTGCTCTACTCGCTGGAGCCACCTGCTGGACACGCCAAAATCACCTGATGGCTACGCCAGCACCACTCGGCAGACAAGCCAGAATCACCTGCAGGGTATGCCGGAACCACCTCTCAGACGTGCCAGAACCCCTTGTCGGACACTCCGGAATCACCTGTCAGGCATGCCGGAACCACCTCTCGAACGTGCCAGAATGACGTGCCAGAGACACCGGATGCACCTGCCGAGCACGCCGGAACCTCCTCTTCGACTCGCCGGAACCACCAGCCAGAGACGCCAAAATCCCCTGCCAGGTAGGCCAGAATCACATGGCGGACGCTCCGGAATCTCCCGCCGGGAAGGTAGGAACCACCTCTCAAACATACTGGAAGCACGTGCCGGACATGCCGGCACCACGTACTGGACAGACCAGAAACACCTGCCGGACCTGCCTGAACCACCTGCTGAGCACACCGGAACAACTTGCTCGACTCGCTGGAGCCACCTGCTGGACACCCCAAAATCACCAGCCAGCTATGCCAGAACCACTTGCCGTACACTCCGGAATCACCTGCTGGTTACACCAGAGCCACTTGGTGGACAATCCAGAATCACCTGCCGGACATGCCAGAACCACCTGTCACACATGCCGGAACCACGTGCCTGACACGCCGGAACCACCTCGCGGACAGACCGGAACCACCTACCAGACATGCCTGAACCACCTGCCGAGCATGCCGGAACCACCTGCCGGACACGCCAAAATCACCTGCGGGCTAGGCCAGAACCACTTGTAGGACTCTCCTGGAGCACCTGCCGGGCATGCGGGAACCACCTCTCAGACGTGCCAGAACCACGTGCGGCACATGACGGAACCCATTACCGGACAGACCGGAACCACCTGCTGGACACGCCAGAATCACCTGCCAAGAACACCGGAACCACCTGAACAGCTCGCCAGAAACACCTGCCGGACATGCCAAAATCACCTGCCGGCTACACCAGAACCTCTTGCCGGACACTCCGGAATCACCTGCCAGACATGATGCAACCAAATGTCAGACGTGCCAGAACCACGTGCCAGAGACACCGGATGCAACTGCCGAGCATGCCGGAACCTCCTGCTCAACTCGCTGTAACCACCTGCCGGGGACGCCAAAGTCACCTGTCAGCTAGGCCAGAACCACGTGGCGGACTCTATGGAATCACCCGCCGGGCATGCCGGAACCAGCTCTCAGACGTGCCAGAAGCACGTGCCGGACACGCCGGAACCACCTACTAGAGAGACCGGAACCACCTGCCAGACCCGCCTGAACCACCTGCTGAGTACGCTGGAACAACCTGCTCTACTCGCTGGAGCCACCTGCTGGACACGCCAAAATCACCTGATGGCTACGCCAGCACCACTCGGCAGACAAGCCAGAATCACCTGCAGGGTATGCCGGAACCACCTCTCAGACGTGCCAGAACCCCTTGTCGGACACTCCGGAATCACCTGTCAGGCATGCCGGAACCACCTCTCGAACGTGCCAGAATGACGTGCCAGAGACACCGGATGCACCTGCCGAGCACGCCGGAACCTCCTCTTCGACTCGCCGGAACCACCAGCCAGAGACGCCAAAATCCCCTGCCAGGTAGGCCAGAATCACATGGCGGACGCTCCGGAATCTCCCGCCGGGAAGGTAGGAACCACCTCTCAAACATACTGGAAGCACGTGCCGGACATGCCGGCACCACGTACTGGACAGACCAGAAACACCTGCCGGACCTGCCTGAACCACCTGCTGAGCACACCGGAACAACTTGCTCGACTCGCTGGAGCCACCTGCTGGACACCCCAAAATCACCAGCCAGCTATGCCAGAACCACTTGCCGTACACTCCGGAATCACCTGCTGGTTACACCAGAGCCACTTGGTGGACAATCCAGAATCACCTGCCGGACATGCCAGAACCACCTGTCACACATGCCGGAACCACGTGCCTGACACGCCGGAACCACCTCGCGGACAGACCGGAACCACCTACCAGACATGCCTGAACCACCTGCCGAGCATGCCGGAACCACCTGCCGGACACGCCAAAATCACCTGCGGGCTAGGCCAGAACCACTTGTAGGACTCTCCTGGAGCACCTGCCGGGCATGCGGGAACCACCTCTCAGACGTGCCAGAACCACGTGCGGCACATGACGGAACCCATTACCGGACAGACCGGAACCACCTGCTGGACACGCCAGAATCACCTGCCAAGAACACCGGAACCACCTGAACAGCTCGCCAGAAACACCTGCCGGACATGCCAAAATCACCTGCCGGCTACACCAGAACCTCTTGCCGGACACTCCGGAATCACCTGCCAGACATGATGCAACCAAATGTCAGACGTGCCAGAACCACGTGCCAGAGACACCGGATGCAACTGCCGAGCATGCCGGAACCTCCTGCTCAACTCGCTGTAACCACCTGCCGGGGACGCCAAAGTCACCTGTCAGCTAGGCCAGAACCACGTGGCGGACTCTATGGAATCACCCGCCGGGCATGCCGGAACCAGCTCTCAGACGTGCCAGAAGCACGTGCCGGACACGCCGGAACCACCTACTAGAGAGACCGGAACCACCTGCCAGACCCGCCTGAACCACCTGCTGAGTACGCTGGAACAACCTGCTCTACTCGCTGGAGCCACCTGCTGGACACGCCAAAATCACCTGATGGCTACGCCAGCACCCCTCGGCAGACAAGCCAGAATCACCTGCAGGGTATGCCGGAACCACCTCTCAGACGTGCCAGAACCCCTTGTCGGACACTCCGGAATCACCTGTCAGGCATGCCGGAACCACCTCTCGAACGTGCCAGAATGACGTGCCAGAGACACCGGATGCACCTGCCGAGCACGCCGGAACCTCCTCTTCGACTCGCCGGAACCACCAGCCAGAGACGCCAAAATCCCCTGCCAGGTAGGCCAGAATCACATGGCGGACGCTCCGGAATCTCCCGCCGGGAAGGTAGGAACCACCTCTCAAACATACTGGAAGCACGTGCCGGACATGCCGGCACCACGTACTGGACAGACCAGAAACACCTGCCGGACCTGCCTGAACCACCTGCTGAGCACACCGGAACAACTTGCTCGACTCGCTGGAGCCACCTGCTGGACACCCCAAAATCACCAGCCAGCTATGCCAGAACCACTTGCCGTACACTCCGGAATCACCTGCTGGTTACACCAGAGCCACTTGGTGGACAATCCAGAATCACCTGCCGGACATGCCAGAACCACCTGTCACACATGCCGGAACCACGTGCCTGACACGCCGGAACCACCTCGCGGACAGACCGGAACCACCTACCAGACATGCCTGAACCACCTGCCGAGCATGCCGGAACCACCTGCCGGACACGCCAAAATCACCTGCGGGCTAGGCCAGAACCACTTGTAGGACTCTCCTGGAGCACCTGCCGGGCATGCGGGAACCACCTCTCAGACGTGCCAGAACCACGTGCGGCACATGACGGAACCCATTACCGGACAGACCGGAACCACCTGCTGGACACGCCAGAATCACCTGCCAAGAACACCGGAACCACCTGAACAGCTCGCCAGAAACACCTGCCGGACATGCCAAAATCACCTGCCGGCTACACCAGAACCTCTTGCCGGACACTCCGGAATCACCTGCCAGACATGATGCAACCAAATGTCAGACGTGCCAGAACCACGTGCCAGAGACACCGGATGCAACTGCCGAGCATGCCGGAACCTCCTGCTCAACTCGCTGTAACCACCTGCCGGGGACGCCAAAGTCACCTGTCAGCTAGGCCAGAACCACGTGGCGGACTCTATGGAATCACCCGCCGGGCATGCCGGAACCAGCTCTCAGACGTGCCAGAAGCACGTGCCGGACACGCCGGAACCACCTACTAGAGAGACCGGAACCACCTGCCAGACCCGCCTGAACCACCTGCTGAGTACGCTGGAACAACCTGCTCTACTCGCTGGAGCCACCTGCTGGACACGCCAAAATCACCTGATGGCTACGCCAGCACCCCTCGGCAGACAAGCCAGAATCACCTGCAGGGTATGCCGGAACCACCTCTCAGACGTGCCAGAACCCCTTGTCGGACACTCCGGAATCACCTGTCAGGCATGCCGGAACCACCTCTCGAACGTGCCAGAATGACGTGCCAGAGACACCGGATGCACCTGCCGAGCACGCCGGAACCTCCTCTTCGACTCGCCGGAACCACCAGCCAGAGACGCCAAAATCCCCTGCCAGGTAGGCCAGAATCACATGGCGGACGCTCCGGAATCTCCCGCCGGGAAGGTAGGAACCACCTCTCAAACATACTGGAAGCACGTGCCGGACATGCCGGCACCACGTACTGGACAGACCAGAAACACCTGCCGGACCTGCCTGAACCACCTGCTGAGCACACCGGAACAACTTGCTCGACTCGCTGGAGCCACCTGCTGGACACCCCAAAATCACCAGCCAGCTATGCCAGAACCACTTGCCGTACACTCCGGAATCACCTGCTGGTTACACCAGAGCCACTTGGTGGACAATCCAGAATCACCTGCCGGACATGCCAGAACCACCTGTCACACATGCCGGAACCACGTGCCTGACACGCCGGAACCACCTCGCGGACAGACCGGAACCACCTACCAGACATGCCTGAACCACCTGCCGAGCATGCCGGAACCACCTGCCGGACACGCCAAAATCACCTGCGGGCTAGGCCAGAACCACTTGTAGGACTCTCCTGGAGCACCTGCCGGGCATGCGGGAACCACCTCTCAGACGTGCCAGAACCACGTGCGGCACATGACGGAACCCATTACCGGACAGACCGGAACCACCTGCTGGACACGCCAGAATCACCTGCCAAGAACACCGGAACCACCTGAACAGCTCGCCAGAAACACCTGCCGGACATGCCAAAATCACCTGCCGGCTACACCAGAACCTCTTGCCGGACACTCCGGAATCACCTGCCAGACATGATGCAACCAAATGTCAGACGTGCCAGAACCACGTGCCAGAGACACCGGATGCAACTGCCGAGCATGCCGGAACCTCCTGCTCAACTCGCTGTAACCACCTGCCGGGGACGCCAAAGTCACCTGTCAGCTAGGCCAGAACCACGTGGCGGACTCTATGGAATCACCCGCCGGGCATGCCGGAACCAGCTCTCAGACGTGCCAGAAGCACGTGCCGGACACGCCGGAACCACCTACTAGAGAGACCGGAACCACCTGCCAGACCCGCCTGAACCACCTGCTGAGTACGCTGGAACAACCTGCTCTACTCGCTGGAGCCACCTGCTGGACACGCCAAAATCACCTGATGGCTACGCCAGCACCACTCGGCAGACAAGCCAGAATCACCTGCAGGGTATGCCGGAACCACCTCTCAGACGTGCCAGAACCCCTTGTCGGACACTCCGGAATCACCTGTCAGGCATGCCGGAACCACCTCTCGAACGTGCCAGAATGACGTGCCAGAGACACCGGATGCACCTGCCGAGCACGCCGGAACCTCCTCTTCGACTCGCCGGAACCACCAGCCAGAGACGCCAAAATCCCCTGCCAGGTAGGCCAGAATCACATGGCGGACGCTCCGGAATCTCCCGCCGGGAAGGTAGGAACCACCTCTCAAACATACTGGAAGCACGTGCCGGACATGCCGGCACCACGTACTGGACAGACCAGAAACACCTGCCGGACCTGCCTGAACCACCTGCTGAGCACACCGGAACAACTTGCTCGACTCGCTGGAGCCACCTGCTGGACACCCCAAAATCACCAGCCAGCTATGCCAGAACCACTTGCCGTACACTCCGGAATCACCTGCTGGTTACACCAGAGCCACTTGGTGGACAATCCAGAATCACCTGCCGGACATGCCAGAACCACCTGTCACACATGCCGGAACCACGTGCCTGACACGCCGGAACCACCTCGCGGACAGACCGGAACCACCTACCAGACATGCCTGAACCACCTGCCGAGCATGCCGGAACCACCTGCCGGACACGCCAAAATCACCTGCGGGCTAGGCCAGAACCACTTGTAGGACTCTCCTGGAGCACCTGCCGGGCATGCGGGAACCACCTCTCAGACGTGCCAGAACCACGTGCGGCACATGACGGAACCCATTACCGGACAGACCGGAACCACCTGCTGGACACGCCAGAATCACCTGCCAAGAACACCGGAACCACCTGAACAGCTCGCCAGAAACACCTGCCGGACATGCCAAAATCACCTGCCGGCTACACCAGAACCTCTTGCCGGACACTCCGGAATCACCTGCCAGACATGATGCAACCAAATGTCAGACGTGCCAGAACCACGTGCCAGAGACACCGGATGCAACTGCCGAGCATGCCGGAACCTCCTGCTCAACTCGCTGTAACCACCTGCCGGGGACGCCAAAGTCACCTGTCAGCTAGGCCAGAACCACGTGGCGGACTCTATGGAATCACCCGCCGGGCATGCCGGAACCAGCTCTCAGACGTGCCAGAAGCACGTGCCGGACACGCCGGAACCACCTACTAGAGAGACCGGAACCACCTGCCAGACCCGCCTGAACCACCTGCTGAGTACGCTGGAACAACCTGCTCTACTCGCTGGAGCCACCTGCTGGACACGCCAAAATCACCTGATGGCTACGCCAGCACCACTCGGCAGACAAGCCAGAATCACCTGCAGGGTATGCCGGAACCACCTCTCAGACGTGCCAGAACCCCTTGTCGGACACTCCGGAATCACCTGTCAGGCATGCCGGAACCACCTCTCGAACGTGCCAGAATGACGTGCCAGAGACACCGGATGCACCTGCCGAGCACGCCGGAACCTCCTCTTCGACTCGCCGGAACCACCAGCCAGAGACGCCAAAATCCCCTGCCAGGTAGGCCAGAATCACATGGCGGACGCTCCGGAATCTCCCGCCGGGAAGGTAGGAACCACCTCTCAAACATACTGGAAGCACGTGCCGGACATGCCGGCACCACGTACTGGACAGACCAGAAACACCTGCCGGACCTGCCTGAACCACCTGCTGAGCACACCGGAACAACTTGCTCGACTCGCTGGAGCCACCTGCTGGACACCCCAAAATCACCAGCCAGCTATGCCAGAACCACTTGCCGTACACTCCGGAATCACCTGCTGGTTACACCAGAGCCACTTGGTGGACAATCCAGAATCACCTGCCGGACATGCCAGAACCACCTGTCACACATGCCGGAACCACGTGCCTGACACGCCGGAACCACCTCGCGGACAGACCGGAACCACCTACCAGACATGCCTGAACCACCTGCCGAGCATGCCGGAACCACCTGCCGGACACGCCAAAATCACCTGCGGGCTAGGCCAGAACCACTTGTAGGACTCTCCTGGAGCACCTGCCGGGCATGCGGGAACCACCTCTCAGACGTGCCAGAACCACGTGCGGCACATGACGGAACCCATTACCGGACAGACCGGAACCACCTGCTGGACACGCCAGAATCACCTGCCAAGAACACCGGAACCACCTGAACAGCTCGCCAGAAACACCTGCCGGACATGCCAAAATCACCTGCCGGCTACACCAGAACCTCTTGCCGGACACTCCGGAATCACCTGCCAGACATGATGCAACCAAATGTCAGACGTGCCAGAACCACGTGCCAGAGACACCGGATGCAACTGCCGAGCATGCCGGAACCTCCTGCTCAACTCGCTGTAACCACCTGCCGGGGACGCCAAAGTCACCTGTCAGCTAGGCCAGAACCACGTGGCGGACTCTATGGAATCACCCGCCGGGCATGCCGGAACCAGCTCTCAGACGTGCCAGAAGCACGTGCCGGACACGCCGGAACCACCTACTAGAGAGACCGGAACCACCTGCCAGACCCGCCTGAACCACCTGCTGAGTACGCTGGAACAACCTGCTCTACTCGCTGGAGCCACCTGCTGGACACGCCAAAATCACCTGATGGCTACGCCAGCACCACTCGGCAGACAAGCCAGAATCACCTGCAGGGTATGCCGGAACCACCTCTCAGACGTGCCAGAACCCCTTGTCGGACACTCCGGAATCACCTGTCAGGCATGCCGGAACCACCTCTCGAACGTGCCAGAATGACGTGCCAGAGACACCGGATGCACCTGCCGAGCACGCCGGAACCTCCTGTTCGACTCGCCGGAACCACCAGCCAGAGACGCCAAAATCCCCTGCCAGGTAGGCCAGAATCACATGGCGGACGCTCCGGAATCTCCCGCCGGGAAGGTAGGAACCACCTCTCAAACATACTGGAAGCACGTGCCGGACATGCCGGCACCACGTACTGGACAGACCAGAAACACCTGCCGGACCTGCCTGAACCACCTGCTGAGCACACCGGAACAACTTGCTCGACTCGCTGGAGCCACCTGCTGGACACCCCAAAATCACCAGCCAGCTATGCCAGAACCACTTGCCGTACACTCCGGAATCACCTGCTGGTTACACCAGAGCCACTTGGTGGACAATCCAGAATCACCTGCCGGACATGCCAGAACCACCTGTCACACATGCCGGAACCACGTGCCTGACACGCCGGAACCACCTCGCGGACAGACCGGAACCACCTACCAGACATGCCTGAACCACCTGCCGAGCATGCCGGAACCACCTGCCGGACACGCCAAAATCACCTGCGGGCTAGGCCAGAACCACTTGTAGGACTCTCCTGGAGCACCTGCCGGGCATGCGGGAACCACCTCTCAGACGTGCCAGAACCACGTGCGGCACATGACGGAACCCATTACCGGACAGACCGGAACCACCTGCTGGACACGCCAGAATCACCTGCCAAGAACACCGGAACCACCTGAACAGCTCGCCAGAAACACCTGCCGGACATGCCAAAATCACCTGCCGGCTACACCAGAACCTCTTGCCGGACACTCCGGAATCACCTGCCAGACATGATGCAACCAAATGTCAGACGTGCCAGAACCACGTGCCAGAGACACCGGATGCAACTGCCGAGCATGCCGGAACCTCCTGCTCAACTCGCTGTAACCACCTGCCGGGGACGCCAAAGTCACCTGTCAGCTAGGCCAGAACCACGTGGCGGACTCTATGGAATCACCCGCCGGGCATGCCGGAACCAGCTCTCAGACGTGCCAGAAGCACGTGCCGGACACGCCGGAACCACCTACTAGAGAGACCGGAACCACCTGCCAGACCCGCCTGAACCACCTGCTGAGTACGCTGGAACAACCTGCTCTACTCGCTGGAGCCACCTGCTGGACACGCCAAAATCACCTGATGGCTACGCCAGCACCACTCGGCAGACAAGCCAGAATCACCTGCAGGGTATGCCGGAACCACCTCTCAGACGTGCCAGAACCCCTTGTCGGACACTCCGGAATCACCTGTCAGGCATGCCGGAACCACCTCTCGAACGTGCCAGAATGACGTGCCAGAGACACCGGATGCACCTGCCGAGCACGCCGGAACCTCCTCTTCGACTCGCCGGAACCACCAGCCAGAGACGCCAAAATCCCCTGCCAGGTAGGCCAGAATCACATGGCGGACGCTCCGGAATCTCCCGCCGGGAAGGTAGGAACCACCTCTCAAACATACTGGAAGCACGTGCCGGACATGCCGGCACCACGTACTGGACAGACCAGAAACACCTGCCGGACCTGCCTGAACCACCTGCTGAGCACACCGGAACAACTTGCTCGACTCGCTGGAGCCACCTGCTGGACACCCCAAAATCACCAGCCAGCTATGCCAGAACCACTTGCCGTACACTCCGGAATCACCTGCTGGTTACACCAGAGCCACTTGGTGGACAATCCAGAATCACCTGCCGGACATGCCAGAACCACCTGTCACACATGCCGGAACCACGTGCCTGACACGCCGGAACCACCTCGCGGACAGACCGGAACCACCTACCAGACATGCCTGAACCACCTGCCGAGCATGCCGGAACCACCTGCCGGACACGCCAAAATCACCTGCGGGCTAGGCCAGAACCACTTGTAGGACTCTCCTGGAGCACCTGCCGGGCATGCGGGAACCACCTCTCAGACGTGCCAGAACCACGTGCGGCACATGACGGAACCCATTACCGGACAGACCGGAACCACCTGCTGGACACGCCAGAATCACCTGCCAAGAACACCGGAACCACCTGAACAGCTCGCCAGAAACACCTGCCGGACATGCCAAAATCACCTGCCGGCTACACCAGAACCTCTTGCCGGACACTCCGGAATCACCTGCCAGACATGATGCAACCAAATGTCAGACGTGCCAGAACCACGTGCCAGAGACACCGGATGCAACTGCCGAGCATGCCGGAACCTCCTGCTCAACTCGCTGTAACCACCTGCCGGGGACGCCAAAGTCACCTGTCAGCTAGGCCAGAACCACGTGGCGGACTCTATGGAATCACCCGCCGGGCATGCCGGAACCAGCTCTCAGACGTGCCAGAAGCACGTGCCGGACACGCCGGAACCACCTACTAGAGAGACCGGAACCACCTGCCAGACCCGCCTGAACCACCTGCTGAGTACGCTGGAACAACCTGCTCTACTCGCTGGAGCCACCTGCTGGACACGCCAAAATCACCTGATGGCTACGCCAGCACCACTCGGCAGACAAGCCAGAATCACCTGCAGGGTATGCCGGAACCACCTCTCAGACGTGCCAGAACCCCTTGTCGGACACTCCGGAATCACCTGTCAGGCATGCCGGAACCACCTCTCGAACGTGCCAGAATGACGTGCCAGAGACACCGGATGCACCTGCCAAGCACGCCGGAACCTCCTCTTCGACTCGCCGGAACCACCAGCCAGAGACGCCAAAATCCCCTGCCAGGTAGGCCAGAATCACATGGCGGACGCTCCGGAATCTCCCGCCGGGAAGGTAGGAACCACCTCTCAAACATACTGGAAGCACGTGCCGGACATGCCGGCACCACGTACTGGACAGACCAGAAACACCTGCCGGACCTGCCTGAACCACCTGCTGAGCACACCGGAACAACTTGCTCGACTCGCTGGAGCCACCTGCTGGACACCCCAAAATCACCAGCCAGCTATGCCAGAACCACTTGCCGTACACTCCGGAATCACCTGCTGGTTACACCAGAGCCACTTGGTGGACAATCCAGAATCACCTGCCGGACATGCCAGAACCACCTGTCACACATGCCGGAACCACGTGCCTGACACGCCGGAACCACCTCGCGGACAGACCGGAACCACCTACCAGACATGCCTGAACCACCTGCCGAGCATGCCGGAACCACCTGCCGGACACGCCAAAATCACCTGCGGGCTAGGCCAGAACCACTTGTAGGACTCTCCTGGAGCACCTGCCGGGCATGCGGGAACCACCTCTCAGACGTGCCAGAACCACGTGCGGCACATGACGGAACCCATTACCGGACAGACCGGAACCACCTGCTGGACACGCCAGAATCACCTGCCAAGAACACCGGAACCACCTGAACAGCTCGCCAGAAACACCTGCCGGACATGCCAAAATCACCTGCCGGCTACACCAGAACCTCTTGCCGGACACTCCGGAATCACCTGCCAGACATGATGCAACCAAATGTCAGACGTGCCAGAACCACGTGCCAGAGACACCGGATGCAACTGCCGAGCATGCCGGAACCTCCTGCTCAACTCGCTGTAACCACCTGCCGGGGACGCCAAAGTCACCTGTCAGCTAGGCCAGAACCACGTGGCGGACTCTATGGAATCACCCGCCGGGCATGCCGGAACCAGCTCTCAGACGTGCCAGAAGCACGTGCCGGACACGCCGGAACCACCTACTAGAGAGACCGGAACCACCTGCCAGACCCGCCTGAACCACCTGCTGAGTACGCTGGAACAACCTGCTCTACTCGCTGGAGCCACCTGCTGGACACGCCAAAATCACCTGATGGCTACGCCAGCACCACTCGGCAGACAAGCCAGAATCACCTGCAGGGTATGCCGGAACCACCTCTCAGACGTGCCAGAACCCCTTGTCGGACACTCCGGAATCACCTGTCAGGCATGCCGGAACCACCTCTCGAACGTGCCAGAATGACGTGCCAGAGACACCGGATGCACCTGCCGAGCACGCCGGAACCTCCTCTTCGACTCGCCGGAACCACCAGCCAGAGACGCCAAAATCCCCTGCCAGGTAGGCCAGAATCACATGGCGGACGCTCCGGAATCTCCCGCCGGGAAGGTAGGAACCACCTCTCAAACATACTGGAAGCACGTGCCGGACATGCCGGCACCACGTACTGGACAGACCAGAAACACCTGCCGGACCTGCCTGAACCACCTGCTGAGCACACCGGAACAACTTGCTCGACTCGCTGGAGCCACCTGCTGGACACCCCAAAATCACCAGCCAGCTATGCCAGAACCACTTGCCGTACACTCCGGAATCACCTGCTGGTTACACCAGAGCCACTTGGTGGACAATCCAGAATCACCTGCCGGACATGCCAGAACCACCTGTCACACATGCCGGAACCACGTGCCTGACACGCCGGAACCACCTCGCGGACAGACCGGAACCACCTACCAGACATGCCTGAACCACCTGCCGAGCATGCCGGAACCACCTGCCGGACACGCCAAAATCACCTGCGGGCTAGGCCAGAACCACTTGTAGGACTCTCCTGGAGCACCTGCCGGGCATGCGGGAACCACCTCTCAGACGTGCCAGAACCACGTGCGGCACATGACGGAACCCATTACCGGACAGACCGGAACCACCTGCTGGACACGCCAGAATCACCTGCCAAGAACACCGGAACCACCTGAACAGCTCGCCAGAAACACCTGCCGGACATGCCAAAATCACCTGCCGGCTACACCAGAACCTCTTGCCGGACACTCCGGAATCACCTGCCAGACATGATGCAACCAAATGTCAGACGTGCCAGAACCACGTGCCAGAGACACCGGATGCAACTGCCGAGCATGCCGGAACCTCCTGCTCAACTCGCTGTAACCACCTGCCGGGGACGCCAAAATCACCTGTCAGCTAGGCCAGAACCACGTGGCGGACTCTATGGAATCACCCGCCGGGCATGCCGGAACCAGCTCTCAGACGTGCCAGAAGCACGTGCCGGACACGCCGGAACCACCTACTAGAGAGACCGGAACCACCTGCCAGACCCGCCTGAACCACCTGCTGAGTACGCTGGAACAACCTGCTCTACTCGCTGGAGCCACCTGCTGGACACGCCAAAATCACCTGATGGCTACGCCAGCACCACTCGGCAGACAAGCCAGAATCACCTGCAGGGTATGCCGGAACCACCTCTCAGACGTGCCAGAACCCCTTGTCGGACACTCCGGAATCACCTGTCAGGCATGCCGGAACCACCTCTCGAGCGTGCCAGAATGACGTGCCAGAGACACCGGATGCACCTGCCGAGCACGCCGGAACCTCCTCTTCGACTCGCCGGAACCACCAGCCAGAGACGCCAAAATCCCCTGCCAGGTAGGCCAGAATCACATGGCGGACGCTCCGGAATCTCCCGCCGGGAAGGTAGGAACCACCTCTCAAACATACTGGAAGCACGTGCCGGACATGCCGGCACCACGTACTGGACAGACCAGAAACACCTGCCGGACCTGCCTGAACCACCTGCTGAGCACACCGGAACAACTTGCTCGACTCGCTGGAGCCACCTGCTGGACACCCCAAAATCACCAGCCAGCTAGGCCAGAACCACTTGCCGTACACTCCGGAATCACCTGCTGGTTACACCAGAGCCACTTGGTGGACAATCCAGAATCACCTGCCGGACATGCCAGAACCACCTGTCACACATGCCGGAACCACGTGCCTGACACGCCGGAACCACCTCGCGGACAGACCGGAACCACCTACCAGACATGCCTGAACCACCTGCCGAGCATGCCGGAACCACCTGCCGGACACGCCAAAATCACCTGCGGGCTAGGCCAGAACCACTTGTAGGACTCTCCTGGAGCACCTGCCGGGCATGCGGGAACCACCTCACAGACGTGCCAGAACCACGTGCGGCACATGACGGAACCCATTACCGGACAGACCGGAACCACCTGCTGGACACGCCAGAATCACCTGCCAAGAACACCGGAACCACCTGAACAGCTCGCCAGAAACACCTGCCGGACATGCCAAAATCACCTGCCGGCTACACCAGAACCTCTTGCCGGACACTCCGGAATCACCTGCCAGACATGATGCAACCAAATGTCAGACGTGCCAGAACCACGTGCCAGAGACACCGGATGCAACTGCCGAGCATGCCGGAACCTCCTGCTCAACTCGCTGTAACCACCTGCCGGGGACGCCAAAGTCACCTGTCAGCTAGGCCAGAACCACGTGGCGGACTCTATGGAATCACCCGTCGGGCATGCCGGAACCAGCTCTCAGACGTGCCAGAAGCACGTGCCGGACACGCCGGAACCACCTACTAGAGAGACCGGAACCACCTGCCAGACCCGCCTGAACCACCTGCTGAGTACGCTGGAACAACCTGCTCTACTCGCTGGAGCCACCTGCTGGACACGCCAAAATCACCTGATGGCTACGCCAGCACCACTCGGCAGACAAGCCAGAATCACCTGCAGGGTATGCCGGAACCACCTCTCAGACGTGCCAGAACCCCTTGTCGGACACTCCGGAATCACCTGTCAGGCATGCCGGAACCACCTCTCGAACGTGCCAGAATGACGTGCCAGAGACACCGGATGCACCTGCCGAGCACGCCGGAACCTCCTCTTCGACTCGCCGGAACCACCAGCCAGAGACGCCAAAATCCCCTGCCAGGTAGGCCAGAATCACATGGCGGACGCTCCGGAATCTCCCGCCGGGAAGGTAGGAACCACCTCTCAAACATACTGGAAGCACGTGCCGGACATGCCGGCACCACGTACTGGACAGACCAGAAACACCTGCCGGACCTGCCTGAACCACCTGCTGAGCACACCGGAACAACTTGCTCGACTCGCTGGAGCCACCTGCTGGACACCCCAAAATCACCAGCCAGCTAGGCCAGAACCACTTGCCGTACACTCCGGAATCACCTGCTGGTTACACCAGAGCCACTTGGTGGACAATCCAGAATCACCTGCCGGACATGCCAGAACCACCTGTCACACATGCCGGAACCACGTGCCTGACACGCCGGAACCACCTCGCGGAAAGACCGGAACCACCTACCAGACATGCCTGAACCACCTGCCGAGCATGCCGGAACCACCTGCCGGACACGCCAAAATCACCTGCGGGCTAGGCCAGAACCACTTGTAGGACTCTCCTGGAGCACCTGCCGGGCATGCGGGAACCACCTCTCAGACGTGCCAGAACCACGTGCGGCACATGACGGAACCCATTACCGGACAGACCGGAACCACCTGCTGGACACGCCAGAATCACCTGCCAAGAACACCGGAACCACCTGAACAGCTCGCCAGAAACACCTGCCGGACATGCCAAAATCACCTGCCGGCTACACCAGAACCTCTTGCCGGACACTCCGGAATCACCTGCCAGACATGATGCAACCAAATGTCAGACGTGCCAGAACCACGTGCCAGAGACACCGGATGCAACTGCCGAGCATGCCGGAACCTCCTGCTCAACTCGCTGTAACCACCTGCCGGGGACGCCAAAGTCACCTGTCAGCTAGGCCAGAACCACGTGGCGGACTCTATGGAATCACCCGCCGGGCATGCCGGAACCAGCTCTCAGACGTGCCAGAAGCACGTGCCGGACACGCCGGAACCACCTACTAGAGAGACCGGAACCACCTGCCAGACCCGCCTGAACCACCTGCTGAGTACGCTGGAACAACCTGCTCTACTCGCTGGAGCCACCTGCTGGACACGCCAAAATCACCTGATGGCTACGCCAGCACCACTCGGCAGACAAGCCAGAATCACCTGCAGGGTATGCCGGAACCACCTCTCAGACGTGCCAGAACCCCTTGTCGGACACTCCGGAATCACCTGTCAGGCATGCCGGAACCACCTCTCGAACGTGCCAGAATGACGTGCCAGAGACACCGGATGCACCTGCCGAGCACGCCGGAACCTCCTCTTCGACTCGCCGGAACCACCAGCCAGAGACGCCAAAATCCCCTGCCAGGTAGGCCAGAATCACATGGCGGACGCTCCGGAATCTCCCGCCGGGAAGGTAGGAACCACCTCTCAAACATACTGGAAGCACGTGCCGGACATGCCGGCACCACGTACTGGACAGACCAGAAACACCTGCCGGACCTGCCTGAACCACCTGCTGAGCACACCGGAACAACTTGCTCGACTCGCTGGAGCCACCTGCTGGACACCCCAAAATCACCAGCCAGCTAGGCCAGAACCACTTGCCGTACACTCCGGAATCACCTGCTGGTTACACCAGAGCCACTTGGTGGACAATCCAGAATCACCTGCCGGACATGCCAGAACCACCTGTCACACATGCCGGAACCACGTGCCTGACACGCCGGAACCACCTCGCGGACAGACCGGAACCACCTACCAGACATGCCTGAACCACCTGCCGAGCATGCCGGAACCACCTGCCGGACACGCCAAAATCACCTGCGGGCTAGGCCAGAACCACTTGTAGGACTCTCCTGGAGCACCTGCCGGGCATGCGGGAACCACCTCTCAGACGTGCCAGAACCACGTGCGGCACATGACGGAACCCATTACCGGACAGACCGGAACCACCTGCTGGACACGCCAGAATCACCTGCCAAGAACACCGGAACCACCTGAACAGCTCGCCAGAAACACCTGCCGGACATGCCAAAATCACCTGCCGGCTACACCAGAACCTCTTGCCGGACACTCCGGAATCACCTGCCAGACATGATGCAACCAAATGTCAGACGTGCCAGAACCACGTGCCAGAGACACCGGATGCAACTGCCGAGCATGCCGGAACCTCCTGCTCAACTCGCTGTAACCACCTGCCGGGGACGCCAAAGTCACCTGTCAGCTAGGCCAGAACCACGTGGCGGACTCTATGGAATCACCCGCCGGGCATGCCGGAACCAGCTCTCAGACGTGCCAGAAGCACGTGCCGGACACGCCGGAACCACCTACTAGAGAGACCGGAACCACCTGCCAGACCCGCCTGAACCACCTGCTGAGTACGCTGGAACAACCTGCTCTACTCGCTGGAGCCACCTGCTGGACACGCCAAAATCACCTGATGGCTACGCCAGCACCACTCGGCAGACAAGCCAGAATCACCTGCAGGGTATGCCGGAACCACCTCTCAGACGTGCCAGAACCCCTTGTCGGACACTCCGGAATCACCTGTCAGGCATGCCGGAACCACCTCTCGAACGTGCCAGAATGACGTGCCAGAGACACCGGATGCACCTGCCGAGCACGCCGGAACCTCCTGTTCGACTCGCCGGAACCACCAGCCAGAGACGCCAAAATCCCCTGCCAGGTAGGCCAGAATCACATGGCGGACGCTCCGGAATCTCCCGCCGGGAAGGTAGGAACCACCTCTCAAACATACTGGAAGCACGTGCCGGACATGCCGGCACCACGTACTGGACAGACCAGAAACACCTGCCGGACCTGCCTGAACCACCTGCTGAGCACACCGGAACAACTTGCTCGACTCGCTGGAGCCACCTGCTGGACACCCCAAAATCACCAGCCAGCTAGGCCAGAACCACTTGCCGTACACTCCGGAATCACCTGCTGGTTACACCAGAGCCACTTGGTGGACAATCCAGAATCACCTGCCGGACATGCCAGAACCACCTGTCACACATGCCGGAACCACGTGCCTGACACGCCGGAACCACCTCGCGGACAGACCGGAACCACCTACCAGACATGCCTGAACCACCTGCCGAGCATGCCGGAACCACCTGCCGGACACGCCAAAATCACCTGCGGGCTAGGCCAGAACCACTTGTAGGACTCTCCTGGAGCACCTGCCGGGCATGCGGGAACCACCTCTCAGACGTGCCAGAACCACGTGCGGCACATGACGGAACCCATTACCGGACAGACCGGAACCACCTGCTGGACACGCCAGAATCACCTGCCAAGAACACCGGAACCACCTGAACAGCTCGCCAGAAACACCTGCCGGACATGCCAAAATCACCTGCCGGCTACACCAGAACCTCTTGCCGGACACTCCGGAATCACCTGCCAGACATGATGCAACCAAATGTCAGACGTGCCAGAACCACGTGCCAGAGACACCGGATGCAACTGCCGAGCATGCCGGAACCTCCTGCTCAACTCGCTGTAACCACCTGCCGGGGACGCCAAAGTCACCTGTCAGCTAGGCCAGAACCACGTGGCGGACTCTATGGAATCACCCGCCGGGCATGCCGGAACCAGCTCTCAGACGTGCCAGAAGCACGTGCCGGACACGCCGGAACCACCTACTAGAGAGACCGGAACCACCTGCCAGACCCGCCTGAACCACCTGCTGAGTACGCTGGAACAACCTGCTCTACTCGCTGGAGCCACCTGCTGGACACGCCAAAATCACCTGATGGCTACGCCAGCACCACTCGGCAGACAAGCCAGAATCACCTGCAGGGTATGCCGGAACCACCTCTCAGACGTGCCAGAACCCCTTGTCGGACACTCCGGAATCACCTGTCAGGCATGCCGGAACCACCTCTCGAACGTGCCAGAATGACGTGCCAGAGACACCGGATGCACCTGCCGAGCACGCCGGAACCTCCTCTTCGACTCGCCGGAACCACCAGCCAGAGACGCCAAAATCCCCTGCCAGGTAGGCCAGAATCACATGGCGGACGCTCCGGAATCTCCCGCCGGGAAGGTAGGAACCACCTCTCAAACATACTGGAAGCACGTGCCGGACATGCCGGCACCACGTACTGGACAGACCAGAAACACCTGCCCGACCTGCCTGAACCACCTGCTGAGCACACCGGAACAACTTGCTCGACTCGCTGGAGCCACCTGCTGGACACCCCAAAATCACCAGCCAGCTAGGCCAGAACCACTTGCCGTACACTCCGGAATCACCTGCTGGTTACACCAGAGCCACTTGGTGGACAATCCAGAATCACCTGCCGGACATGCCAGAACCACCTGTCACACATGCCGGAACCACGTGCCTGACACGCCGGAACCACCTCGCGGACAGACCGGAACCACCTACCAGACATGCCTGAACCACCTGCCGAGCATGCCAGAACCACCTGCCGGACACGCCAAAATCACCTGCGGGCTAGGCCAGAACCACTTGTAGGACTCTCCTGGAGCACCTGCCGGGCATGCGGGAACCACCTCTCAGACGTGCCAGAACCACGTGCGGCACATGACGGAACCCATTACCGGACAGACCGGAACCACCTGCTGGACACGCCAGAATCACCTGCCAAGAACACCGGAACCACCTGAACAGCTCGCCAGAAACACCTGCCGGACATGCCAAAATCACCTGCCGGCTACACCAGAACCTCTTGCCGGACACTCCGGAATCACCTGCCAGACATGATGCAACCAAATGTCAGACGTGCCAGAACCACGTGCCAGAGACACCGGATGCAACTGCCGAGCATGCCGGAACCTCCTGCTCAACTCGCTGTAACCACCTGCCGGGGACGCCAAAGTCACCTGTCAGCTAGGCCAGAACCACGTGGCGGACTCTATGGAATCACCCGCCGGGCATGCCGGAACCAGCTCTCAGACGTGCCAGAAGCACGTGCCGGACACGCCGGAACCACCTACTAGAGAGACCGGAACCACCTGCCAGACCCGCCTGAACCACCTGCTGAGTACGCTGGAACAACCTGCTCTACTCGCTGGAGCCACCTGCTGGACACGCCAAAATCACCTGATGGCTACGCCAGCACCACTCGGCAGACAAGCCAGAATCACCTGCAGGGTATGCCGGAACCACCTCTCAGACGTGCCAGAACCCCTTGTCGGACACTCCGGAATCACCTGTCAGGCATGCCGGAACCACCTCTCGAGCGTGCCAGAATGACGTGCCAGAGACACCGGATGCACCTGCCGAGCACGCCGGAACCTCCTCTTCGACTCGCCGGAACCACCAGCCAGAGACGCCAAAATCCCCTGCCAGGTAGGCCAGAATCACATGGCGGACGCTCCGGAATCTCCCGCCGGGAAGGTAGGAACCACCTCTCAAACATACTGGAAGCACGTGCCGGACATGCCGGCACCACGTACTGGACAGACCAGAAACACCTGCCGGACCTGCCTGAACCACCTGCTGAGCACACCGGAACAACTTGCTCGACTCGCTGGAGCCACCTGCTGGACACCCCAAAATCACCAGCCAGCTAGGCCAGAACCACTTGCCGTACACTCCGGAATCACCTGCTGGTTACACCAGAGCCACTTGGTGGACAATCCAGAATCACCTGCCGGACATGCCAGAACCACCTGTCACACATGCCGGAACCACGTGCCTGACACGCCGGAACCACCTCGCGGACAGACCGGAACCACCTACCAGACATGCCTGAACCACCTGCCGAGCATGCCGGAACCACCTGCCGGACACGCCAAAATCACCTGCGGGCTAGGCCAGAACCACTTGTAGGACTCTCCTGGAGCACCTGCCGGGCATGCGGGAACCACCTCTCAGACGTGCCAGAACCACGTGCGGCACATGACGGAACCCATTACCGGACAGACCGGAACCACCTGCTGGACACGCCAGAATCACCTGCCAAGAACACCGGAACCACCTGAACAGCTCGCCAGAAACACCTGCCGGACATGCCAAAATCACCTGCCGGCTACACCAGAACCTCTTGCCGGACACTCCGGAATCACCTGCCAGACATGATGCAACCAAATGTCAGACGTGCCAGAACCACGTGCCAGAGACACCGGATGCAACTGCCGAGCATGCCGGAACCTCCTGCTCAACTCGCTGTAACCACCTGCCGGGGACGCCAAAGTCACCTGTCAGCTAGGCCAGAACCACGTGGCGGACTCTATGGAATCACCCGCCGGGCATGCCGGAACCAGCTCTCAGACGTGCCAGAAGCACGTGCCGGACACGCCGGAACCACCTACTAGAGAGACCGGAACCACCTGCCAGACCCGCCTGAACCACCTGCTGAGTACGCTGGAACAACCTGCTCTACTCGCTGGAGCCACCTGCTGGACACGCCAAAATCACCTGATGGCTACGCCAGCACCACTCGGCAGACAAGCCAGAATCACCTGCAGGGTATGCCGGAACCACCTCTCAGACGTGCCAGAACCCCTTGTCGGACACTCCGGAATCACCTGTCAGGCATGCCGGAACCACCTCTCGAACGTGCCAGAATGACGTGCCAGAGACACCGGATGCACCTGCCGAGCACGCCGGAACCTCCTCTTCGACTCGCCGGAACCACCAGCCAGAGACGCCAAAATCCCCTGCCAGGTAGGCCAGAATCACATGGCGGACGCTCCGGAATCTCCCGCCGGGAAGGTAGGAACCACCTCTCAAACATACTGGAAGCACGTGCCGGACATGCCGGCACCACGTACTGGACAGACCAGAAACACCTGCCGGACCTGCCTGAACCACCTGCTGAGCACACCGGAACAACTTGCTCGACTCGCTGGAGCCACCTGCTGGACACCCCAAAATCACCAGCCAGCTAGGCCAGAACCACTTGCCGTACACTCCGGAATCACCTGCTGGTTACACCAGAGCCACTTGGTGGACAATCCAGAATCACCTGCCGGACATGCCAGAACCACCTGTCACACATGCCGGAACCACGTGCCTGACACGCCGGAACCACCTCGCGGACAGACCGGAACCACCTACCAGACATGCCTGAACCACCTGCCGAGCATGCCGGAACCACCTGCCGGACACGCCAAAATCACCTGCGGGCTAGGCCAGAACCACTTGTAGGACTCTCCTGGAGCACCTGCCGGGCATGCGGGAACCACCTCTCAGACGTGCCAGAACCACGTGCGGCACATGACGGAACCCATTACCGGACAGACCGGAACCACCTGCTGGACACGCCAGAATCACCTGCCAAGAACACCGGAACCACCTGAACAGCTCGCCAGAAACACCTGCCGGACATGCCAAAATCACCTGCCGGCTACACCAGAACCTCTTGCCGGACACTCCGGAATCACCTGCCAGACATGATGCAACCAAATGTCAGACGTGCCAGAACCACGTGCCAGAGACACCGGATGCAACTGCCGAGCATGCCGGAACCTCCTGCTCAACTCGCTGTAACCACCTGCCGGGGACGCCAAAGTCACCTGTCAGCTAGGCCAGAACCACGTGGCGGACTCTATGGAATCACCCGCCGGGCATGCCGGAACCAGCTCTCAGACGTGCCAGAAGCACGTGCCGGACACGCCGGAACCACCTACTAGAGAGACCGGAACCACCTGCCAGACCCGCCTGAACCACCTGCTGAGTACGCTGGAACAACCTGCTCTACTCGCTGGAGCCACCTGCTGGACACGCCAAAATCACCTGATGGCTACGCCAGCACCACTCGGCAGACAAGCCAGAATCACCTGCAGGGTATGCCGGAACCACCTCTCAGACGTGCCAGAACCCCTTGTCGGACACTCCGGAATCACCTGTCAGGCATGCCGGAACCACCTCTCGAACGTGCCAGAATGACGTGCCAGAGACACCGGATGCACCTGCCGAGCACGCCGGAACCTCCTGTTCGACTCGCCGGAACCACCAGCCAGAGACGCCAAAATCCCCTGCCAGGTAGGCCAGAATCACATGGCGGACGCTCCGGAATCTCCCGCCGGGAAGGTAGGAACCACCTCTCAAACATACTGGAAGCACGTGCCGGACATGCCGGCACCACGTACTGGACAGACCAGAAACACCTGCCGGACCTGCCTGAACCACCTGCTGAGCACACCGGAACAACTTGCTCGACTCGCTGGAGCCACCTGCTGGACACCCCAAAATCACCAGCCAGCTAGGCCAGAACCACTTGCCGTACACTCCGGAATCACCTGCTGGTTACACCAGAGCCACTTGGTGGACAATCCAGAATCACCTGCCGGACATGCCAGAACCACCTGTCACACATGCCGGAACCACGTGCCTGACACGCCGGAACCACCTCGCGGACAGACCGGAACCACCTACCAGACATGCCTGAACCACCTGCCGAGCATGCCGGAACCACCTGCCGGACACGCCAAAATCACCTGCGGGCTAGGCCAGAACCACTTGTAGGACTCTCCTGGAGCACCTGCCGGGCATGCGGGAACCACCTCTCAGACGTGCCAGAACCACGTGCGGCACATGACGGAACCCATTACCGGACAGACCGGAACCACCTGCTGGACACGCCAGAATCACCTGCCAAGAACACCGGAACCACCTGAACAGCTCGCCAGAAACACCTGCCGGACATGCCAAAATCACCTGCCGGCTACACCAGAACCTCTTGCCGGACACTCCGGAATCACCTGCCAGACATGATGCAACCAAATGTCAGACGTGCCAGAACCACGTGCCAGAGACACCGGATGCAACTGCCGAGCATGCCGGAACCTCCTGCTCAACTCGCTGTAACCACCTGCCGGGGACGCCAAAGTCACCTGTCAGCTAGGCCAGAACCACGTGGCGGACTCTATGGAATCACCCGCCGGGCATGCCGGAACCAGCTCTCAGACGTGCCAGAAGCACGTGCCGGACACGCCGGAACCACCTACTAGAGAGACCGGAACCACCTGCCAGACCCGCCTGAACCACCTGCTGAGTACGCTGGAACAACCTGCTCTACTCGCTGGAGCCACCTGCTGGACACGCCAAAATCACCTGATGGCTACGCCAGCACCACTCGGCAGACAAGCCAGAATCACCTGCAGGGTATGCCGGAACCACCTCTCAGACGTGCCAGAACCCCTTGTCGGACACTCCGGAATCACCTGTCAGGCATGCCGGAACCACCTCTCGAACGTGCCAGAATGACGTGCCAGAGACACCGGATGCACCTGCCGAGCACGCCGGAACCTCCTGTTCGACTCGCCGGAACCACCAGCCAGAGACGCCAAAATCCCCTGCCAGGTAGGCCAGAATCACATGGCGGACGCTCCGGAATCTCCCGCCGGGAAGGTAGGAACCACCTCTCAAACATACTGGAAGCACGTGCCGGACATGCCGGCACCACGTACTGGACAGACCAGAAACACCTGCCGGACCTGCCTGAACCACCTGCTGAGCACACCGGAACAACTTGCTCGACTCGCTGGAGCCACCTGCTGGACACCCCAAAATCACCAGCCAGCTAGGCCAGAACCACTTGCCGTACACTCCGGAATCACCTGCTGGTTACACCAGAGCCACTTGGTGGACAATCCAGAATCACCTGCCGGACATGCCAGAACCACCTGTCACACATGCCGGAACCACGTGCCTGACACGCCGGAACCACCTCGCGGACAGACCGGAACCACCTACCAGACATGCCTGAACCACCTGCCGAGCATGCCGGAACCACCTGCCGGACACGCCAAAATCACCTGCGGGCTAGGCCAGAACCACTTGTAGGACTCTCCTGGAGCACCTGCCGGGCATGCGGGAACCACCTCTCAGACGTGCCAGAACCACGTGCGGCACATGACGGAACCCATTACCGGACAGACCGGAACCACCTGCTGGACACGCCAGAATCACCTGCCAAGAACACCGGAACCACCTGAACAGCTCGCCAGAAACACCTGCCGGACATGCCAAAATCACCTGCCGGCTACACCAGAACCTCTTGCCGGACACTCCGGAATCACCTGCCAGACATGATGCAACCAAATGTCAGACGTGCCAGAACCACGTGCCAGAGACACCGGATGCAACTGCCGAGCATGCCGGAACCTCCTGCTCAACTCGCTGTAACCACCTGCCGGGGACGCCAAAGTCACCTGTCAGCTAGGCCAGAACCACGTGGCGGACTCTATGGAATCACCCGCCGGGCATGCCGGAACCAGCTCTCAGACGTGCCAGAAGCACGTGCCGGACACGCCGGAACCACCTACTAGAGAGACCGGAACCACCTGCCAGACCCGCCTGAACCACCTGCTGAGTACGCTGAACAACCTGCTCTACTCGCTGGAGCCACCTGCTGGACACGCCAAAATCACCTGATGGCTACGCCAGCACCACTCGGCAGACAAGCCAGAATCACCTGCAGGGTATGCCGGAACCACCTCTCAGACGTGCCAGAACCCCTTGTCGGACACTCCGGAATCACCTGTCAGGCATGCCGGAACCACCTCTCGAGCGTGCCAGAATGACGTGCCAGAGACACCGGATGCACCTGCCGAGCACAGCCGGAACCTCCTCTTCGACTCGCCGGAACCACCAGCAGAGACGCCAAATCCCCTGCCAGGTAGGCCAGAATCACATGGCGGACGCTCCGGAATCTCCCGCCGGGAAGGTAGGAACCACCTCTCAAACATACTGGAAGCACGTGCCGGACATGCCGGCACCACGTACTGGACAGACCAGAAACACCTGCCGACCTGCCTGAACCACCTGCTGAGCACACCGGAACAACTTGCTCGACTCGCTGGAGCCACCTGCTGGACACCCCAAAATCACCAGCCAGCTAGGCCAGAACCACTTGCCGTACACTCCGGAATCACCTGCTGGTTACACCAGAGCCACTTGGTGGACAATCCAGAATCACCTGCCGGACATGCCAGAACCACCTGTCACACATGCCGGAACCACGGCCTGACACGCCGGAACCACCTCGCGGACAGACCGGAACCACCTACCAGACATGCCTGAACCACCTGCCGAGCATGCCGGAACCACCTGCCGGACACGCCAAAATCACCTGCGGGCTAGGCCAGACCACTTGTAGGACTCTCCTGGAGCACCTGCCGGGCATGCGGGAACCACCTCTCAGACGTGCCAGAACCACGTGCGGCACATGACGGAACCATTACCGGACAGACCGAACCACCTGCTGGACACGCCAGAATCACCTGCCAAGAACACCGGAACCACCTGAACAGCTCGCCAGAAACACCTGCCGGACATGCCAAAATCACCTGCCGGCTACACCAGAACTCTTGCCGGACACTCCGGAATCACCTGCCAGACATGATGCAACCAAATGTCAGACGTGCCAGAACCACGTGCCAGAGACACCGGATGCAACTGCCGAGCATGCCGGAACCTCCTGCTCAACTCGCTGTAACCACCTGCCGGGGACGCCAAAGTCACCTGTCAGCTAGGCCAGAACCACGTGGCGGACTCTATGGAATCACCCGCCGGGCATGCCGGAACCAGCTCTCAGACGTGCCAGAAGCACGTGCCGGACACGCCGGAACCACCTACTAGAGAGACCGGAACCACCTGCCAGACCCGCCTGAACCACCTGCTGAGTACGCTGGAACAACCTGCTCTACTCGCTGGAGCCACCTGCTGGACACGCCAAAATCACCTGATGGCTACGCCAGCACCACTCGGCAGACAAGCCAGAATCACCTGCAGGGTATGCCGGGAACCACCTCTCAGACGTGCCAGAACCCCTTGTCGGACACTCCGGAATCACCTGTCAGGCATGCCGGAACCACCTCTCGAGCGTGCCAGAATGACGTGCCAGAGACACCGGATGCACCTGCCGAGCACAGCCGGAACCTCCTCTTCGACTCGCCGGAACCACCAGCCAGAGACGCCAAAATCCCCTGCCAGGTAGGCCAGAATCACATGGCGGACGCTCCGGAATCTCCCGCCGGGAAGGTAGGAACCACCTCTCAAACATACTGGAAGCACGTGCCGGACATGCCGGCACCACGTACTGGACAGGACCAGAAACACCTGCCGGACCTGCCTGAACACCTGCTGAGCACACCGAACAACTTGCTCGACTCGCTGGAGCCACCTGCTGGACACCCCAAAATCACCAGCCAGCTAGGCCAGAACCACTTGCCGTACACTCCGGAATCACCTGCTGGTTACACCAGAGCCACTTGGTGGACAATCCAGAATCACCTGCCGGACATGCCAGAACCACCTGTCACACATGCCGGAACCACGTGCCTGACACGCCGGAACCACCTCGCGGACAGACCGGAACCACCTACCAGACATGCCTGAACCACCTGCCGAGCATGCCGGAACCACCTGCCGGACACGCCAAAATCACCTGCGGGCTAGGCCAGAACCACTTGTAGGACTCTCCTGGAGCACCTGCCGGGCATGCGGGAACCACCTCTCAGACGTGCCAGAACCACGTGCGGCACATGACGGAACCCATTACCGGACAGACCGGAACCACCTGCTGGACACGCCAGAATCACCTGCCAAGAACACCGGAACCACCTGAACAGCTCGCCAGAAACACCTGCCGGACATGCCAAAATCACCTGCCGGCTACACCAGAACCTCTTGCCGGACACTCCGGAATCACCTGCCAGACATGATGCAACCAAATGTCAGACGTGCCAGAACCACGTGCCAGAGACACCGGATGCAACTGCCGAGCATGCCGGAACCTCCTGCTCAACTCGCTGTAACCACCTGCCGGGGACGCCAAAGTCACCTGTCAGCTAGGCCAGAACCACGTGGCGGACTCTATGGAATCACCCGCCGGGCATGCCGGAACCAGCTCTCAGACGTGCCAGAAGCACGTGCCGGACACGCCGGAACCACCTACTAGAGAGACCGGAACCACCTGCCAGACCCGCCTGAACCACCTGCTGAGTACGCTGGAACAACCTGCTCTACTCGCTGGAGCCACCTGCTGGACACGCCAAAATCACCTGATGGCTACGCAGCACCACTCGGCAGACAAGCCAGAATCACCTGCAGGGTATGCCGGAACCACCTCTCAGACGTGCCAGAACCCCTTGTCGGACACTCCGGAATCACCTGTCAGGCATGCCGGAACCACCTCTCGAACGTGCCAGAATGACGTGCCAGAGACACCGGATGCACCTGCCGAGCACGCCGGAACCTCCTCTTCGACTCGCCGGAACCACCAGCCAGAGACGCCAAAATCCCCTGCCAGGTAGGCCAGAATCACATGGCGGACGCTCCGGAATCTCCCGCCGGGAAGGTAGGAACCACCTCTCAAACATACTGGAAGCACGTGCCGGACATGCCGGCACACGTACTGGACAGACCAGAAACACCTGCCGGACCTGCCTGAACCACCTGCTGAGCACACCGGAACAACTTGCTCGACTCGCTGGAGCCACCTGCTGGACACCCCAAAATCACCAGCCAGCTAGGCCAGAAACCACTTGCCGTACACTCCGGAATCACCTGCTGGTTACACCAGAGCCACTTGGTGGACAATCCAGAATCACCTGCCGGACATGCAGAACACCTGTCACACATGCCGGAACCACGTGCCTGACACGCCGGAACCACCTCGCGGACAGACCGGAACCACCTACCAGACATGCCTGAACCACCTGCCGAGCATGCCGGAACCACCTGCCGGACACGCCAAATCACCTGCGGGCTAGGCCAGAACCACTTGTAGGACTCTCCTGGAGCACCTGCCGGGCATCTCCAACGGGTGGCTCAATTGGCTCACATTGCTGAGGTGAGGTAAACACTTACGGACAAGTCGCGAGCTGGCCCACCGCTGGTTGATGGGCTCCCCAGCGCTGCTATGCCCACCCACAAACACGCATTGCGAACCACAGCGCGACACTGGCCGCCACTACTGAAAAGTAACCCACTGACCACAGATTCCCCGAAGCTCTCTCAATGCTTGATCCCCCTCACACCTATGAAGACCGAACTGACTGAGAATGGCCGACGCTCCCTGCACACTGCATGCTGAGAGCCACAGTCTCGGCTATCTCACCCCGCTGTCGACCTGCCGCCCCCTTCGGGCAGAACGGTGGAACAACGCAACCCATGGCCGGACTACACTAGATCCCAGCCCAGGGCAAGACCGGGCAGGACGCCCCTGCCGGGACACCCATGCAGGCTCCCCGGGAGGAAGGAGGCCCGGCGCACCGCGCAGCCCAGCAAGACTACGAGCCACAAGCGCAGCATAGCAACCACGCCGCCTGACGAACAATGCGCAATGACTGCTAGCACACGGCTGAACTGTCAACTTCTACCCCCCCGCCCCAGTTGCACAATGAAGCAACAATGAAGGCATGCGCCACACTACCCACAGCGCAAGACTCCCCAGAGATGCCACGGGCCTGGACCGACGGCACAGCCCCATGACCCCACAACACACCACATCGCTGCCGCTGCAAACCCGGTAAAACTCCCAAGTACTACACTGCCTCTCACAGCACTCTGCACTGGATGCGAGCGTGAGCGCTCCCCGAGAGATACCTGGCTGGGACCTGGGCGACCAAGGTGAAGAGAAAGACTGGACGCGCTAGGGAAATCACCACCGGACAGTCGACAAACCCATGCAAGAGGGAAGGGTCGCTCGACCGGCAACAGGGCAAACCCCCCAACTGGCGAAGCACGCGCGGGTGCCGAAGGCCCAGACACCTGCCAACCCCGACTGTCTGGCTGCTGCCACTCCACTGCTGCAACGTGAGGCAACAAGACCGACACTGCTGTTGGACCCACTGGTCATGAGGCACCGGGGATCCGCGCGAAAACCTCCCACCGAGTGCAGACAGCCCCACCTGGAATGCCGACGGCTGACGCCACCCACGCAGCGCACTTGCAACCGCCCCATAATGCCGACGCCAGAAACCCGCTCCCTCTCTGCCCGCCGCAGAATAAATCGCATGGGCTAACGTCCCAAACACACTCCGAAACCCACGGAAACCACTGACTGCAGGCCAAAGCAACCCAAGCGGGTGTGCCTCCACACCACAACTCGGAGTCGGGAGCCTCTGCACCCTCACAACTGGGCACCGATTCGGGGTGTGCCTGGACACCACCTCAACAGACGCTGACCAGCACTCAGCAATGCACACAGAACTACCACCCTCCACAGGATAGCGCTTGCCACCGAAGCTGATGCGCGACCAACCCAGGACCACACCCCACTCACAGCAAACGCAAGCAGCTGAGGACTCCAGTCGTTGAGCGGCTCACAGTGAAGGACACACCAGAACGAGGACCACCACCCTGACTCTTGGAAACACCCTCCTGTGCCCGCCCCCCTAGCGACCAGCTGCAACAAGTACTGGGGCCTGATACGACAACGTGCTAGCGGGCTGAGGCCTCTACACCCGACCCCCCATGCCATGTGCTACAACAACCTAACTCGGGCATCTGCGACAGCAATGAGAAGCAGCATGCCCACCCTGGTGCAACTCAAACTCGCCCCCTGACACTCACGAATGCGCACCAGGCTCAGCCGCTGAGCACACCAACGTGGGCCCCCACCACCCCCCACACTGACTGTACTGTTGCCCGCCAGACACGTTGGACGCAGTCGCTAGACGAAGCCGCTGGGAACCCTCCTAGAGCCGGCTATTCGGGACTGAACTGCAGCTCATGCTGTCACACAGAGCCCTACTCATCACCTGACCTGGAGCCCCTGGCTGATCCCTAAAACCACGGGACTGTCGTGGCTCAACTGCCGACACCGACGATGTGAAGCCCCGACCCGAACAGCAGCGTGCCCTGGGAAAGGATGAGTACGCACTGCCTGCGTGGATCGGGACACCATGTCATCAGCTAAAACAGGACCGACGGGTGCCCGCGTGGACAGGACTGGGCACGGCATCCTCAGACACCCACCAGTCTGGGCCAGATACCCCACGGGAGAAAGTACGGCGAACTGACTGACCTGCACAGCCCACCACACCAGGAGCCTCCACACCAACAGCACTCCACACTGCAAACCGCCACCGGCTCCAGCTCACTACTCCAACCAACATCCAGATGTAGTCCCTGAAAGTGATGAAACCATAGTGAAAACGCCACACCACCACTCAGCAACAACCGACTGGGAGGCACCGAAACAGACGCACTACAAAACTGCATCCGACTGTGCAGCGCGCCCCTGCCGGCACGAACTCCGCGACACACGCGGCGAAACACGACCACATGCAGCACTTGCCACATCCGCCCGCTGACTCTAACAGCGATCGATCCTCTGGGGCGCACATGGCTGGCACCCCACCGAAACGACAGTGACCTGCCGATACCAAGAGAATCGAGACAATGAGCACCTGTACCGTGCCTGCACCACACGCATCCTGCCAGCCCCTGACACCCAGAACGAACCCCGACCGTCTGAGGACACGGGCATCTACTCAGCAACCGCTGGCTGAGATGCGGCACTCAACACTGGGCCGCACTCGTGGGACCCTGCCTGTGAGCACTGGCACGCACTAAACCTGGCTAGCGGCAACAGCACCATGCACGCACAAAAACGCGGCACACACCTCTACACAGCTAGTGTAACTCAGAGACTCGAGATCCAGCCGGGACGCTGGAAATCTCGGGACCCTGGCTCAACGACTCCACACAACCCCCACACTAAGAGATGGACGGTGGGAATGCTGGTAACTGAAACTGGAATTGGCCTAAATCGACAAACAGCACCGCCCGGAGTTGCCCGAATGATGGACAGCGCAACCACTCGCAATGACATCCACTGCGAGAGCCACAAACCCACACTGCAGCACTGGAGCAACCTCCAGATGAACGGACAACACACGTGCGTTCGCTGCCTGCACGGACCCTTCCTGGCCCCACCATGGCACCCCAGCCGGGTGGCATCGAACGCGACACGTGCGAACGAGACTGGCCGGGGATAAAAACATCTGCTAGGTGGAACTGAACAGGGGACCAATCAATGATGCTCCAACACTGAACCCTCGGGAGCATTAGCCCACACGAGACGGCTGGTGCTCCACCCTCTCCCAGACGACCTGGACTACACGGGATCATGGCTCGCCAAAAGGCCTTGGTACAACGAACAAGCCTGCTGCGGCCCACACATGCCTCGCAACCTCAATGGACACAATCACCTGAGGTCGGCTGCCTTGATGCGCCCCTACACACCCTATCATGCCTCCACGGACACAGCCTCAACACCCACACCTGCACACGAACATGCGAAGCCTCCCCTACACCCTCGCACTGCCGCACGGGCTGCAGGTCCCACGACTGCACACTGAACCCTCCGAAGACATGTGATGCGTTAGCACATTGCAAGCTTGGGTAGCTGCACACAGCACAAGCCAACCACACACTGCAAGGCACATCCCGGCACACACTCACTTACAGACCACGCACCCCCTAGCTAACCACCTCACCACCGATATGCGAGACGGCAAGGGCCACTAGCAACTGGCCACATGATGCCTAGGAGAGACCGCCCTTGACTGGGCTGCACCGCCTCATCAAGCCGCCAGGGGGGCACGAGGAAACACTGACACCGGGAATGGAGAATAACTTGGGCTTATGCGACAATACACCACGGCTTGAACAGGGACGACTGCTGTACCCAGCACCCTGCCCGGCCCCCCTGATGGCCTAGACCAAAGGGCCGACTGCCACGATCCCAGAACTTGAGTGGAAAGCCTGTCACACATGCCGGAACCACGTGCCTGACACGCCGGAACCACCTCGCGGACAGACCGGAACCACCTACCAGACATGCCTGAACCACCTGCCGAGCATGCCGGAACCACCTGCCGGACACGCCAAAATCACCTGCGGGCTAGGCCAGAACCACTTGTAGGACTCTCCTGGAGCACCTGCCGGGCATGCGGGAACCACCTCACAGACGTGCCAGAACCACGTGCGGCACATGACGGAACCCATTACCGGACAGACCGGAACCACCTGCTGGACACGCCAGAATCACCTGCCAAGAACACGGAACCACCTGAACAGCTCGCCAGAAACACCTGCCGGACATGCCAAAATCACCTGCCGGCTACACCAGAACCTCTTGCCGGACACTCCGGAATCACCTGCCAGACATGATGCAACCAAATGTCAGACGTGCCAGAACCACGTGCCAGAGACACCGGATGCAACTGCCGAGCATGCCGGAACCTCCTGCTCAACTCGCTGTAACCACCTGCCGGGGACGCCAAAGTCACCTGTCAGCTAGGCCAGAAACCACGTGGCGGACTCTATGGAATCACCCGTCGGGCATGCCGGAACCAGCTCTCAGACGTGCCAGAAGCACGTGCCGGACACGCCGGAACCACCTACTAGAGAGACCGGAACCACCTGCCAGACCCGCCTGAACCACCTGCTGAGTACGCTGGAACAACCTGCTCTACTCGCTGGAGCCACCTGCTGGACACGCCAAAATCACCTGATGGCTACGCCAGCACCACTCGGCAGACAAGCCAGAATCACCTGCAGGGTATGCCGGAACCACCTCTCAGACGTGCCAGAACCCCTTGTCGGACACTCCGGAATCACCTGTCAGGCATGCCGGAACCACCTCTCGAACGTGCCAGAATGACGTGCCAGAGACACCGGATGCACCTGCCGAGCACGCCGGAACCTCCTCTTCGACTCGCCGGAACCACCAGCCAGAGACGCCAAAATCCCCTGCCAGGTAGGCCAGAATCACATGGCGGACGCTCCGGAATCTCCCGCCGGGAAGGTAGGAACCACCTCTCAAACATACTGGAAGCACGTGCCGGACATGCCGGCACCACGTACTGGACAGACCAGAAACACCTGCCGGACCTGCCTGAACCACCTGCTGAGCACACCGGAACAACTTGCTCGACTCGCTGGAGCCACCTGCTGGACACCCCAAAATCACCAGCCAGCTAGGCCAGAACCACTTGCCGTACACTCCGGAATCACCTGCTGGTTACACCAGAGCCACTTGGTGGACAATCCAGAATCACCTGCCGGACATGCCAGAACCACCTGTCACACATGCCGGAACCACGTGCCTGACACGCCGGAACCACCTCGCGGAAAGACCGGAACCACCTACCAGACATGCCTGAACCACCTGCCGAGCATGCCGGAACCACCTGCCGGACACGCCAAAATCACCTGCGGGCTAGGCCAGAACCACTTGTAGGACTCTCCTGGAGCACCTGCCGGGCATGCGGGAACCACCTCTCAGACGTGCCAGAACCACGTGCGGCACATGACGGAACCCATTACCGGACAGACCGGAACCACCTGCTGGACACGCCAGAATCACCTGCCAAGAACACCGGAACCACCTGAACAGCTCGCCAGAAACACCTGCCGGACATGCCAAAATCACCTGCCGGCTACACCAGAACCTCTTGCCGGACACTCCGGAATCACCTGCCAGACATGATGCAACCAAATGTCAGACGTGCCAGAACCACGTGCCAGAGACACCGGATGCAACTGCCGAGCATGCCGGAACCTCCTGCTCAACTCGCTGTAACCACCTGCCGGGGACGCCAAAGTCACCTGTCAGCTAGGCCAGAACCACGTGGCGGACTCTATGGAATCACCCGCCGGGCATGCCGGAACCAGCTCTCAGACGTGCCAGAAGCACGTGCCGGACACGCCGGAACCACCTACTAGAGAGACCGGAACCACCTGCCAGACCCGCCTGAACCACCTGCTGAGTACGCTGGAACAACCTGCTCTACTCGCTGGAGCCACCTGCTGGACACGCCAAAATCACCTGATGGCTACGCCAGCACCACTCGGCAGACAAGCCAGAATCACCTGCAGGGTATGCCGGAACCACCTCTCAGACGTGCCAGAACCCCTTGTCGGACACTCCGGAATCACCTGTCAGGCATGCCGGAACCACCTCTCGAACGTGCCAGAATGACGTGCCAGAGACACCGGATGCACCTGCCGAGCACGCCGGAACCTCCTCTTCGACTCGCCGGAACCACCAGCCAGAGACGCCAAAATCCCCTGCCAGGTAGGCCAGAATCACATGGCGGACGCTCCGGAATCTCCCGCCGGGAAGGTAGGAACCACCTCTCAAACATACTGGAAGCACGTGCCGGACATGCCGGCACCACGTACTGGACAGACCAGAAACACCTGCCGGACCTGCCTGAACCACCTGCTGAGCACACCGGAACAACTTGCTCGACTCGCTGGAGCCACCTGCTGGACACCCCAAAATCACCAGCCAGCTAGGCCAGAACCACTTGCCGTACACTCCGGAATCACCTGCTGGTTACACCAGAGCCACTTGGTGGACAATCCAGAATCACCTGCCGGACATGCCAGAACCACCTGTCACACATGCCGGAACCACGTGCCTGACACGCCGGAACCACCTCGCGGACAGACCGGAACCACCTACCAGACATGCCTGAACCACCTGCCGAGCATGCCGGAACCACCTGCCGGACACGCCAAAATCACCTGCGGGCTAGGCCAGAACCACTTGTAGGACTCTCCTGGAGCACCTGCCGGGCATGCGGGAACCACCTCTCAGACGTGCCAGAACCACGTGCGGCACATGACGGAACCCATTACCGGACAGACCGGAACCACCTGCTGGACACGCCAGAATCACCTGCCAAGAACACCGGAACCACCTGAACAGCTCGCCAGAAACACCTGCCGGACATGCCAAAATCACCTGCCGGCTACACCAGAACCTCTTGCCGGACACTCCGGAATCACCTGCCAGACATGATGCAACCAAATGTCAGACGTGCCAGAACCACGTGCCAGAGACACCGGATGCAACTGCCGAGCATGCCGGAACCTCCTGCTCAACTCGCTGTAACCACCTGCCGGGGACGCCAAAGTCACCTGTCAGCTAGGCCAGAACCACGTGGCGGACTCTATGGAATCACCCGCCGGGCATGCCGGAACCAGCTCTCAGACGTGCCAGAAGCACGTGCCGGACACGCCGGAACCACCTACTAGAGAGACCGGAACCACCTGCCAGACCCGCCTGAACCACCTGCTGAGTACGCTGGAACAACCTGCTCTACTCGCTGGAGCCACCTGCTGGACACGCCAAAATCACCTGATGGCTACGCCAGCACCACTCGGCAGACAAGCCAGAATCACCTGCAGGGTATGCCGGAACCACCTCTCAGACGTGCCAGAACCCCTTGTCGGACACTCCGGAATCACCTGTCAGGCATGCCGGAACCACCTCTCGAACGTGCCAGAATGACGTGCCAGAGACACCGGATGCACCTGCCGAGCACGCCGGAACCTCCTGTTCGACTCGCCGGAACCACCAGCCAGAGACGCCAAAATCCCCTGCCAGGTAGGCCAGAATCACATGGCGGACGCTCCGGAATCTCCCGCCGGGAAGGTAGGAACCACCTCTCAAACATACTGGAAGCACGTGCCGGACATGCCGGCACCACGTACTGGACAGACCAGAAACACCTGCCGGACCTGCCTGAACCACCTGCTGAGCACACCGGAACAACTTGCTCGACTCGCTGGAGCCACCTGCTGGACACCCCAAAATCACCAGCCAGCTAGGCCAGAACCACTTGCCGTACACTCCGGAATCACCTGCTGGTTACACCAGAGCCACTTGGTGGACAATCCAGAATCACCTGCCGGACATGCCAGAACCACCTGTCACACATGCCGGAACCACGTGCCTGACACGCCGGAACCACCTCGCGGACAGACCGGAACCACCTACCAGACATGCCTGAACCACCTGCCGAGCATGCCGGAACCACCTGCCGGACACGCCAAAATCACCTGCGGGCTAGGCCAGAACCACTTGTAGGACTCTCCTGGAGCACCTGCCGGGCATGCGGGAACCACCTCTCAGACGTGCCAGAACCACGTGCGGCACATGACGGAACCCATTACCGGACAGACCGGAACCACCTGCTGGACACGCCAGAATCACCTGCCAAGAACACCGGAACCACCTGAACAGCTCGCCAGAAACACCTGCCGGACATGCCAAAATCACCTGCCGGCTACACCAGAACCTCTTGCCGGACACTCCGGAATCACCTGCCAGACATGATGCAACCAAATGTCAGACGTGCCAGAACCACGTGCCAGAGACACCGGATGCAACTGCCGAGCATGCCGGAACCTCCTGCTCAACTCGCTGTAACCACCTGCCGGGGACGCCAAAGTCACCTGTCAGCTAGGCCAGAACCACGTGGCGGACTCTATGGAATCACCCGCCGGGCATGCCGGAACCAGCTCTCAGACGTGCCAGAAGCACGTGCCGGACACGCCGGAACCACCTACTAGAGAGACCGGAACCACCTGCCAGACCCGCCTGAACCACCTGCTGAGTACGCTGGAACAACCTGCTCTACTCGCTGGAGCCACCTGCTGGACACGCCAAAATCACCTGATGGCTACGCCAGCACCACTCGGCAGACAAGCCAGAATCACCTGCAGGGTATGCCGGAACCACCTCTCAGACGTGCCAGAACCCCTTGTCGGACACTCCGGAATCACCTGTCAGGCATGCCGGAACCACCTCTCGAACGTGCCAGAATGACGTGCCAGAGACACCGGATGCACCTGCCGAGCACGCCGGAACCTCCTCTTCGACTCGCCGGAACCACCAGCCAGAGACGCCAAAATCCCCTGCCAGGTAGGCCAGAATCACATGGCGGACGCTCCGGAATCTCCCGCCGGGAAGGTAGGAACCACCTCTCAAACATACTGGAAGCACGTGCCGGACATGCCGGCACCACGTACTGGACAGACCAGAAACACCTGCCCGACCTGCCTGAACCACCTGCTGAGCACACCGGAACAACTTGCTCGACTCGCTGGAGCCACCTGCTGGACACCCCAAAATCACCAGCCAGCTAGGCCAGAACCACTTGCCGTACACTCCGGAATCACCTGCTGGTTACACCAGAGCCACTTGGTGGACAATCCAGAATCACCTGCCGGACATGCCAGAACCACCTGTCACACATGCCGGAACCACGTGCCTGACACGCCGGAACCACCTCGCGGACAGACCGGAACCACCTACCAGACATGCCTGAACCACCTGCCGAGCATGCCAGAACCACCTGCCGGACACGCCAAAATCACCTGCGGGCTAGGCCAGAACCACTTGTAGGACTCTCCTGGAGCACCTGCCGGGCATGCGGGAACCACCTCTCAGACGTGCCAGAACCACGTGCGGCACATGACGGAACCCATTACCGGACAGACCGGAACCACCTGCTGGACACGCCAGAATCACCTGCCAAGAACACCGGAACCACCTGAACAGCTCGCCAGAAACACCTGCCGGACATGCCAAAATCACCTGCCGGCTACACCAGAACCTCTTGCCGGACACTCCGGAATCACCTGCCAGACATGATGCAACCAAATGTCAGACGTGCCAGAACCACGTGCCAGAGACACCGGATGCAACTGCCGAGCATGCCGGAACCTCCTGCTCAACTCGCTGTAACCACCTGCCGGGGACGCCAAAGTCACCTGTCAGCTAGGCCAGAACCACGTGGCGGACTCTATGGAATCACCCGCCGGGCATGCCGGAACCAGCTCTCAGACGTGCCAGAAGCACGTGCCGGACACGCCGGAACCACCTACTAGAGAGACCGGAACCACCTGCCAGACCCGCCTGAACCACCTGCTGAGTACGCTGGAACAACCTGCTCTACTCGCTGGAGCCACCTGCTGGACACGCCAAAATCACCTGATGGCTACGCCAGCACCACTCGGCAGACAAGCCAGAATCACCTGCAGGGTATGCCGGAACCACCTCTCAGACGTGCCAGAACCCCTTGTCGGACACTCCGGAATCACCTGTCAGGCATGCCGGAACCACCTCTCGAGCGTGCCAGAATGACGTGCCAGAGACACCGGATGCACCTGCCGAGCACGCCGGAACCTCCTCTTCGACTCGCCGGAACCACCAGCCAGAGACGCCAAAATCCCCTGCCAGGTAGGCCAGAATCACATGGCGGACGCTCCGGAATCTCCCGCCGGGAAGGTAGGAACCACCTCTCAAACATACTGGAAGCACGTGCCGGACATGCCGGCACCACGTACTGGACAGACCAGAAACACCTGCCGGACCTGCCTGAACCACCTGCTGAGCACACCGGAACAACTTGCTCGACTCGCTGGAGCCACCTGCTGGACACCCCAAAATCACCAGCCAGCTAGGCCAGAACCACTTGCCGTACACTCCGGAATCACCTGCTGGTTACACCAGAGCCACTTGGTGGACAATCCAGAATCACCTGCCGGACATGCCAGAACCACCTGTCACACATGCCGGAACCACGTGCCTGACACGCCGGAACCACCTCGCGGACAGACCGGAACCACCTACCAGACATGCCTGAACCACCTGCCGAGCATGCCGGAACCACCTGCCGGACACGCCAAAATCACCTGCGGGCTAGGCCAGAACCACTTGTAGGACTCTCCTGGAGCACCTGCCGGGCATGCGGGAACCACCTCTCAGACGTGCCAGAACCACGTGCGGCACATGACGGAACCCATTACCGGACAGACCGGAACCACCTGCTGGACACGCCAGAATCACCTGCCAAGAACACCGGAACCACCTGAACAGCTCGCCAGAAACACCTGCCGGACATGCCAAAATCACCTGCCGGCTACACCAGAACCTCTTGCCGGACACTCCGGAATCACCTGCCAGACATGATGCAACCAAATGTCAGACGTGCCAGAACCACGTGCCAGAGACACCGGATGCAACTGCCGAGCATGCCGGAACCTCCTGCTCAACTCGCTGTAACCACCTGCCGGGGACGCCAAAGTCACCTGTCAGCTAGGCCAGAACCACGTGGCGGACTCTATGGAATCACCCGCCGGGCATGCCGGAACCAGCTCTCAGACGTGCCAGAAGCACGTGCCGGACACGCCGGAACCACCTACTAGAGAGACCGGAACCACCTGCCAGACCCGCCTGAACCACCTGCTGAGTACGCTGGAACAACCTGCTCTACTCGCTGGAGCCACCTGCTGGACACGCCAAAATCACCTGATGGCTACGCCAGCACCACTCGGCAGACAAGCCAGAATCACCTGCAGGGTATGCCGGAACCACCTCTCAGACGTGCCAGAACCCCTTGTCGGACACTCCGGAATCACCTGTCAGGCATGCCGGAACCACCTCTCGAACGTGCCAGAATGACGTGCCAGAGACACCGGATGCACCTGCCGAGCACGCCGGAACCTCCTCTTCGACTCGCCGGAACCACCAGCCAGAGACGCCAAAATCCCCTGCCAGGTAGGCCAGAATCACATGGCGGACGCTCCGGAATCTCCCGCCGGGAAGGTAGGAACCACCTCTCAAACATACTGGAAGCACGTGCCGGACATGCCGGCACCACGTACTGGACAGACCAGAAACACCTGCCGGACCTGCCTGAACCACCTGCTGAGCACACCGGAACAACTTGCTCGACTCGCTGGAGCCACCTGCTGGACACCCCAAAATCACCAGCCAGCTAGGCCAGAACCACTTGCCGTACACTCCGGAATCACCTGCTGGTTACACCAGAGCCACTTGGTGGACAATCCAGAATCACCTGCCGGACATGCCAGAACCACCTGTCACACATGCCGGAACCACGTGCCTGACACGCCGGAACCACCTCGCGGACAGACCGGAACCACCTACCAGACATGCCTGAACCACCTGCCGAGCATGCCGGAACCACCTGCCGGACACGCCAAAATCACCTGCGGGCTAGGCCAGAACCACTTGTAGGACTCTCCTGGAGCACCTGCCGGGCATGCGGGAACCACCTCTCAGACGTGCCAGAACCACGTGCGGCACATGACGGAACCCATTACCGGACAGACCGGAACCACCTGCTGGACACGCCAGAATCACCTGCCAAGAACACCGGAACCACCTGAACAGCTCGCCAGAAACACCTGCCGGACATGCCAAAATCACCTGCCGGCTACACCAGAACCTCTTGCCGGACACTCCGGAATCACCTGCCAGACATGATGCAACCAAATGTCAGACGTGCCAGAACCACGTGCCAGAGACACCGGATGCAACTGCCGAGCATGCCGGAACCTCCTGCTCAACTCGCTGTAACCACCTGCCGGGGACGCCAAAGTCACCTGTCAGCTAGGCCAGAACCACGTGGCGGACTCTATGGAATCACCCGCCGGGCATGCCGGAACCAGCTCTCAGACGTGCCAGAAGCACGTGCCGGACACGCCGGAACCACCTACTAGAGAGACCGGAACCACCTGCCAGACCCGCCTGAACCACCTGCTGAGTACGCTGGAACAACCTGCTCTACTCGCTGGAGCCACCTGCTGGACACGCCAAAATCACCTGATGGCTACGCCAGCACCACTCGGCAGACAAGCCAGAATCACCTGCAGGGTATGCCGGAACCACCTCTCAGACGTGCCAGAACCCCTTGTCGGACACTCCGGAATCACCTGTCAGGCATGCCGGAACCACCTCTCGAACGTGCCAGAATGACGTGCCAGAGACACCGGATGCACCTGCCGAGCACGCCGGAACCTCCTGTTCGACTCGCCGGAACCACCAGCCAGAGACGCCAAAATCCCCTGCCAGGTAGGCCAGAATCACATGGCGGACGCTCCGGAATCTCCCGCCGGGAAGGTAGGAACCACCTCTCAAACATACTGGAAGCACGTGCCGGACATGCCGGCACCACGTACTGGACAGACCAGAAACACCTGCCGGACCTGCCTGAACCACCTGCTGAGCACACCGGAACAACTTGCTCGACTCGCTGGAGCCACCTGCTGGACACCCCAAAATCACCAGCCAGCTAGGCCAGAACCACTTGCCGTACACTCCGGAATCACCTGCTGGTTACACCAGAGCCACTTGGTGGACAATCCAGAATCACCTGCCGGACATGCCAGAACCACCTGTCACACATGCCGGAACCACGTGCCTGACACGCCGGAACCACCTCGCGGACAGACCGGAACCACCTACCAGACATGCCTGAACCACCTGCCGAGCATGCCGGAACCACCTGCCGGACACGCCAAAATCACCTGCGGGCTAGGCCAGAACCACTTGTAGGACTCTCCTGGAGCACCTGCCGGGCATGCGGGAACCACCTCTCAGACGTGCCAGAACCACGTGCGGCACATGACGGAACCCATTACCGGACAGACCGGAACCACCTGCTGGACACGCCAGAATCACCTGCCAAGAACACCGGAACCACCTGAACAGCTCGCCAGAAACACCTGCCGGACATGCCAAAATCACCTGCCGGCTACACCAGAACCTCTTGCCGGACACTCCGGAATCACCTGCCAGACATGATGCAACCAAATGTCAGACGTGCCAGAACCACGTGCCAGAGACACCGGATGCAACTGCCGAGCATGCCGGAACCTCCTGCTCAACTCGCTGTAACCACCTGCCGGGGACGCCAAAGTCACCTGTCAGCTAGGCCAGAACCACGTGGCGGACTCTATGGAATCACCCGCCGGGCATGCCGGAACCAGCTCTCAGACGTGCCAGAAGCACGTGCCGGACACGCCGGAACCACCTACTAGAGAGACCGGAACCACCTGCCAGACCCGCCTGAACCACCTGCTGAGTACGCTGGAACAACCTGCTCTACTCGCTGGAGCCACCTGCTGGACACGCCAAAATCACCTGATGGCTACGCCAGCACCACTCGGCAGACAAGCCAGAATCACCTGCAGGGTATGCCGGAACCACCTCTCAGACGTGCCAGAACCCCTTGTCGGACACTCCGGAATCACCTGTCAGGCATGCCGGAACCACCTCTCGAACGTGCCAGAATGACGTGCCAGAGACACCGGATGCACCTGCCGAGCACGCCGGAACCTCCTGTTCGACTCGCCGGAACCACCAGCCAGAGACGCCAAAATCCCCTGCCAGGTAGGCCAGAATCACATGGCGGACGCTCCGGAATCTCCCGCCGGGAAGGTAGGAACCACCTCTCAAACATACTGGAAGCACGTGCCGGACATGCCGGCACCACGTACTGGACAGACCAGAAACACCTGCCGGACCTGCCTGAACCACCTGCTGAGCACACCGGAACAACTTGCTCGACTCGCTGGAGCCACCTGCTGGACACCCCAAAATCACCAGCCAGCTAGGCCAGAACCACTTGCCGTACACTCCGGAATCACCTGCTGGTTACACCAGAGCCACTTGGTGGACAATCCAGAATCACCTGCCGGACATGCCAGAACCACCTGTCACACATGCCGGAACCACGTGCCTGACACGCCGGAACCACCTCGCGGACAGACCGGAACCACCTACCAGACATGCCTGAACCACCTGCCGAGCATGCCGGAACCACCTGCCGGACACGCCAAAATCACCTGCGGGCTAGGCCAGAACCACTTGTAGGACTCTCCTGGAGCACCTGCCGGGCATGCGGGAACCACCTCTCAGACGTGCCAGAACCACGTGCGGCACATGACGGAACCCATTACCGGACAGACCGGAACCACCTGCTGGACACGCCAGAATCACCTGCCAAGAACACCGGAACCACCTGAACAGCTCGCCAGAAACACCTGCCGGACATGCCAAAATCACCTGCCGGCTACACCAGAACCTCTTGCCGGACACTCCGGAATCACCTGCCAGACATGATGCAACCAAATGTCAGACGTGCCAGAACCACGTGCCAGAGACACCGGATGCAACTGCCGAGCATGCCGGAACCTCCTGCTCAACTCGCTGTAACCACCTGCCGGGGACGCCAAAGTCACCTGTCAGCTAGGCCAGAACCACGTGGCGGACTCTATGGAATCACCCGCCGGGCATGCCGGAACCAGCTCTCAGACGTGCCAGAAGCACGTGCCGGACACGCCGGAACCACCTACTAGAGAGACCGGAACCACCTGCCAGACCCGCCTGAACCACCTGCTGAGTACGCTGGAACAACCTGCTCTACTCGCTGGAGCCACCTGCTGGACACGCCAAAATCACCTGATGGCTACGCCAGCACCACTCGGCAGACAAGCCAGAATCACCTGCAGGGTATGCCGGAACCACCTCTCAGACGTGCCAGAACCCCTTGTCGGACACTCCGGAATCACCTGTCAGGCATGCCGGAACCACCTCTCGAGCGTGCCAGAATGACGTGCCAGAGACACCGGATGCACCTGCCGAGCACGCCGGAACCTCCTCTTCGACTCGCCGGAACCACCAGCCAGAGACGCCAAAATCCCCTGCCAGGTAGGCCAGAATCACATGGCGGACGCTCCGGAATCTCCCGCCGGGAAGGTAGGAACCACCTCTCAAACATACTGGAAGCACGTGCCGGACATGCCGGCACCACGTACTGGACAGACCAGAAACACCTGCCCGACCTGCCTGAACCACCTGCTGAGCACACCGGAACAACTTGCTCGACTCGCTGGAGCCACCTGCTGGACACCCCAAAATCACCAGCCAGCTAGGCCAGAACCACTTGCCGTACACTCCGGAATCACCTGCTGGTTACACCAGAGCCACTTGGTGGACAATCCAGAATCACCTGCCGGACATGCCAGAACCACCTGTCACACATGCCGGAACCACGTGCCTGACACGCCGGAACCACCTCGCGGACAGACCGGAACCACCTACCAGACATGCCTGAACCACCTGCCGAGCATGCCGGAACCACCTGCCGGACACGCCAAAATCACCTGCGGGCTAGGCCAGAACCACTTGTAGGACTCTCCTGGAGCACCTGCCGGGCATGCGGGAACCACCTCTCAGACGTGCCAGAACCACGTGCGGCACATGACGGAACCCATTACCGGACAGACCGGAACCACCTGCTGGACACGCCAGAATCACCTGCCAAGAACACCGGAACCACCTGAACAGCTCGCCAGAAACACCTGCCGGACATGCCAAAATCACCTGCCGGCTACACCAGAACCTCTTGCCGGACACTCCGGAATCACCTGCCAGACATGATGCAACCAAATGTCAGACGTGCCAGAACCACGTGCCAGAGACACCGGATGCAACTGCCGAGCATGCCGGAACCTCCTGCTCAACTCGCTGTAACCACCTGCCGGGGACGCCAAAGTCACCTGTCAGCTAGGCCAGAACCACGTGGCGGACTCTATGGAATCACCCGCCGGGCATGCCGGAACCAGCTCTCAGACGTGCCAGAAGCACGTGCCGGACACGCCGGAACCACCTACTAGAGAGACCGGAACCACCTGCCAGACCCGCCTGAACCACCTGCTGAGTACGCTGGAACAACCTGCTCTACTCGCTGGAGCCACCTGCTGGACACGCCAAAATCACCTGATGGCTACGCCAGCACCACTCGGCAGACAAGCCAGAATCACCTGCAGGGTATGCCGGAACCACCTCTCAGACGTGCCAGAACCCCTTGTCGGACACTCCGGAATCACCTGTCAGGCATGCCGGAACCACCTCTCGAGCGTGCCAGAATGACGTGCCAGAGACACCGGATGCACCTGCCGAGCACGCCGGAACCTCCTCTTCGACTCGCCGGAACCACCAGCCAGAGACGCCAAAATCCCCTGCCAGGTAGGCCAGAATCACATGGCGGACGCTCCGGAATCTCCCGCCGGGAAGGTAGGAACCACCTCTCAAACATACTGGAAGCACGTGCCGGACATGCCGGCACCACGTACTGGACAGACCAGAAACACCTGCCGGACCTGCCTGAACCACCTGCTGAGCACACCGGAACAACTTGCTCGACTCGCTGGAGCCACCTGCTGGACACCCCAAAATCACCAGCCAGCTAGGCCAGAACCACTTGCCGTACACTCCGGAATCACCTGCTGGTTACACCAGAGCCACTTGGTGGACAATCCAGAATCACCTGCCGGACATGCCAGAACCACCTGTCACACATGCCGGAACCACGTGCCTGACACGCCGGAACCACCTCGCGGACAGACCGGAACCACCTACCAGACATGCCTGAACCACCTGCCGAGCATGCCGGAACCACCTGCCGGACACGCCAAAATCACCTGCGGGCTAGGCCAGAACCACTTGTAGGACTCTCCTGGAGCACCTGCCGGGCATGCGGGAACCACCTCTCAGACGTGCCAGAACCACGTGCGGCACATGACGGAACCCATTACCGGACAGACCGGAACCACCTGCTGGACACGCCAGAATCACCTGCCAAGAACACCGGAACCACCTGAACAGCTCGCCAGAAACACCTGCCGGACATGCCAAAATCACCTGCCGGCTACACCAGAACCTCTTGCCGGACACTCCGGAATCACCTGCCAGACATGATGCAACCAAATGTCAGACGTGCCAGAACCACGTGCCAGAGACACCGGATGCAACTGCCGAGCATGCCGGAACCTCCTGCTCAACTCGCTGTAACCACCTGCCGGGGACGCCAAAGTCACCTGTCAGCTAGGCCAGAACCACGTGGCGGACTCTATGGAATCACCCGCCGGGCATGCCGGAACCAGCTCTCAGACGTGCCAGAAGCACGTGCCGGACACGCCGGAACCACCTACTAGAGAGACCGGAACCACCTGCCAGACCCGCCTGAACCACCTGCTGAGTACGCTGGAACAACCTGCTCTACTCGCTGGAGCCACCTGCTGGACACGCCAAAATCACCTGATGGCTACGCCAGCACCACTCGGCAGACAAGCCAGAATCACCTGCAGGGTATGCCGGAACCACCTCTCAGACGTGCCAGAACCCCTTGTCGGACACTCCGGAATCACCTGTCAGGCATGCCGGAACCACCTCTCGAACGTGCCAGAATGACGTGCCAGAGACACCGGATGCACCTGCCGAGCACGCCGGAACCTCCTCTTCGACTCGCCGGAACCACCAGCCAGAGACGCCAAAATCCCCTGCCAGGTAGGCCAGAATCACATGGCGGACGCTCCGGAATCTCCCGCCGGGAAGGTAGGAACCACCTCTCAAACATACTGGAAGCACGTGCCGGACATGCCGGCACCACGTACTGGACAGACCAGAAACACCTGCCGGACCTGCCTGAACCACCTGCTGAGCACACCGGAACAACTTGCTCGACTCGCTGGAGCCACCTGCTGGACACCCCAAAATCACCAGCCAGCTAGGCCAGAACCACTTGCCGTACACTCCGGAATCACCTGCTGGTTACACCAGAGCCACTTGGTGGACAATCCAGAATCACCTGCCGGACATGCCAGAACCACCTGTCACACATGCCGGAACCACGTGCCTGACACGCCGGAACCACCTCGCGGACAGACCGGAACCACCTACCAGACATGCCTGAACCACCTGCCGAGCATGCCGGAACCACCTGCCGGACACGCCAAAATCACCTGCGGGCTAGGCCAGAACCACTTGTAGGACTCTCCTGGAGCACCTGCCGGGCATGCGGGAACCACCTCTCAGACGTGCCAGAACCACGTGCGGCACATGACGGAACCCATTACCGGACAGACCGGAACCACCTGCTGGACACGCCAGAATCACCTGCCAAGAACACCGGAACCACCTGAACAGCTCGCCAGAAACACCTGCCGGACATGCCAAAATCACCTGCCGGCTACACCAGAACCTCTTGCCGGACACTCCGGAATCACCTGCCAGACATGATGCAACCAAATGTCAGACGTGCCAGAACCACGTGCCAGAGACACCGGATGCAACTGCCGAGCATGCCGGAACCTCCTGCTCAACTCGCTGTAACCACCTGCCGGGGACGCCAAAGTCACCTGTCAGCTAGGCCAGAACCACGTGGCGGACTCTATGGAATCACCCGCCGGGCATGCCGGAACCAGCTCTCAGACGTGCCAGAAGCACGTGCCGGACACGCCGGAACCACCTACTAGAGAGACCGGAACCACCTGCCAGACCCGCCTGAACCACCTGCTGAGTACGCTGGAACAACCTGCTCTACTCGCTGGAGCCACCTGCTGGACACGCCAAAATCACCTGATGGCTACGCCAGCACCACTCGGCAGACAAGCCAGAATCACCTGCAGGGTATGCCGGAACCACCTCTCAGACGTGCCAGAACCCCTTGTCGGACACTCCGGAATCACCTGTCAGGCATGCCGGAACCACCTCTCGAACGTGCCAGAATGACGTGCCAGAGACACCGGATGCACCTGCCGAGCACGCCGGAACCTCCTCTTCGACTCGCCGGAACCACCAGCCAGAGACGCCAAAATCCCCTGCCAGGTAGGCCAGAATCACATGGCGGACGCTCCGGAATCTCCCGCCGGGAAGGTAGGAACCACCTCTCAAACATACTGGAAGCACGTGCCGGACATGCCGGCACCACGTACTGGACAGACCAGAAACACCTGCCCGACCTGCCTGAACCACCTGCTGAGCACACCGGAACAACTTGCTCGACTCGCTGGAGCCACCTGCTGGACACCCCAAAATCACCAGCCAGCTAGGCCAGAACCACTTGCCGTACACTCCGGAATCACCTGCTGGTTACACCAGAGCCACTTGGTGGACAATCCAGAATCACCTGCCGGACATGCCAGAACCACCTGTCACACATGCCGGAACCACGTGCCTGACACGCCGGAACCACCTCGCGGACAGACCGGAACCACCTACCAGACATGCCTGAACCACCTGCCGAGCATGCCGGAACCACCTGCCGGACACGCCAAAATCACCTGCGGGCTAGGCCAGAACCACTTGTAGGACTCTCCTGGAGCACCTGCCGGGCATGCGGGAACCACCTCTCAGACGTGCCAGAACCACGTGCGGCACATGACGGAACCCATTACCGGACAGACCGGAACCACCTGCTGGACACGCCAGAATCACCTGCCAAGAACACCGGAACCACCTGAACAGCTCGCCAGAAACACCTGCCGGACATGCCAAAATCACCTGCCGGCTACACCAGAACCTCTTGCCGGACACTCCGGAATCACCTGCCAGACATGATGCAACCAAATGTCAGACGTGCCAGAACCACGTGCCAGAGACACCGGATGCAACTGCCGAGCATGCCGGAACCTCCTGCTCAACTCGCTGTAACCACCTGCCGGGGACGCCAAAGTCACCTGTCAGCTAGGCCAGAACCACGTGGCGGACTCTATGGAATCACCCGCCGGGCATGCCGGAACCAGCTCTCAGACGTGCCAGAAGCACGTGCCGGACACGCCGGAACCACCTACTAGAGAGACCGGAACCACCTGCCAGACCCGCCTGAACCACCTGCTGAGTACGCTGGAACAACCTGCTCTACTCGCTGGAGCCACCTGCTGGACACGCCAAAATCACCTGATGGCTACGCCAGCACCACTCGGCAGACAAGCCAGAATCACCTGCAGGGTATGCCGGAACCACCTCTCAGACGTGCCAGAACCCCTTGTCGGACACTCCGGAATCACCTGTCAGGCATGCCGGAACCACCTCTCGAACGTGCCAGAATGACGTGCCAGAGACACCGGATGCACCTGCCGAGCACGCCGGAACCTCCTCTTCGACTCGCCGGAACCACCAGCCAGAGACGCCAAAATCCCCTGCCAGGTAGGCCAGAATCACATGGCGGACGCTCCGGAATCTCCCGCCGGGAAGGTAGGAACCACCTCTCAAACATACTGGAAGCACGTGCCGGACATGCCGGCACCACGTACTGGACAGACCAGAAACACCTGCCCGACCTGCCTGAACCACCTGCTGAGCACACCGGAACAACTTGCTCGACTCGCTGGAGCCACCTGCTGGACACCCCAAAATCACCAGCCAGCTAGGCCAGAACCACTTGCCGTACACTCCGGAATCACCTGCTGGTTACACCAGAGCCACTTGGTGGACAATCCAGAATCACCTGCCGGACATGCCAGAACCACCTGTCACACATGCCGGAACCACGTGCCTGACACGCCGGAACCACCTCGCGGACAGACCGGAACCACCTACCAGACATGCCTGAACCACCTGCCGAGCATGCCGGAACCACCTGCCGGACACGCCAAAATCACCTGCGGGCTAGGCCAGAACCACTTGTAGGACTCTCCTGGAGCACCTGCCGGGCATGCGGGAACCACCTCTCAGACGTGCCAGAACCACGTGCGGCACATGACGGAACCCATTACCGGACAGACCGGAACCACCTGCTGGACACGCCAGAATCACCTGCCAAGAACACCGGAACCACCTGAACAGCTCGCCAGAAACACCTGCCGGACATGCCAAAATCACCTGCCGGCTACACCAGAACCTCTTGCCGGACACTCCGGAATCACCTGCCAGACATGATGCAACCAAATGTCAGACGTGCCAGAACCACGTGCCAGAGACACCGGATGCAACTGCCGAGCATGCCGGAACCTCCTGCTCAACTCGCTGTAACCACCTGCCGGGGACGCCAAAATCACCTGTCAGCTAGGCCAGAACCACGTGGCGGACTCTATGGAATCACCCGCCGGGCATGCCGGAACCAGCTCTCAGACGTGCCAGAAGCACGTGCCGGACACGCCGGAACCACCTACTAGAGAGACCGGAACCACCTGCCAGACCCGCCTGAACCACCTGCTGAGTACGCTGGAACAACCTGCTCTACTCGCTGGAGCCACCTGCTGGACACGCCAAAATCACCTGATGGCTACGCCAGCACCACTCGGCAGACAAGCCAGAATCACCTGCAGGGTATGCCGGAACCACCTCTCAGACGTGCCAGAACCCCTTGTCGGACACTCCGGAATCACCTGTCAGGCATGCCGGAACCACCTCTCGAACGTGCCAGAATGACGTGCCAGAGACACCGGATGCACCTGCCGAGCACGCCGGAACCTCCTCTTCGACTCGCCGGAACCACCAGCCAGAGACGCCAAAATCCCCTGCCAGGTAGGCCAGAATCACATGGCGGACGCTCCGGAATCTCCCGCCGGGAAGGTAGGAACCACCTCTCAAACATACTGGAAGCACGTGCCGGACATGCCGGCACCACGTACTGGACAGACCAGAAACACCTGCCCGACCTGCCTGAACCACCTGCTGAGCACACCGGAACAACTTGCTCGACTCGCTGGAGCCACCTGCTGGACACCCCAAAATCACCAGCCAGCTAGGCCAGAACCACTTGCCGTACACTCCGGAATCACCTGCTGGTTACACCAGAGCCACTTGGTGGACAATCCAGAATCACCTGCCGGACATGCCAGAACCACCTGTCACACATGCCGGAACCACGTGCCTGACACGCCGGAACCACCTCGCGGACAGACCGGAACCACCTACCAGACATGCCTGAACCACCTGCCGAGCATGCCGGAACCACCTGCCGGACACGCCAAAATCACCTGCGGGCTAGGCCAGAACCACTTGTAGGACTCTCCTGGAGCACCTGCCGGGCATGCGGGAACCACCTCTCAGACGTGCCAGAACCACGTGCGGCACATGACGGAACCCATTACCGGACAGACCGGAACCACCTGCTGGACACGCCAGAATCACCTGCCAAGAACACCGGAACCACCTGAACAGCTCGCCAGAAACACCTGCCGGACATGCCAAAATCACCTGCCGGCTACACCAGAACCTCTTGCCGGACACTCCGGAATCACCTGCCAGACATGATGCAACCAAATGTCAGACGTGCCAGAACCACGTGCCAGAGACACCGGATGCAACTGCCGAGCATGCCGGAACCTCCTGCTCAACTCGCTGTAACCACCTGCCGGGGACGCCAAAATCACCTGTCAGCTAGGCCAGAACCACGTGGCGGACTCTATGGAATCACCCGCCGGGCATGCCGGAACCAGCTCTCAGACGTGCCAGAAGCACGTGCCGGACACGCCGGAACCACCTACTAGAGAGACCGGAACCACCTGCCAGACCCGCCTGAACCACCTGCTGAGTACGCTGGAACAACCTGCTCTACTCGCTGGAGCCACCTGCTGGACACGCCAAAATCACCTGATGGCTACGCCAGCACCACTCGGCAGACAAGCCAGAATCACCTGCAGGGTATGCCGGAACCACCTCTCAGACGTGCCAGAACCCCTTGTCGGACACTCCGGAATCACCTGTCAGGCATGCCGGAACCACCTCTCGAACGTGCCAGAATGACGTGCCAGAGACACCGGATGCACCTGCCGAGCACGCCGGAACCTCCTCTTCGACTCGCCGGAACCACCAGCCAGAGACGCCAAAATCCCCTGCCAGGTAGGCCAGAATCACATGGCGGACGCTCCGGAATCTCCCGCCGGGAAGGTAGGAACCACCTCTCAAACATACTGGAAGCACGTGCCGGACATGCCGGCACCACGTACTGGACAGACCAGAAACACCTGCCCGACCTGCCTGAACCACCTGCTGAGCACACCGGAACAACTTGCTCGACTCGCTGGAGCCACCTGCTGGACACCCCAAAATCACCAGCCAGCTAGGCCAGAACCACTTGCCGTACACTCCGGAATCACCTGCTGGTTACACCAGAGCCACTTGGTGGACAATCCAGAATCACCTGCCGGACATGCCAGAACCACCTGTCACACATGCCGGAACCACGTGCCTGACACGCCGGAACCACCTCGCGGACAGACCGGAACCACCTACCAGACATGCCTGAACCACCTGCCGAGCATGCCGGAACCACCTGCCGGACACGCCAAAATCACCTGCGGGCTAGGCCAGAACCACTTGTAGGACTCTCCTGGAGCACCTGCCGGGCATGCGGGAACCACCTCTCAGACGTGCCAGAACCACGTGCGGCACATGACGGAACCCATTACCGGACAGACCGGAACCACCTGCTGGACACGCCAGAATCACCTGCCAAGAACACCGGAACCACCTGAACAGCTCGCCAGAAACACCTGCCGGACATGCCAAAATCACCTGCCGGCTACACCAGAACCTCTTGCCGGACACTCCGGAATCACCTGCCAGACATGATGCAACCAAATGTCAGACGTGCCAGAACCACGTGCCAGAGACACCGGATGCAACTGCCGAGCATGCCGGAACCTCCTGCTCAACTCGCTGTAACCACCTGCCGGGGACGCCAAAATCACCTGTCAGCTAGGCCAGAACCACGTGGCGGACTCTATGGAATCACCCGCCGGGCATGCCGGAACCAGCTCTCAGACGTGCCAGAAGCACGTGCCGGACACGCCGGAACCACCTACTAGAGAGACCGGAACCACCTGCCAGACCCGCCTGAACCACCTGCTGAGTACGCTGGAACAACCTGCTCTACTCGCTGGAGCCACCTGCTGGACACGCCAAAATCACCTGATGGCTACGCCAGCACCACTCGGCAGACAAGCCAGAATCACCTGCAGGGTATGCCGGAACCACCTCTCAGACGTGCCAGAACCCCTTGTCGGACACTCCGGAATCACCTGTCAGGCATGCCGGAACCACCTCTCGAACGTGCCAGAATGACGTGCCAGAGACACCGGATGCACCTGCCGAGCACGCCGGAACCTCCTCTTCGACTCGCCGGAACCACCAGCCAGAGACGCCAAAATCCCCTGCCAGGTAGGCCAGAATCACATGGCGGACGCTCCGGAATCTCCCGCCGGGAAGGTAGGAACCACCTCTCAAACATACTGGAAGCACGTGCCGGACATGCCGGCACCACGTACTGGACAGACCAGAAACACCTGCCGGACCTGCCTGAACCACCTGCTGAGCACACCGGAACAACTTGCTCGACTCGCTGGAGCCACCTGCTGGACACCCCAAAATCACCAGCCAGCTAGGCCAGAACCACTTGCCGTACACTCCGGAATCACCTGCTGGTTACACCAGAGCCACTTGGTGGACAATCCAGAATCACCTGCCGGACATGCCAGAACCACCTGTCACACATGCCGGAACCACGTGCCTGACACGCCGGAACCACCTCGCGGACAGACCGGAACCACCTACCAGACATGCCTGAACCACCTGCCGAGCATGCCGGAACCACCTGCCGGACACGCCAAAATCACCTGCGGGCTAGGCCAGAACCACTTGTAGGACTCTCCTGGAGCACCTGCCGGGCATGCGGGAACCACCTCTCAGACGTGCCAGAACCACGTGCGGCACATGACGGAACCCATTACCGGACAGACCGGAACCACCTGCTGGACACGCCAGAATCACCTGCCAAGAACACCGGAACCACCTGAACAGCTCGCCAGAAACACCTGCCGGACATGCCAAAATCACCTGCCGGCTACACCAGAACCTCTTGCCGGACACTCCGGAATCACCTGCCAGACATGATGCAACCAAATGTCAGACGTGCCAGAACCACGTGCCAGAGACACCGGATGCAACTGCCGAGCATGCCGGAACCTCCTGCTCAACTCGCTGTAACCACCTGCCGGGGACGCCAAAATCACCTGTCAGCTAGGCCAGAACCACGTGGCGGACTCTATGGAATCACCCGCCGGGCATGCCGGAACCAGCTCTCAGACGTGCCAGAAGCACGTGCCGGACACGCCGGAACCACCTACTAGAGAGACCGGAACCACCTGCCAGACCCGCCTGAACCACCTGCTGAGTACGCTGGAACAACCTGCTCTACTCGCTGGAGCCACCTGCTGGACACGCCAAAATCACCTGATGGCTACGCCAGCACCACTCGGCAGACAAGCCAGAATCACCTGCAGGGTATGCCGGAACCACCTCTCAGACGTGCCAGAACCCCTTGTCGGACACTCCGGAATCACCTGTCAGGCATGCCGGAACCACCTCTCGAACGTGCCAGAATGACGTGCCAGAGACACCGGATGCACCTGCCGAGCACGCCGGAACCTCCTCTTCGACTCGCCGGAACCACCAGCCAGAGACGCCAAAATCCCCTGCCAGGTAGGCCAGAATCACATGGCGGACGCTCCGGAATCTCCCGCCGGGAAGGTAGGAACCACCTCTCAAACATACTGGAAGCACGTGCCGGACATGCCGGCACCACGTACTGGACAGACCAGAAACACCTGCCCGACCTGCCTGAACCACCTGCTGAGCACACCGGAACAACTTGCTCGACTCGCTGGAGCCACCTGCTGGACACCCCAAAATCACCAGCCAGCTAGGCCAGAACCACTTGCCGTACACTCCGGAATCACCTGCTGGTTACACCAGAGCCACTTGGTGGACAATCCAGAATCACCTGCCGGACATGCCAGAACCACCTGTCACACATGCCGGAACCACGTGCCTGACACGCCGGAACCACCTCGCGGACAGACCGGAACCACCTACCAGACATGCCTGAACCACCTGCCGAGCATGCCGGAACCACCTGCCGGACACGCCAAAATCACCTGCGGGCTAGGCCAGAACCACTTGTAGGACTCTCCTGGAGCACCTGCCGGGCATGCGGGAACCACCTCTCAGACGTGCCAGAACCACGTGCGGCACATGACGGAACCCATTACCGGACAGACCGGAACCACCTGCTGGACACGCCAGAATCACCTGCCAAGAACACCGGAACCACCTGAACAGCTCGCCAGAAACACCTGCCGGACATGCCAAAATCACCTGCCGGCTACACCAGAACCTCTTGCCGGACACTCCGGAATCACCTGCCAGACATGATGCAACCAAATGTCAGACGTGCCAGAACCACGTGCCAGAGACACCGGATGCAACTGCCGAGCATGCCGGAACCTCCTGCTCAACTCGCTGTAACCACCTGCCGGGGACGCCAAAATCACCTGTCAGCTAGGCCAGAACCACGTGGCGGACTCTATGGAATCACCCGCCGGGCATGCCGGAACCAGCTCTCAGACGTGCCAGAAGCACGTGCCGGACACGCCGGAACCACCTACTAGAGAGACCGGAACCACCTGCCAGACCCGCCTGAACCACCTGCTGAGTACGCTGGAACAACCTGCTCTACTCGCTGGAGCCACCTGCTGGACACGCCAAAATCACCTGATGGCTACGCCAGCACCACTCGGCAGACAAGCCAGAATCACCTGCAGGGTATGCCGGAACCACCTCTCAGACGTGCCAGAACCCCTTGTCGGACACTCCGGAATCACCTGTCAGGCATGCCGGAACCACCTCTCGAACGTGCCAGAATGACGTGCCAGAGACACCGGATGCACCTGCCGAGCACGCCGGAACCTCCTCTTCGACTCGCCGGAACCACCAGCCAGAGACGCCAAAATCCCCTGCCAGGTAGGCCAGAATCACATGGCGGACGCTCCGGAATCTCCCGCCGGGAAGGTAGGAACCACCTCTCAAACATACTGGAAGCACGTGCCGGACATGCCGGCACCACGTACTGGACAGACCAGAAACACCTGCCCGACCTGCCTGAACCACCTGCTGAGCACACCGGAACAACTTGCTCGACTCGCTGGAGCCACCTGCTGGACACCCCAAAATCACCAGCCAGCTAGGCCAGAACCACTTGCCGTACACTCCGGAATCACCTGCTGGTTACACCAGAGCCACTTGGTGGACAATCCAGAATCACCTGCCGGACATGCCAGAACCACCTGTCACACATGCCGGAACCACGTGCCTGACACGCCGGAACCACCTCGCGGACAGACCGGAACCACCTACCAGACATGCCTGAACCACCTGCCGAGCATGCCGGAACCACCTGCCGGACACGCCAAAATCACCTGCGGGCTAGGCCAGAACCACTTGTAGGACTCTCCTGGAGCACCTGCCGGGCATGCGGGAACCACCTCTCAGACGTGCCAGAACCACGTGCGGCACATGACGGAACCCATTACCGGACAGACCGGAACCACCTGCTGGACACGCCAGAATCACCTGCCAAGAACACCGGAACCACCTGAACAGCTCGCCAGAAACACCTGCCGGACATGCCAAAATCACCTGCCGGCTACACCAGAACCTCTTGCCGGACACTCCGGAATCACCTGCCAGACATGATGCAACCAAATGTCAGACGTGCCAGAACCACGTGCCAGAGACACCGGATGCAACTGCCGAGCATGCCGGAACCTCCTGCTCAACTCGCTGTAACCACCTGCCGGGGACGCCAAAATCACCTGTCAGCTAGGCCAGAACCACGTGGCGGACTCTATGGAATCACCCGCCGGGCATGCCGGAACCAGCTCTCAGACGTGCCAGAAGCACGTGCCGGACACGCCGGAACCACCTACTAGAGAGACCGGAACCACCTGCCAGACCCGCCTGAACCACCTGCTGAGTACGCTGGAACAACCTGCTCTACTCGCTGGAGCCACCTGCTGGACACGCCAAAATCACCTGATGGCTACGCCAGCACCACTCGGCAGACAAGCCAGAATCACCTGCAGGGTATGCCGGAACCACCTCTCAGACGTGCCAGAACCCCTTGTCGGACACTCCGGAATCACCTGTCAGGCATGCCGGAACCACCTCTCGAGCGTGCCAGAATGACGTGCCAGAGACACCGGATGCACCTGCCGAGCACGCCGGAACCTCCTCTTCGACTCGCCGGAACCACCAGCCAGAGACGCCAAAATCCCCTGCCAGGTAGGCCAGAATCACATGGCGGACGCTCCGGAATCTCCCGCCGGGAAGGTAGGAACCACCTCTCAAACATACTGGAAGCACGTGCCGGACATGCCGGCACCACGTACTGGACAGACCAGAAACACCTGCCCGACCTGCCTGAACCACCTGCTGAGCACACCGGAACAACTTGCTCGACTCGCTGGAGCCACCTGCTGGACACCCCAAAATCACCAGCCAGCTAGGCCAGAACCACTTGCCGTACACTCCGGAATCACCTGCTGGTTACACCAGAGCCACTTGGTGGACAATCCAGAATCACCTGCCGGACATGCCAGAACCACCTGTCACACATGCCGGAACCACGTGCCTGACACGCCGGAACCACCTCGCGGACAGACCGGAACCACCTACCAGACATGCCTGAACCACCTGCCGAGCATGCCGGAACCACCTGCCGGACACGCCAAAATCACCTGCGGGCTAGGCCAGAACCACTTGTAGGACTCTCCTGGAGCACCTGCCGGGCATGCGGGAACCACCTCTCAGACGTGCCAGAACCACGTGCGGCACATGACGGAACCCATTACCGGACAGACCGGAACCACCTGCTGGACACGCCAGAATCACCTGCCAAGAACACCGGAACCACCTGAACAGCTCGCCAGAAACACCTGCCGGACATGCCAAAATCACCTGCCGGCTACACCAGAACCTCTTGCCGGACACTCCGGAATCACCTGCCAGACATGATGCAACCAAATGTCAGACGTGCCAGAACCACGTGCCAGAGACACCGGATGCAACTGCCGAGCATGCCGGAACCTCCTGCTCAACTCGCTGTAACCACCTGCCGGGGACGCCAAAATCACCTGTCAGCTAGGCCAGAACCACGTGGCGGACTCTATGGAATCACCCGCCGGGCATGCCGGAACCAGCTCTCAGACGTGCCAGAAGCACGTGCCGGACACGCCGGAACCACCTACTAGAGAGACCGGAACCACCTGCCAGACCCGCCTGAACCACCTGCTGAGTACGCTGGAACAACCTGCTCTACTCGCTGGAGCCACCTGCTGGACACGCCAAAATCACCTGATGGCTACGCCAGCACCACTCGGCAGACAAGCCAGAATCACCTGCAGGGTATGCCGGAACCACCTCTCAGACGTGCCAGAACCCCTTGTCGGACACTCCGGAATCACCTGTCAGGCATGCCGGAACCACCTCTCGAACGTGCCAGAATGACGTGCCAGAGACACCGGATGCACCTGCCGAGCACGCCGGAACCTCCTCTTCGACTCGCCGGAACCACCAGCCAGAGACGCCAAAATCCCCTGCCAGGTAGGCCAGAATCACATGGCGGACGCTCCGGAATCTCCCGCCGGGAAGGTAGGAACCACCTCTCAAACATACTGGAAGCACGTGCCGGACATGCCGGCACCACGTACTGGACAGACCAGAAACACCTGCCCGACCTGCCTGAACCACCTGCTGAGCACACCGGAACAACTTGCTCGACTCGCTGGAGCCACCTGCTGGACACCCCAAAATCACCAGCCAGCTAGGCCAGAACCACTTGCCGTACACTCCGGAATCACCTGCTGGTTACACCAGAGCCACTTGGTGGACAATCCAGAATCACCTGCCGGACATGCCAGAACCACCTGTCACACATGCCGGAACCACGTGCCTGACACGCCGGAACCACCTCGCGGACAGACCGGAACCACCTACCAGACATGCCTGAACCACCTGCCGAGCATGCCGGAACCACCTGCCGGACACGCCAAAATCACCTGCGGGCTAGGCCAGAACCACTTGTAGGACTCTCCTGGAGCACCTGCCGGGCATGCGGGAACCACCTCTCAGACGTGCCAGAACCACGTGCGGCACATGACGGAACCCATTACCGGACAGACCGGAACCACCTGCTGGACACGCCAGAATCACCTGCCAAGAACACCGGAACCACCTGAACAGCTCGCCAGAAACACCTGCCGGACATGCCAAAATCACCTGCCGGCTACACCAGAACCTCTTGCCGGACACTCCGGAATCACCTGCCAGACATGATGCAACCAAATGTCAGACGTGCCAGAACCACGTGCCAGAGACACCGGATGCAACTGCCGAGCATGCCGGAACCTCCTGCTCAACTCGCTGTAACCACCTGCCGGGGACGCCAAAATCACCTGTCAGCTAGGCCAGAACCACGTGGCGGACTCTATGGAATCACCCGCCGGGCATGCCGGAACCAGCTCTCAGACGTGCCAGAAGCACGTGCCGGACACGCCGGAACCACCTACTAGAGAGACCGGAACCACCTGCCAGACCCGCCTGAACCACCTGCTGAGTACGCTGGAACAACCTGCTCTACTCGCTGGAGCCACCTGCTGGACACGCCAAAATCACCTGATGGCTACGCCAGCACCACTCGGCAGACAAGCCAGAATCACCTGCAGGGTATGCCGGAACCACCTCTCAGACGTGCCAGAACCCCTTGTCGGACACTCCGGAATCACCTGTCAGGCATGCCGGAACCACCTCTCGAGCGTGCCAGAATGACGTGCCAGAGACACCGGATGCACCTGCCGAGCACGCCGGAACCTCCTGTTCGACTCGCCGGAACCACCAGCCAGAGACGCCAAAATCCCCTGCCAGGTAGGCCAGAATCACATGGCGGACGCTCCGGAATCTCCCGCCGGGAAGGTAGGAACCACCTCTCAAACATACTGGAAGCACGTGCCGGACATGCCGGCACCACGTACTGGACAGACCAGAAACACCTGCCGGACCTGCCTGAACCACCTGCTGAGCACACCGGAACAACTTGCTCGACTCGCTGGAGCCACCTGCTGGACACCCCAAAATCACCAGCCAGCTAGGCCAGAACCACTTGCCGTACACTCCGGAATCACCTGCTGGTTACACCAGAGCCACTTGGTGGACAATCCAGAATCACCTGCCGGACATGCCAGAACCACCTGTCACACATGCCGGAACCACGTGCCTGACACGCCGGAACCACCTCGCGGACAGACCGGAACCACCTACCAGACATGCCTGAACCACCTGCCGAGCATGCCGGAACCACCTGCCGGACACGCCAAAATCACCTGCGGGCTAGGCCAGAACCACTTGTAGGACTCTCCTGGAGCACCTGCCGGGCATGCGGGAACCACCTCTCAGACGTGCCAGAACCACGTGCGGCACATGACGGAACCCATTACCGGACAGACCGGAACCACCTGCTGGACACGCCAGAATCACCTGCCAAGAACACCGGAACCACCTGAACAGCTCGCCAGAAACACCTGCCGGACATGCCAAAATCACCTGCCGGCTACACCAGAACCTCTTGCCGGACACTCCGGAATCACCTGCCAGACATGATGCAACCAAATGTCAGACGTGCCAGAACCACGTGCCAGAGACACCGGATGCAACTGCCGAGCATGCCGGAACCTCCTGCTCAACTCGCTGTAACCACCTGCCGGGGACGCCAAAATCACCTGTCAGCTAGGCCAGAACCACGTGGCGGACTCTATGGAATCACCCGCCGGGCATGCCGGAACCAGCTCTCAGACGTGCCAGAAGCACGTGCCGGACACGCCGGAACCACCTACTAGAGAGACCGGAACCACCTGCCAGACCCGCCTGAACCACCTGCTGAGTACGCTGGAACAACCTGCTCTACTCGCTGGAGCCACCTGCTGGACACGCCAAAATCACCTGATGGCTACGCCAGCACCACTCGGCAGACAAGCCAGAATCACCTGCAGGGTATGCCGGAACCACCTCTCAGACGTGCCAGAACCCCTTGTCGGACACTCCGGAATCACCTGTCAGGCATGCCGGAACCACCTCTCGAGCGTGCCAGAATGACGTGCCAGAGACACCGGATGCACCTGCCGAGCACGCCGGAACCTCCTGTTCGACTCGCCGGAACCACCAGCCAGAGACGCCAAAATCCCCTGCCAGGTAGGCCAGAATCACATGGCGGACGCTCCGGAATCTCCCGCCGGGAAGGTAGGAACCACCTCTCAAACATACTGGAAGCACGTGCCGGACATGCCGGCACCACGTACTGGACAGACCAGAAACACCTGCCGGACCTGCCTGAACCACCTGCTGAGCACACCGGAACAACTTGCTCGACTCGCTGGAGCCACCTGCTGGACACCCCAAAATCACCAGCCAGCTAGGCCAGAACCACTTGCCGTACACTCCGGAATCACCTGCTGGTTACACCAGAGCCACTTGGTGGACAATCCAGAATCACCTGCCGGACATGCCAGAACCACCTGTCACACATGCCGGAACCACGTGCCTGACACGCCGGAACCACCTCGCGGACAGACCGGAACCACCTACCAGACATGCCTGAACCACCTGCCGAGCATGCCGGAACCACCTGCCGGACACGCCAAAATCACCTGCGGGCTAGGCCAGAACCACTTGTAGGACTCTCCTGGAGCACCTGCCGGGCATGCGGGAACCACCTCTCAGACGTGCCAGAACCACGTGCGGCACATGACGGAACCCATTACCGGACAGACCGGAACCACCTGCTGGACACGCCAGAATCACCTGCCAAGAACACCGGAACCACCTGAACAGCTCGCCAGAAACACCTGCCGGACATGCCAAAATCACCTGCCGGCTACACCAGAACCTCTTGCCGGACACTCCGGAATCACCTGCCAGACATGATGCAACCAAATGTCAGACGTGCCAGAACCACGTGCCAGAGACACCGGATGCAACTGCCGAGCATGCCGGAACCTCCTGCTCAACTCGCTGTAACCACCTGCCGGGGACGCCAAAATCACCTGTCAGCTAGGCCAGAACCACGTGGCGGACTCTATGGAATCACCCGCCGGGCATGCCGGAACCAGCTCTCAGACGTGCCAGAAGCACGTGCCGGACACGCCGGAACCACCTACTAGAGAGACCGGAACCACCTGCCAGACCCGCCTGAACCACCTGCTGAGTACGCTGGAACAACCTGCTCTACTCGCTGGAGCCACCTGCTGGACACGCCAAAATCACCTGATGGCTACGCCAGCACCACTCGGCAGACAAGCCAGAATCACCTGCAGGGTATGCCGGAACCACCTCTCAGACGTGCCAGAACCCCTTGTCGGACACTCCGGAATCACCTGTCAGGCATGCCGGAACCACCTCTCGAGCGTGCCAGAATGACGTGCCAGAGACACCGGATGCACCTGCCGAGCACGCCGGAACCTCCTCTTCGACTCGCCGGAACCACCAGCCAGAGACGCCAAAATCCCCTGCCAGGTAGGCCAGAATCACATGGCGGACGCTCCGGAATCTCCCGCCGGGAAGGTAGGAACCACCTCTCAAACATACTGGAAGCACGTGCCGGACATGCCGGCACCACGTACTGGACAGACCAGAAACACCTGCCGGACCTGCCTGAACCACCTGCTGAGCACACCGGAACAACTTGCTCGACTCGCTGGAGCCACCTGCTGGACACCCCAAAATCACCAGCCAGCTAGGCCAGAACCACTTGCCGTACACTCCGGAATCACCTGCTGGTTACACCAGAGCCACTTGGTGGACAATCCAGAATCACCTGCCGGACATGCCAGAACCACCTGTCACACATGCCGGAACCACGTGCCTGACACGCCGGAACCACCTCGCGGACAGACCGGAACCACCTACCAGACATGCCTGAACCACCTGCCGAGCATGCCGGAACCACCTGCCGGACACGCCAAAATCACCTGCGGGCTAGGCCAGAACCACTTGTAGGACTCTCCTGGAGCACCTGCCGGGCATGCGGGAACCACCTCTCAGACGTGCCAGAACCACGTGCGGCACATGACGGAACCCATTACCGGACAGACCGGAACCACCTGCTGGACACGCCAGAATCACCTGCCAAGAACACCGGAACCACCTGAACAGCTCGCCAGAAACACCTGCCGGACATGCCAAAATCACCTGCCGGCTACACCAGAACCTCTTGCCGGACACTCCGGAATCACCTGCCAGACATGATGCAACCAAATGTCAGACGTGCCAGAACCACGTGCCAGAGACACCGGATGCAACTGCCGAGCATGCCGGAACCTCCTGCTCAACTCGCTGTAACCACCTGCCGGGGACGCCAAAATCACCTGTCAGCTAGGCCAGAACCACGTGGCGGACTCTATGGAATCACCCGCCGGGCATGCCGGAACCAGCTCTCAGACGTGCCAGAAGCACGTGCCGGACACGCCGGAACCACCTACTAGAGAGACCGGAACCACCTGCCAGACCCGCCTGAACCACCTGCTGAGTACGCTGGAACAACCTGCTCTACTCGCTGGAGCCACCTGCTGGACACGCCAAAATCACCTGATGGCTACGCCAGCACCACTCGGCAGACAAGCCAGAATCACCTGCAGGGTATGCCGGAACCACCTCTCAGACGTGCCAGAACCCCTTGTCGGACACTCCGGAATCACCTGTCAGGCATGCCGGAACCACCTCTCGAACGTGCCAGAATGACGTGCCAGAGACACCGGATGCACCTGCCGAGCACGCCGGAACCTCCTCTTCGACTCGCCGGAACCACCAGCCAGAGACGCCAAAATCCCCTGCCAGGTAGGCCAGAATCACATGGCGGACGCTCCGGAATCTCCCGCCGGGAAGGTAGGAACCACCTCTCAAACATACTGGAAGCACGTGCCGGACATGCCGGCACCACGTACTGGACAGACCAGAAACACCTGCCCGACCTGCCTGAACCACCTGCTGAGCACACCGGAACAACTTGCTCGACTCGCTGGAGCCACCTGCTGGACACCCCAAAATCACCAGCCAGCTAGGCCAGAACCACTTGCCGTACACTCCGGAATCACCTGCTGGTTACACCAGAGCCACTTGGTGGACAATCCAGAATCACCTGCCGGACATGCCAGAACCACCTGTCACACATGCCGGAACCACGTGCCTGACACGCCGGAACCACCTCGCGGACAGACCGGAACCACCTACCAGACATGCCTGAACCACCTGCCGAGCATGCCGGAACCACCTGCCGGACACGCCAAAATCACCTGCGGGCTAGGCCAGAACCACTTGTAGGACTCTCCTGGAGCACCTGCCGGGCATGCGGGAACCACCTCTCAGACGTGCCAGAACCACGTGCGGCACATGACGGAACCCATTACCGGACAGACCGGAACCACCTGCTGGACACGCCAGAATCACCTGCCAAGAACACCGGAACCACCTGAACAGCTCGCCAGAAACACCTGCCGGACATGCCAAAATCACCTGCCGGCTACACCAGAACCTCTTGCCGGACACTCCGGAATCACCTGCCAGACATGATGCAACCAAATGTCAGACGTGCCAGAACCACGTGCCAGAGACACCGGATGCAACTGCCGAGCATGCCGGAACCTCCTGCTCAACTCGCTGTAACCACCTGCCGGGGACGCCAAAATCACCTGTCAGCTAGGCCAGAACCACGTGGCGGACTCTATGGAATCACCCGCCGGGCATGCCGGAACCAGCTCTCAGACGTGCCAGAAGCACGTGCCGGACACGCCGGAACCACCTACTAGAGAGACCGGAACCACCTGCCAGACCCGCCTGAACCACCTGCTGAGTACGCTGGAACAACCTGCTCTACTCGCTGGAGCCACCTGCTGGACACGCCAAAATCACCTGATGGCTACGCCAGCACCACTCGGCAGACAAGCCAGAATCACCTGCAGGGTATGCCGGAACCACCTCTCAGACGTGCCAGAACCCCTTGTCGGACACTCCGGAATCACCTGTCAGGCATGCCGGAACCACCTCTCGAGCGTGCCAGAATGACGTGCCAGAGACACCGGATGCACCTGCCGAGCACGCCGGAACCTCCTCTTCGACTCGCCGGAACCACCAGCCAGAGACGCCAAAATCCCCTGCCAGGTAGGCCAGAATCACATGGCGGACGCTCCGGAATCTCCCGCCGGGAAGGTAGGAACCACCTCTCAAACATACTGGAAGCACGTGCCGGACATGCCGGCACCACGTACTGGACAGACCAGAAACACCTGCCCGACCTGCCTGAACCACCTGCTGAGCACACCGGAACAACTTGCTCGACTCGCTGGAGCCACCTGCTGGACACCCCAAAATCACCAGCCAGCTAGGCCAGAACCACTTGCCGTACACTCCGGAATCACCTGCTGGTTACACCAGAGCCACTTGGTGGACAATCCAGAATCACCTGCCGGACATGCCAGAACCACCTGTCACACATGCCGGAACCACGTGCCTGACACGCCGGAACCACCTCGCGGACAGACCGGAACCACCTACCAGACATGCCTGAACCACCTGCCGAGCATGCCGGAACCACCTGCCGGACACGCCAAAATCACCTGCGGGCTAGGCCAGAACCACTTGTAGGACTCTCCTGGAGCACCTGCCGGGCATGCGGGAACCACCTCTCAGACGTGCCAGAACCACGTGCGGCACATGACGGAACCCATTACCGGACAGACCGGAACCACCTGCTGGACACGCCAGAATCACCTGCCAAGAACACCGGAACCACCTGAACAGCTCGCCAGAAACACCTGCCGGACATGCCAAAATCACCTGCCGGCTACACCAGAACCTCTTGCCGGACACTCCGGAATCACCTGCCAGACATGATGCAACCAAATGTCAGACGTGCCAGAACCACGTGCCAGAGACACCGGATGCAACTGCCGAGCATGCCGGAACCTCCTGCTCAACTCGCTGTAACCACCTGCCGGGGACGCCAAAATCACCTGTCAGCTAGGCCAGAACCACGTGGCGGACTCTATGGAATCACCCGCCGGGCATGCCGGAACCAGCTCTCAGACGTGCCAGAAGCACGTGCCGGACACGCCGGAACCACCTACTAGAGAGACCGGAACCACCTGCCAGACCCGCCTGAACCACCTGCTGAGTACGCTGGAACAACCTGCTCTACTCGCTGGAGCCACCTGCTGGACACGCCAAAATCACCTGATGGCTACGCCAGCACCACTCGGCAGACAAGCCAGAATCACCTGCAGGGTATGCCGGAACCACCTCTCAGACGTGCCAGAACCCCTTGTCGGACACTCCGGAATCACCTGTCAGGCATGCCGGAACCACCTCTCGAGCGTGCCAGAATGACGTGCCAGAGACACCGGATGCACCTGCCGAGCACGCCGGAACCTCCTCTTCGACTCGCCGGAACCACCAGCCAGAGACGCCAAAATCCCCTGCCAGGTAGGCCAGAATCACATGGCGGACGCTCCGGAATCTCCCGCCGGGAAGGTAGGAACCACCTCTCAAACATACTGGAAGCACGTGCCGGACATGCCGGCACCACGTACTGGACAGACCAGAAACACCTGCCCGACCTGCCTGAACCACCTGCTGAGCACACCGGAACAACTTGCTCGACTCGCTGGAGCCACCTGCTGGACACCCCAAAATCACCAGCCAGCTAGGCCAGAACCACTTGCCGTACACTCCGGAATCACCTGCTGGTTACACCAGAGCCACTTGGTGGACAATCCAGAATCACCTGCCGGACATGCCAGAACCACCTGTCACACATGCCGGAACCACGTGCCTGACACGCCGGAACCACCTCGCGGACAGACCGGAACCACCTACCAGACATGCCTGAACCACCTGCCGAGCATGCCGGAACCACCTGCCGGACACGCCAAAATCACCTGCGGGCTAGGCCAGAACCACTTGTAGGACTCTCCTGGAGCACCTGCCGGGCATGCGGGAACCACCTCTCAGACGTGCCAGAACCACGTGCGGCACATGACGGAACCCATTACCGGACAGACCGGAACCACCTGCTGGACACGCCAGAATCACCTGCCAAGAACACCGGAACCACCTGAACAGCTCGCCAGAAACACCTGCCGGACATGCCAAAATCACCTGCCGGCTACACCAGAACCTCTTGCCGGACACTCCGGAATCACCTGCCAGACATGATGCAACCAAATGTCAGACGTGCCAGAACCACGTGCCAGAGACACCGGATGCAACTGCCGAGCATGCCGGAACCTCCTGCTCAACTCGCTGTAACCACCTGCCGGGGACGCCAAAATCACCTGTCAGCTAGGCCAGAACCACGTGGCGGACTCTATGGAATCACCCGCCGGGCATGCCGGAACCAGCTCTCAGACGTGCCAGAAGCACGTGCCGGACACGCCGGAACCACCTACTAGAGAGACCGGAACCACCTGCCAGACCCGCCTGAACCACCTGCTGAGTACGCTGGAACAACCTGCTCTACTCGCTGGAGCCACCTGCTGGACACGCCAAAATCACCTGATGGCTACGCCAGCACCACTCGGCAGACAAGCCAGAATCACCTGCAGGGTATGCCGGAACCACCTCTCAGACGTGCCAGAACCCCTTGTCGGACACTCCGGAATCACCTGTCAGGCATGCCGGAACCACCTCTCGAGCGTGCCAGAATGACGTGCCAGAGACACCGGATGCACCTGCCGAGCACGCCGGAACCTCCTCTTCGACTCGCCGGAACCACCAGCCAGAGACGCCAAAATCCCCTGCCAGGTAGGCCAGAATCACATGGCGGACGCTCCGGAATCTCCCGCCGGGAAGGTAGGAACCACCTCTCAAACATACTGGAAGCACGTGCCGGACATGCCGGCACCACGTACTGGACAGACCAGAAACACCTGCCCGACCTGCCTGAACCACCTGCTGAGCACACCGGAACAACTTGCTCGACTCGCTGGAGCCACCTGCTGGACACCCCAAAATCACCAGCCAGCTAGGCCAGAACCACTTGCCGTACACTCCGGAATCACCTGCTGGTTACACCAGAGCCACTTGGTGGACAATCCAGAATCACCTGCCGGACATGCCAGAACCACCTGTCACACATGCCGGAACCACGTGCCTGACACGCCGGAACCACCTCGCGGACAGACCGGAACCACCTACCAGACATGCCTGAACCACCTGCCGAGCATGCCGGAACCACCTGCCGGACACGCCAAAATCACCTGCGGGCTAGGCCAGAACCACTTGTAGGACTCTCCTGGAGCACCTGCCGGGCATGCGGGAACCACCTCTCAGACGTGCCAGAACCACGTGCGGCACATGACGGAACCCATTACCGGACAGACCGGAACCACCTGCTGGACACGCCAGAATCACCTGCCAAGAACACCGGAACCACCTGAACAGCTCGCCAGAAACACCTGCCGGACATGCCAAAATCACCTGCCGGCTACACCAGAACCTCTTGCCGGACACTCCGGAATCACCTGCCAGACATGATGCAACCAAATGTCAGACGTGCCAGAACCACGTGCCAGAGACACCGGATGCAACTGCCGAGCATGCCGGAACCTCCTGCTCAACTCGCTGTAACCACCTGCCGGGGACGCCAAAATCACCTGTCAGCTAGGCCAGAACCACGTGGCGGACTCTATGGAATCACCCGCCGGGCATGCCGGAACCAGCTCTCAGACGTGCCAGAAGCACGTGCCGGACACGCCGGAACCACCTACTAGAGAGACCGGAACCACCTGCCAGACCCGCCTGAACCACCTGCTGAGTACGCTGGAACAACCTGCTCTACTCGCTGGAGCCACCTGCTGGACACGCCAAAATCACCTGATGGCTACGCCAGCACCACTCGGCAGACAAGCCAGAATCACCTGCAGGGTATGCCGGAACCACCTCTCAGACGTGCCAGAACCCCTTGTCGGACACTCCGGAATCACCTGTCAGGCATGCCGGAACCACCTCTCGAGCGTGCCAGAATGACGTGCCAGAGACACCGGATGCACCTGCCGAGCACGCCGGAACCTCCTCTTCGACTCGCCGGAACCACCAGCCAGAGACGCCAAAATCCCCTGCCAGGTAGGCCAGAATCACATGGCGGACGCTCCGGAATCTCCCGCCGGGAAGGTAGGAACCACCTCTCAAACATACTGGAAGCACGTGCCGGACATGCCGGCACCACGTACTGGACAGACCAGAAACACCTGCCCGACCTGCCTGAACCACCTGCTGAGCACACCGGAACAACTTGCTCGACTCGCTGGAGCCACCTGCTGGACACCCCAAAATCACCAGCCAGCTAGGCCAGAACCACTTGCCGTACACTCCGGAATCACCTGCTGGTTACACCAGAGCCACTTGGTGGACAATCCAGAATCACCTGCCGGACATGCCAGAACCACCTGTCACACATGCCGGAACCACGTGCCTGACACGCCGGAACCACCTCGCGGACAGACCGGAACCACCTACCAGACATGCCTGAACCACCTGCCGAGCATGCCGGAACCACCTGCCGGACACGCCAAAATCACCTGCGGGCTAGGCCAGAACCACTTGTAGGACTCTCCTGGAGCACCTGCCGGGCATGCGGGAACCACCTCTCAGACGTGCCAGAACCACGTGCGGCACATGACGGAACCCATTACCGGACAGACCGGAACCACCTGCTGGACACGCCAGAATCACCTGCCAAGAACACCGGAACCACCTGAACAGCTCGCCAGAAACACCTGCCGGACATGCCAAAATCACCTGCCGGCTACACCAGAACCTCTTGCCGGACACTCCGGAATCACCTGCCAGACATGATGCAACCAAATGTCAGACGTGCCAGAACCACGTGCCAGAGACACCGGATGCAACTGCCGAGCATGCCGGAACCTCCTGCTCAACTCGCTGTAACCACCTGCCGGGGACGCCAAAATCACCTGTCAGCTAGGCCAGAACCACGTGGCGGACTCTATGGAATCACCCGCCGGGCATGCCGGAACCAGCTCTCAGACGTGCCAGAAGCACGTGCCGGACACGCCGGAACCACCTACTAGAGAGACCGGAACCACCTGCCAGACCCGCCTGAACCACCTGCTGAGTACGCTGGAACAACCTGCTCTACTCGCTGGAGCCACCTGCTGGACACGCCAAAATCACCTGATGGCTACGCCAGCACCACTCGGCAGACAAGCCAGAATCACCTGCAGGGTATGCCGGAACCACCTCTCAGACGTGCCAGAACCCCTTGTCGGACACTCCGGAATCACCTGTCAGGCATGCCGGAACCACCTCTCGAGCGTGCCAGAATGACGTGCCAGAGACACCGGATGCACCTGCCGAGCACGCCGGAACCTCCTCTTCGACTCGCCGGAACCACCAGCCAGAGACGCCAAAATCCCCTGCCAGGTAGGCCAGAATCACATGGCGGACGCTCCGGAATCTCCCGCCGGGAAGGTAGGAACCACCTCTCAAACATACTGGAAGCACGTGCCGGACATGCCGGCACCACGTACTGGACAGACCAGAAACACCTGCCCGACCTGCCTGAACCACCTGCTGAGCACACCGGAACAACTTGCTCGACTCGCTGGAGCCACCTGCTGGACACCCCAAAATCACCAGCCAGCTAGGCCAGAACCACTTGCCGTACACTCCGGAATCACCTGCTGGTTACACCAGAGCCACTTGGTGGACAATCCAGAATCACCTGCCGGACATGCCAGAACCACCTGTCACACATGCCGGAACCACGTGCCTGACACGCCGGAACCACCTCGCGGACAGACCGGAACCACCTACCAGACATGCCTGAACCACCTGCCGAGCATGCCGGAACCACCTGCCGGACACGCCAAAATCACCTGCGGGCTAGGCCAGAACCACTTGTAGGACTCTCCTGGAGCACCTGCCGGGCATGCGGGAACCACCTCTCAGACGTGCCAGAACCACGTGCGGCACATGACGGAACCCATTACCGGACAGACCGGAACCACCTGCTGGACACGCCAGAATCACCTGCCAAGAACACCGGAACCACCTGAACAGCTCGCCAGAAACACCTGCCGGACATGCCAAAATCACCTGCCGGCTACACCAGAACCTCTTGCCGGACACTCCGGAATCACCTGCCAGACATGATGCAACCAAATGTCAGACGTGCCAGAACCACGTGCCAGAGACACCGGATGCAACTGCCGAGCATGCCGGAACCTCCTGCTCAACTCGCTGTAACCACCTGCCGGGGACGCCAAAATCACCTGTCAGCTAGGCCAGAACCACGTGGCGGACTCTATGGAATCACCCGCCGGGCATGCCGGAACCAGCTCTCAGACGTGCCAGAAGCACGTGCCGGACACGCCGGAACCACCTACTAGAGAGACCGGAACCACCTGCCAGACCCGCCTGAACCACCTGCTGAGTACGCTGGAACAACCTGCTCTACTCGCTGGAGCCACCTGCTGGACACGCCAAAATCACCTGATGGCTACGCCAGCACCACTCGGCAGACAAGCCAGAATCACCTGCAGGGTATGCCGGAACCACCTCTCAGACGTGCCAGAACCCCTTGTCGGACACTCCGGAATCACCTGTCAGGCATGCCGGAACCACCTCTCGAGCGTGCCAGAATGACGTGCCAGAGACACCGGATGCACCTGCCGAGCACGCCGGAACCTCCTCTTCGACTCGCCGGAACCACCAGCCAGAGACGCCAAAATCCCCTGCCAGGTAGGCCAGAATCACATGGCGGACGCTCCGGAATCTCCCGCCGGGAAGGTAGGAACCACCTCTCAAACATACTGGAAGCACGTGCCGGACATGCCGGCACCACGTACTGGACAGACCAGAAACACCTGCCCGACCTGCCTGAACCACCTGCTGAGCACACCGGAACAACTTGCTCGACTCGCTGGAGCCACCTGCTGGACACCCCAAAATCACCAGCCAGCTAGGCCAGAACCACTTGCCGTACACTCCGGAATCACCTGCTGGTTACACCAGAGCCACTTGGTGGACAATCCAGAATCACCTGCCGGACATGCCAGAACCACCTGTCACACATGCCGGAACCACGTGCCTGACACGCCGGAACCACCTCGCGGACAGACCGGAACCACCTACCAGACATGCCTGAACCACCTGCCGAGCATGCCGGAACCACCTGCCGGACACGCCAAAATCACCTGCGGGCTAGGCCAGAACCACTTGTAGGACTCTCCTGGAGCACCTGCCGGGCATGCGGGAACCACCTCTCAGACGTGCCAGAACCACGTGCGGCACATGACGGAACCCATTACCGGACAGACCGGAACCACCTGCTGGACACGCCAGAATCACCTGCCAAGAACACCGGAACCACCTGAACAGCTCGCCAGAAACACCTGCCGGACATGCCAAAATCACCTGCCGGCTACACCAGAACCTCTTGCCGGACACTCCGGAATCACCTGCCAGACATGATGCAACCAAATGTCAGACGTGCCAGAACCACGTGCCAGAGACACCGGATGCAACTGCCGAGCATGCCGGAACCTCCTGCTCAACTCGCTGTAACCACCTGCCGGGGACGCCAAAATCACCTGTCAGCTAGGCCAGAACCACGTGGCGGACTCTATGGAATCACCCGCCGGGCATGCCGGAACCAGCTCTCAGACGTGCCAGAAGCACGTGCCGGACACGCCGGAACCACCTACTAGAGAGACCGGAACCACCTGCCAGACCCGCCTGAACCACCTGCTGAGTACGCTGGAACAACCTGCTCTACTCGCTGGAGCCACCTGCTGGACACGCCAAAATCACCTGATGGCTACGCCAGCACCACTCGGCAGACAAGCCAGAATCACCTGCAGGGTATGCCGGAACCACCTCTCAGACGTGCCAGAACCCCTTGTCGGACACTCCGGAATCACCTGTCAGGCATGCCGGAACCACCTCTCGAGCGTGCCAGAATGACGTGCCAGAGACACCGGATGCACCTGCCGAGCACGCCGGAACCTCCTCTTCGACTCGCCGGAACCACCAGCCAGAGACGCCAAAATCCCCTGCCAGGTAGGCCAGAATCACATGGCGGACGCTCCGGAATCTCCCGCCGGGAAGGTAGGAACCACCTCTCAAACATACTGGAAGCACGTGCCGGACATGCCGGCACCACGTACTGGACAGACCAGAAACACCTGCCCGACCTGCCTGAACCACCTGCTGAGCACACCGGAACAACTTGCTCGACTCGCTGGAGCCACCTGCTGGACACCCCAAAATCACCAGCCAGCTAGGCCAGAACCACTTGCCGTACACTCCGGAATCACCTGCTGGTTACACCAGAGCCACTTGGTGGACAATCCAGAATCACCTGCCGGACATGCCAGAACCACCTGTCACACATGCCGGAACCACGTGCCTGACACGCCGGAACCACCTCGCGGACAGACCGGAACCACCTACCAGACATGCCTGAACCACCTGCCGAGCATGCCGGAACCACCTGCCGGACACGCCAAAATCACCTGCGGGCTAGGCCAGAACCACTTGTAGGACTCTCCTGGAGCACCTGCCGGGCATGCGGGAACCACCTCTCAGACGTGCCAGAACCACGTGCGGCACATGACGGAACCCATTACCGGACAGACCGGAACCACCTGCTGGACACGCCAGAATCACCTGCCAAGAACACCGGAACCACCTGAACAGCTCGCCAGAAACACCTGCCGGACATGCCAAAATCACCTGCCGGCTACACCAGAACCTCTTGCCGGACACTCCGGAATCACCTGCCAGACATGATGCAACCAAATGTCAGACGTGCCAGAACCACGTGCCAGAGACACCGGATGCAACTGCCGAGCATGCCGGAACCTCCTGCTCAACTCGCTGTAACCACCTGCCGGGGACGCCAAAATCACCTGTCAGCTAGGCCAGAACCACGTGGCGGACTCTATGGAATCACCCGCCGGGCATGCCGGAACCAGCTCTCAGACGTGCCAGAAGCACGTGCCGGACACGCCGGAACCACCTACTAGAGAGACCGGAACCACCTGCCAGACCCGCCTGAACCACCTGCTGAGTACGCTGGAACAACCTGCTCTACTCGCTGGAGCCACCTGCTGGACACGCCAAAATCACCTGATGGCTACGCCAGCACCACTCGGCAGACAAGCCAGAATCACCTGCAGGGTATGCCGGAACCACCTCTCAGACGTGCCAGAACCCCTTGTCGGACACTCCGGAATCACCTGTCAGGCATGCCGGAACCACCTCTCGAGCGTGCCAGAATGACGTGCCAGAGACACCGGATGCACCTGCCGAGCACGCCGGAACCTCCTCTTCGACTCGCCGGAACCACCAGCCAGAGACGCCAAAATCCCCTGCCAGGTAGGCCAGAATCACATGGCGGACGCTCCGGAATCTCCCGCCGGGAAGGTAGGAACCACCTCTCAAACATACTGGAAGCACGTGCCGGACATGCCGGCACCACGTACTGGACAGACCAGAAACACCTGCCGGACCTGCCTGAACCACCTGCTGAGCACACCGGAACAACTTGCTCGACTCGCTGGAGCCACCTGCTGGACACCCCAAAATCACCAGCCAGCTAGGCCAGAACCACTTGCCGTACACTCCGGAATCACCTGCTGGTTACACCAGAGCCACTTGGTGGACAATCCAGAATCACCTGCCGGACATGCCAGAACCACCTGTCACACATGCCGGAACCACGTGCCTGACACGCCGGAACCACCTCGCGGACAGACCGGAACCACCTACCAGACATGCCTGAACCACCTGCCGAGCATGCCGGAACCACCTGCCGGACACGCCAAAATCACCTGCGGGCTAGGCCAGAACCACTTGTAGGACTCTCCTGGAGCACCTGCCGGGCATGCGGGAACCACCTCTCAGACGTGCCAGAACCACGTGCGGCACATGACGGAACCCATTACCGGACAGACCGGAACCACCTGCTGGACACGCCAGAATCACCTGCCAAGAACACCGGAACCACCTGAACAGCTCGCCAGAAACACCTGCCGGACATGCCAAAATCACCTGCCGGCTACACCAGAACCTCTTGCCGGACACTCCGGAATCACCTGCCAGACATGATGCAACCAAATGTCAGACGTGCCAGAACCACGTGCCAGAGACACCGGATGCAACTGCCGAGCATGCCGGAACCTCCTGCTCAACTCGCTGTAACCACCTGCCGGGGACGCCAAAATCACCTGTCAGCTAGGCCAGAACCACGTGGCGGACTCTATGGAATCACCCGCCGGGCATGCCGGAACCAGCTCTCAGACGTGCCAGAAGCACGTGCCGGACACGCCGGAACCACCTACTAGAGAGACCGGAACCACCTGCCAGACCCGCCTGAACCACCTGCTGAGTACGCTGGAACAACCTGCTCTACTCGCTGGAGCCACCTGCTGGACACGCCAAAATCACCTGATGGCTACGCCAGCACCACTCGGCAGACAAGCCAGAATCACCTGCAGGGTATGCCGGAACCACCTCTCAGACGTGCCAGAACCCCTTGTCGGACACTCCGGAATCACCTGTCAGGCATGCCGGAACCACCTCTCGAGCGTGCCAGAATGACGTGCCAGAGACACCGGATGCACCTGCCGAGCACGCCGGAACCTCCTCTTCGACTCGCCGGAACCACCAGCCAGAGACGCCAAAATCCCCTGCCAGGTAGGCCAGAATCACATGGCGGACGCTCCGGAATCTCCCGCCGGGAAGGTAGGAACCACCTCTCAAACATACTGGAAGCACGTGCCGGACATGCCGGCACCACGTACTGGACAGACCAGAAACACCTGCCGGACCTGCCTGAACCACCTGCTGAGCACACCGGAACAACTTGCTCGACTCGCTGGAGCCACCTGCTGGACACCCCAAAATCACCAGCCAGCTAGGCCAGAACCACTTGCCGTACACTCCGGAATCACCTGCTGGTTACACCAGAGCCACTTGGTGGACAATCCAGAATCACCTGCCGGACATGCCAGAACCACCTGTCACACATGCCGGAACCACGTGCCTGACACGCCGGAACCACCTCGCGGACAGACCGGAACCACCTACCAGACATGCCTGAACCACCTGCCGAGCATGCCGGAACCACCTGCCGGACACGCCAAAATCACCTGCGGGCTAGGCCAGAACCACTTGTAGGACTCTCCTGGAGCACCTGCCGGGCATGCGGGAACCACCTCTCAGACGTGCCAGAACCACGTGCGGCACATGACGGAACCCATTACCGGACAGACCGGAACCACCTGCTGGACACGCCAGAATCACCTGCCAAGAACACCGGAACCACCTGAACAGCTCGCCAGAAACACCTGCCGGACATGCCAAAATCACCTGCCGGCTACACCAGAACCTCTTGCCGGACACTCCGGAATCACCTGCCAGACATGATGCAACCAAATGTCAGACGTGCCAGAACCACGTGCCAGAGACACCGGATGCAACTGCCGAGCATGCCGGAACCTCCTGCTCAACTCGCTGTAACCACCTGCCGGGGACGCCAAAATCACCTGTCAGCTAGGCCAGAACCACGTGGCGGACTCTATGGAATCACCCGCCGGGCATGCCGGAACCAGCTCTCAGACGTGCCAGAAGCACGTGCCGGACACGCCGGAACCACCTACTAGAGAGACCGGAACCACCTGCCAGACCCGCCTGAACCACCTGCTGAGTACGCTGGAACAACCTGCTCTACTCGCTGGAGCCACCTGCTGGACACGCCAAAATCACCTGATGGCTACGCCAGCACCACTCGGCAGACAAGCCAGAATCACCTGCAGGGTATGCCGGAACCACCTCTCAGACGTGCCAGAACCCCTTGTCGGACACTCCGGAATCACCTGTCAGGCATGCCGGAACCACCTCTCGAGCGTGCCAGAATGACGTGCCAGAGACACCGGATGCACCTGCCGAGCACGCCGGAACCTCCTCTTCGACTCGCCGGAACCACCAGCCAGAGACGCCAAAATCCCCTGCCAGGTAGGCCAGAATCACATGGCGGACGCTCCGGAATCTCCCGCCGGGAAGGTAGGAACCACCTCTCAAACATACTGGAAGCACGTGCCGGACATGCCGGCACCACGTACTGGACAGACCAGAAACACCTGCCGGACCTGCCTGAACCACCTGCTGAGCACACCGGAACAACTTGCTCGACTCGCTGGAGCCACCTGCTGGACACCCCAAAATCACCAGCCAGCTAGGCCAGAACCACTTGCCGTACACTCCGGAATCACCTGCTGGTTACACCAGAGCCACTTGGTGGACAATCCAGAATCACCTGCCGGACATGCCAGAACCACCTGTCACACATGCCGGAACCACGTGCCTGACACGCCGGAACCACCTCGCGGACAGACCGGAACCACCTACCAGACATGCCTGAACCACCTGCCGAGCATGCCGGAACCACCTGCCGGACACGCCAAAATCACCTGCGGGCTAGGCCAGAACCACTTGTAGGACTCTCCTGGAGCACCTGCCGGGCATGCGGGAACCACCTCTCAGACGTGCCAGAACCACGTGCGGCACATGACGGAACCCATTACCGGACAGACCGGAACCACCTGCTGGACACGCCAGAATCACCTGCCAAGAACACCGGAACCACCTGAACAGCTCGCCAGAAACACCTGCCGGACATGCCAAAATCACCTGCCGGCTACACCAGAACCTCTTGCCGGACACTCCGGAATCACCTGCCAGACATGATGCAACCAAATGTCAGACGTGCCAGAACCACGTGCCAGAGACACCGGATGCAACTGCCGAGCATGCCGGAACCTCCTGCTC